>NC_137889.1:11461646-12016317 GCF_963455335.1 Martes martes | reverse complement strand
TCTCTCTCTTTCAAATAAATAAATAAAATCTTAAAATTAAAAAAAAAGTTACACAAAATATATTCCTTCTAAGTATCAGTGCTTCTAAGTGAAAAAATTCAATATGAATCTTCTGTTATGTTGTTACAGACTGTATTTCAAAATAGATGTACAGCTGATACAAGTTTGTGATAATATGGATAAAAAGATACTTACTTTTATTCAGAGAATACAGAAGTTAAATATTTCTTTTCTATTTAGTGCCCACAAAGGACAACCAATATATAATGCAGATGATCATGAGTGAAACAAGCTTCTAACCTATTTGAAAAGATGAGAATTTTTGGAGACTACTTGCATACTTAACTAACATCTGAAGCAAACCAAGAACAAATATATATATATTTTTTCTGTGATTGACTATGATACTGGCAAATGCCTAAATATGTTCTCAAGATGTACAACCAAGATGATAGTAACAAACAAGTCATACTGTCTGGTTAAGGATTGCTCATTATTTATTTATTTATTTTTTAAGATTTTATTTATTTATTTGACAGACAGATCACAAGTAGGCAGAGAGAGAAGGGAGGCAGCAGGCTCCCCGCCGAGCAGAAAGCCCGATGCGGGGCTCGATCCCAGGCTGGGATCATGACCCGAGCTGAAGGCAGCAGCCCTAACCCACTGAGCCACCCAGGTGCCCCAAGGATTGCTCATTATTAACCCCCTACCAAACTGATTCAGAAAGATGTATTTTCATGAGTATGTTAAAAATACAAAAGCAAGATCATTTTAGAATTCTCTAATATAAACAATGTAAAGAGCTTGTCAGGATGATTAACAGAATGATTTCCTTCCTTCTCTCCACCCTTCCCCCCTTCTTTCCCTCCTCCCTCCCTCCCTCCCTCCTTCCTTTCCTTCCTTCCAGAGAGAACATTTGGTAACTTTTACTCTGGAGTTCACCTTTCTCCTTCTTAATGAAATGGTAAAATACACAGAAATCATTTGAAACATGAGGAAATCTAAAAAAAATTAAAACAAACCTGTGCCTTCTAAATTCTTCTTTTAAGATTCTTAACTGTTTCTCTGGGTTTAGGTTACCTTTGTAATATTTCAAACCTTATTTACTTATAAACCTCTATTTAACAATAATCATTTTCAAAGCACTGTTACAGCATTAAATGATCAAATGTATAATTTTTAAGTGTTATTTTCACACGTTTTCAACAAGCATTCAAAGATATGCAGGAAACTAAACAATTTATCAATAGTTTACACCCATAACGATATCGTGATTATTCTAATTCCTTTTTCTTTTTTTTTTTTTTTTTTTTCTGGTTGAGATCATCCTGATGCTTGGTTCAACTATGTACAGAAAAAAAAAATGTGTCTGGTGTCTTTCTCCATTAGCAAACACTGCACAAAAAGGGTTACAGTTTATCTCTGTGAAGATTTCTCTTAGGAGCTTTTAAAAAAGTATGAGCATAGGCACAAACGCATATAGCTATGATGTCTGCGTTCATATTTGTAGCAAGATTCTTTTTTAATATACCTATTAGTGGGAGCTAAACAGTTTGAATGTTGAAAGGAAGGGGCATGCCATTGATGTATAGTTCAACAGTCAATGGAATGCAGAGCTCATTAGAACACATTTTATAGAGCATCTTGAATTGCAGAGAGTTCTGAGACCTTGGTGCTTACATTTTTCCAATGTAACTATGCTAGTTAAAAATAAAGAACTAAACCTAAATGTGCAACATCTTTGCTCTCCTTCATATAACTCATTAAAATGCAGGCAAACGGAAACTTTGCATGCGGCCCCAGTATAACATGATGATTTCCGGTAAGGGAGAATTTTGAGTGACTTACAATAGTTATAAATTGCAGTCATTTTTAATAAGTGCATATTACCTCCTGAGAGAGGCGATGCTAGTGCAGAATTTGAGGTGCCAACAACATTCCTACTCAAACACAGAGGAAAGGAAGGACTTTTTCAAAGCTGGCCATTGGGGGAGCAAATTGGTTCCTGCCTAGGGCAAGCGCATTTTTGGAGAAGGGGTAGAATTCCAGCGCTTTACTACAGGTACTGCCATCCCTTTGATCTCTTCACCTGGGGCTGTCTTTGCCAAGTTTTCAGGAGGCTGTAAGACTTGGTGTTTAGAAGCTGCCTCAAGATATCCTGACTCAAGCCAGATATAGAACGCCTCAGGGCAGCCTTGAAGCAGTGTGAAGGTTATTGTGGCTAAATGAATGAAACCACACAGAAAAACTGTCGGCAGCTTAGAAGCAGCAAGGTGGTTTCAGGCAAAAAATTTTTAGAACAAGTAGTGCACAGGCATAGGTGTAGATCTCTATCCAATCCACGCTGACTTTGGCTCCCTTAAGCATTGTACTTATGGTTTGGTAGTGTTCATCTATACATTTTGCACAACTTCACTATTCGTGGGTCCCAGGATCATGCTTCCATGTAATCCAATCCCGAGCCAGTCCAAGCTAGAGCATTTACTAAAATGATAAGCCTGATTTTAGCCTCGGAAGAGAGAGGGGTGGGGGGAGGGGGAAGGAAATAGATGTCATTTTTTTAAAACTGGATTGGGAATTGCTATATAAATTAATTTTGCTTTTAGTATTCCAGAATGAACCTACCAGGAATAAAGTAAAGAATAGCATACTATAATAAAAGTCAGTGTGAGATATATTGCCGTAGGGGAATGTCTTATAATCAAATAAAGGAATGCAAAGAAAACTTGCTGAGAATTAATTTATTTAGCGGTCTACATCTGGATTTTAATTCTGTATTACCAGTTTGATAGGTTTAAGGGAAAACATACACGTGTAAACACACACACACACACACACACACACACACAGCCCAGGGTACCTGATTCCCTATTCCATAGCTCAGAGACCCTTCTTGAGCAAACTTGGAGAAGAAAACCCACTGTGAGTTTATGCAAAGTTGAGGGGCTTGTAAAGCTGTCTTGAAGGAAATTCTGAAACTACCCACTCACCATCCCAGAAACACAGAATTCGCACTCTAAAATCGGTGTAGAAATGTATTAGAGCCGACAGCTGTGCAGTTTGCCAGCTCGAGGAAAGCCGTTCTCCCCTGGAGCTAAGCATACCATTTTGTGCTTCCAAAAGAAAATGAGAGAGGGGGATGAAAGAAGTACTATTACACCTGATCTATAAGGAGTGAGCTCTTCCAGGGTTCAAGGGAGAGTTAAACTTCCTAAGCTGGATCCTTTTCTTTTTTTCCCTGTTCTTTTATTTCTCTATCTTAAGTAAATTAGGAATATGGAAATCGGCTTTGTTTTTTCTTTCTGTTCCTTCCACCACCTCTGCCACATAATTCCCCCCCTTTTTTAAATGGATTTTCTTTCTTTTTTTTTTTTTTTTTTAAGATTTTATTTATTTACTTGACAGACAGAGATCACAAGTAGACAGAGAGGCAGGCAGAGAGAGAGGAGGAAGCAGGCTTCCCACTGAGCAGGGAGCCCGATGAGGGGCTCGATCCCAGGACCCTGGGATCATGACCTGAGCCGAAGGCAGAGGCTTTAACCCACTGAGCCACTCAGGTGCCCCCATAATTCCTCTTTTTAATAATTATTATGGCTAAATGGAAGGAAAAGCTATTGCAGTTATAATGGAGAATAGGTAAAATGACCACTTTCGGAGTATATTTTTGACATGGGAGGAGAAGTTGGTAGGGTGTTGAGAATACAAATAATCAGTACCATAGTTTATTGAGATAAAAAGAACTTCATGTATTTGATATCATCTATGAAAATTCTGGGTGGGGGAAATACCCACTACTCACTCTGTCTATTAAGCAGAATTATCCAAATTTTTACAAACAAAACATTTACAAACCAATAGCCTGAGTGCTAAACTGTGACTTTTGGTGAACGTTACTTTTATTTTTGAAAAATTATAGATTGCAGCAATCGTACAGAAAAATAGTAAGGACTAAATTTAGCCATAGGTCAGGTGCTATATTAGCTATTTTCCATAATTATTTCATTAATTGCTCCTAAGAAGCCTTTGAGGTAGGTGATTTTTATTATCTGCATTTTACAGATGAAGAAACTTGGTCTCTTGGTCTCAAAGAGGCAAAAGAACGCACAAGTGGCCTTCAAGCAATTTACATGATGTCAATTTCTGTGATATTTCAAATGGCAGAGCACCGTCACTAGATTATGCACTAGGTCAAAATAAAATGCCAGCAACAACAAAAACATTCACTGGGATTCAAATATTCTTAAACATAGGATAGAGGAGAAGAAGGCAGGCATCTCCTTCCTGAAACTGTAAGCAGACATGAAGTAAGGAATGCAAAAGAAAGAAATAAAAATAAAATAAAATAACAAATACATATATATATATATATATATATATATATATATATATACTTTTTTAAACAATATGGAGTTCAACTTGTGAGTGCCATTAAAAAAATAATTTCTTGGTTTAAGAAATTGTATTTATTAGAACCTTAAATAAAATGGCATCAGATAAAATCCAACAAGAATTCTGAGGTCGATTTATAAATGTGGATGGGTAGAAACATGTCTACATAGACAAAAAAAGCTCACATTGCAAATGTTGACCAATTACTGGGTTAGGCACTACAAATACTTATGAGTAAGTAAAATATCCAAGAGAGAAATACCAGATACAACCAATATGTGATAACCAATAAGAAAGAAAGAGGATGAGGAAGGAAGAGAGGATGGGGAATCACGCCTTTGTGTGTGCACACACGTATGCCTGAGTGACCAGAATGTTTTCAGAGAAGAGGAGAAATTAAACCCTCAATAAAGGCAGAGAAACTACCAGGATTAATGGCTGATAATTAAAATAGATAAATAAACCCTAGAAAACAGCTATACAACACAAACTAACAGAATCAAGTATTTTTTAGTGGCTGTATGAAGGTACTTGCGAGGCATCAGACGTGGCGTCATTGAGAATGTATCTTTTCTTTGGTTAGAACAATCAGGGAGCAAACAAGAAGCCTTTGGATGATGAACATTCACCAAGACTTCTACCTCTCCTCCTTCATTTTAAAGATTTTATTTACTTATTTGACAGACAGAGATCATAAGCAGGCAGAGAGGCAGGCGGGGGGAGGGGGGGCAGGGGGGAGAAGCAGGCTCCCTGCTGAGCGGAAAGCCTGATGTGGGGCTCGATCCCAGGACCCTGAGATCATGACCCGACCGAAGGCAGAGGGTTAACCCACTGAGCCACCCAGGCACCCCACCTCCTTCATTTTAATAAAATAGCAGCCCCCCCTTAAAACCTGAAACTGATTTACAAAAAGTAGAGTCTACTTATAGTGACCACTACTATATTGGAATGATTCTAAAAATTTAGAGGTGAAACAGGATTAAATACAGGAGGATCGCTTTTAGAAACTCAGTTTATGTCTATATGTGCAAAATAAATCAAGCGTGATTCATCGTATTGATTCCTTCGAGCTGCCTTAATATACAGACCGGTGGTCTAAAGATCCATTCGGCTAAACTGATTACCAACCAGGAGTTTGGTAAAAAGAAGATGATTATATACAGATGCATCTGAGCATCCATTTTTGTAATTATCAGAAGAGCTCATAACTTAATGATGCTCATCAGCCTGTGTTCAGTCCACAGGAGCTATGTTTGTTCTCTAACATCCAAGAGAAACCAGCCAAGTATTTTCGCTTTGGCGCTAGTCAAGAAAAGAGATAATTAATAAACTGACTTGCCCAGCATGTTAAAAATAATGGCCATAAAAAATCCTCAGATCTCTGTTTCTTACCACTTGATTATGTCTCATCATGAAAATGGTAATAAACAATATTGACTTTATGCAAATTCAAAATTCACTAATTATTTTTCTGTAACTATTAGAAACATGACAAAAAGTTTGAGATGGATATGCAATATATTGTGAGTGTCATTATTAAAATATTATCTGCATCACCCTTTTTCACAAAGTAAAAAAAAAAATGCATATCGACAATTAATTTTTGAGAGGATGTTCTTCTTTCATAGAGGTCTTGTGAATCATAAACTTAATCTTTAAAGATTTTTCAGCCATCATTCTTTTTAATGTATTGTGTATCACACAAAATCAAATCAAATAATTTTAAGAAAAGTCCACTGGGTCACGAATGTTTCATATCTTAGAAGGCAGTGCTTTACACAGCAAAGAGTATGGGCTTATGAACTTGGCTTCAAAAACTGGCTTCAGCTCAGAGATCTTGAGGAAGTAATTCAAACTCTCTGAACCTTGGTCTCATCAGGTCTAAGTAAGAAAAAAAGTACTATATCTTTTCCTGAATATAAAACAGCATCCAGTGAATACTAACGCAATACCTAGCATGTGCCAGACACTATTTTCTCTACTGGAGGACACAGTCTTGAACATTGCAAAACCCAGCCTTGCAAAGCTTACATTCTAATGGGGAGGGAGAGTGGATATACATTCATATCTACGCAATAGTATGGTGTTAAGGACACATTCAATGAAGGGGTCAGTGACAGGTGGGTGGGGTCAAGTAATGTTTCATTTCTCTACAAATATTCACACGTTTTGTGTTCTTTCTTTTATCCCTTCCTTTGGATCTCTGTTCAAGTTTCATTATTGAGATTCAACACACACACACACACACACACACACACACACACACAGAGCAAGCTGGATTTTCTGGTTGTTATTATGGCCATACATATACATTTTAAGAGTATTTTTCTTAGGCTATTTTTTCCTTTTGTAAATACAGTGCCATTCTCTTTCTCGGTGCTCAAGCGCACGGACGTGGAAGCTATGCTATGGCTATGTATCTTCTGTGCCATATTCACTGCAATTTGTTTCCAATATTCTGGAGTGTAAGTATGGCTGAATCAGATTTCACCCAATAATACATACTACACTGGGAAAAAAGAAACAGAACTTGTACTTCTTAAACAAAACTTTCTGATCAACTCTCTCCTTTCTTTTAATAGTGATACTTAACTTTCATAAAACTACTTATATTTTCCAAAAAGTATTATATGGTTTTAAGGATTTGGTTAGGGTCAAATAAATCTCAGTTATGTGAGTAATCACTTGCCCTCGCTTCCATTAAATAGCTACACTCGTAAATTTCCTAATCACCTGATTTTGCCAGTGTTGTAATTCAATATTGAGTTGACACAATTATAGGAAAATCCAAATAACATTTATTTGGAGCTTCCCTGCTGTGAAAATTAAATGCTGTGTGTATATATAATTTAGAACAAATCTCAGTACAGAGTTTCTATCTTTTGTCTCCTATCTGAGCTTGTGAGAGCTCCCCAACTTGGTTTATTACCTCTCATCTCACCACGCTTAATTCCGTCTTCCCGCTGTCACCAGGTAACATTTCTAAAACACAAATGGAGACATACCACTTCTTTTACTATCCCTTCATCACTTCATCATGGAACACAAAGCCCTTCACTTTAGAATCACTTGCAGGTAACAGTTTTCACTCTTCTCCGTGTCTTCCCAGCATCTCCTTTTTGCTTCCCTATGGTGCTGATAGTACTCTCTTCCAAAATATTTTCATTTTTGTCTTCCTCATTACATAAGAGGGAACCCTAGCCCATTCACCTTAGGAACTTAGTAGGTGTTCAGCCTATGTTTGGTAATTGAATGAGCAGTTAGTGGTGATTGGATTAATTTAAAAAAATTGCCAAAATACAGGTTGCAGAGCAGACTTTTTTTAAACAAAAATACGTGTTTTAAAAAAAATGTGTTTAGTAATCTGGTTAAATGTCTTTTTTGCAAAAATCCACTTGTTCAAACAACATATTTTGTTAAAATACTCAGTTTGGAACAGTTTTGTCGGGATCAAGAGGGAGACAAACCATAAGAGAATCTTAATCTCATGAAACAAACAGAATTGCTGGGTGGTAGGAGGTAGGGAGAGGGTAGTTGGGTGATGGACATTGGGGAGGGTATGTGCTATGGTGACTGCTGTGGAATGTGTAAGCCTGATGATTCACAGACCTGTACTTCTGAGGCAAATAATACATTATATGTTAATTCAAAAAAAAAAAAAAAAAGAGATACTATTCTTGATATCCACATGCAGGATCATTTTTAGAAATATCATCCTGCTTCTCCCACCTCTCCCTATTACCTTAATAGTAAAAGCACTCATGACGTTTTTCTAAAGTGTCCTTTCATTTTACTCCCTTCCCATTTATTTTACACGTCTTCCCCTACAAGGATCAAAGTCCTCCCATTGGCACTCAAGAGCTCCCCCTGGCTGGCTCAGTTGGTAGAGCATGTGACTCTCAATCCCCCAGTGCTGAGTTCAAGCCTCACGTTGAGCATGGAACCTGCTTAAAAATAAAATAAAATAAAAGAGATCTCCCTGTATCGTGCCCTCCTATCTGCAATGATCTGCAACTCCAGAAGGCTTTTACTAGTGACTGCCCATCCTCAAACATAACCGTGCTCTTCTCTATTCCAGTGTTTCACTTATACTCTTCCCCACACAGGAATGGCATGAAGGATGCGAAGATGTACTACCCACGTCTCCCTTCGAGTAAGAACTTAGTGCCCAGCTGCGGACAGTGTGGTTGACAGACAGCCTCCAGACCTGAGAAACTTCAAGGTCAACCTCAACTACAGAAGGCCACGGAACCCAAAGTTAAGCCCTCCCACTCGTGATGGCCCATTGAGGAAGGGCTGACAGAGTCAAGATGGCCCGATTCGGGATGCTCTTATGGGGAGCAATGGCTGCGGACTTCCTCTGGGCGGGCTGAGGCTTTGTCAGCTTGTGTCGCAGTTCGGCTTCTCCCTCTGCCCAATCCTGCTTGCCCTGCTTTTGCTTCAAAGGTTTCCTTCCTAATACACATCTTGAACTCCAAACTCCATCTCAGCATCTGCTTCCAGAGAACCCAACTGGCAACAAATGGTCTTCCTTATGTTTTCTCCAGCCCACATCATCCATCATTTCAAGGACACTCCATCATCCATCATTTCATGGCCAACACACATTTCCGAGGTCTCTCTTGACTGATAAGGCCCTAGTTGAACTGATCCCAGTCCACTTTTATAAGTACTTGCTACCTCACCAGCTCATTTTGAGAAAAAGTTCCTTTTCTTCATACATAATTTGTGTGTTTGCAGGAGTCTTTCTTATCAATTAACCTCAGAGTCAGGGATCATCTCATTATTTTTTTCCTTCTACCCACAGCAGGTAATAGAATCCTTACCAGGAAGAACTAAACCACTTAGTGTTTACTAAATGGAAAATAACACATTTTAGAATGATACAAATATTAATGACTTGTATTAGTTTTTTTTCCACTTTTCTGTAAGTCATATTTAAGATAATTTAGTTAATCTTAATTTGAAAAGGAAAATAAAGCAAATTCCTACGTACATTCTTCAGTATATATAATTGGAGTGGTATACCTTTCAGGAAGTTCTGTAAAGGAAAACATTTAAAGTTCTTACATTCTTGGCACAATATTTGCATATAAATCGAGGTATATTTTTTGAAACCCCACAGCCAGGGGGTAAGATTAAATACCAATTAATGTGAAATCAGCACTGGATAATATAGTAAAATGGAGTCTAAACAAAGGACTAGCAAACACATCAATATTGTAAATTATATTTGACAGGATCAATTCTGTTTGCTTGTGATGTTGCAAGTCAAACTTTGAGCTTTACTCAAAGTAAAGTATCTTTTAAGTTACTAGTAAAAAGATTTCAGATGTCTATTATCATAAATAATAAGGATATACTTAATTCACAAGTAACAAATTATCTCCTCGAGGAGATGCAATGGTCTGTTAATTATTTCCAACAGAAATAGTCAGGGGGTTTTTGGTTTTTGTTTTTCCCTTTTTTTTTCTATGAAAACCTGGGAAGGTTAGGGAAAATCTTTATTTAAAACATTCTTACTGAATTCCTTCAAAGCTCTTCAGTTAAATCTAGGAATTGTGATATAAATTGACAGAACACAGATTTAAAACCTCAAAAAAAAAAAAAAAAAGAAGTTTGCAAGAACCCTGGCGTCTTCATATACACATGATATTAAATCTAAAATCTCCTAAAAGTAACACAAATGTGTATTCCAGGAAACGAAAACCTACTTCAACTTCTGCCATGTGTCTGTCTGTTGATTAGAACAGAATTACACTCCAGCTGTGTGAAGTTTCTTTGACACTTTAACAGTTGAAACACACCCACACACACTCTTTGTCCTTGAAATTCTTAATAATTCTGCTTTTGATTACATGTTGTTGAGAAAATAGTACATTTTTAGGTTTTATCTTTTTAACTGTTGCTTTTTTTCTGGATTGCAACTTAGAACAATGTGATATTTGTATCAAACCCCCCTTCCTTTTTAAGAGTAGTAAACTCGTATACAATTTTAATCCTTTGGATACTGTTTTAATGGGATGATAAACTGATTTTTGTCTGAAATATATAGTTTGCAGATAACCTATGTGTCCACTTCTTTCTATATAACATTGGAAGGCAAGACAAACTTAAAAATGTGCTTAATGGGATAAGTGATTAGCTGATGGCTTTTCTGTGGGAGAAATGCCTTTTTACCGGCCATCACTTAGGGACACAGAAAATAAAAGCTTGGATTAGAGTCTGAAAACTGATGAAAAGCCCATCTCAAACAATCTTTTGAGTGCAGAGAAGAAAAATTCTTTGTTCTCCCTTGACACTTTGTCTTTAGGAAAGGAGCAGAGGTCTAGAAACAGGCTGAAAGAATAAATAAATATATTTGATATATTATTCTATATAAGAGACTCTCAAACGATGGATACTTTTTGTTATCTTCACAAACAGTCTACCATGTTTTCTAAAATACTTTACCAGAACATTGTAGTCCAAGGGAAGAGGAATTTCCCTGGAGATAAGAGCAAACACCCTCTTTGAAAGTAATCCCAGGTATGAGGATTAGAAAGATAACTTGAAGCTTCATTTCTTTTATCTTATCACATCTTTGCTCCCTCACAGAAGCCTAAGTGCTAAGTTCTGTTTAAAAGAACACACTGGATGGAGCTGCACAAAATGAAGCAAACATTTTTTCCCAACGTGATGTGGGCAGTAGGGAAAGAGAACCTGTTCCCTACTAACTTTTGGAAAGTCTTTATGTAACATGGGTGACTGAAAAGTCCCATCTATAGACCACACGATTACACTTGGCAAGAACAAGTCATGAGCAAACTTGAAGGGGGGTACTTTCAAAGCTTTAGCAGAGCAGTGATGTACTTTATCATAAACGGCACCAAGAAACCACAATTTAACAAAAGCAACTATAATTCAAGTACTACAATTCAACAACAACAAGAATTTTCCAATACACGACCCTTGTAGCACTAGGATACAAGAGAAAATGACAAAAGGATGCATCTCATGTTTTGTGCTCAGCATTCTCTTTTTTTAGGAAGAACAGCAATCAGGTGTTACAGAATGACTTCAGTTATAAAATAGGGAAGACAAAGGAGGACAGTGTCTAGTATAGGGAAGAGAGTTAGGAATATGCAACAACTTTGGTGAAAGATGGTAGCTTGATTTATCATGGTCATCGTTATAATATATATAAATGTTCAATCACTGTGTTATACACCTGCCACTAATACATTGTATGTCAATTACAATTCAATAAATATAAATGCATAAACAAATGGTCGACCTGCATGCCATATGGATTTTATCTCAATAAAGCTATTAAAATAAATAAAATAAAATAAAATATAAAATTAAGCAGATTAAAATTCTAAAAAGAAGATGGGTTAAAACCAGAGCCAAATCTGGGTTGTGAGCTTTTCTTCATGAAAAGGGATGCTGACTTTAAGGCTGTTTTTGTTTTGTTTTGATTTCTGGTGCTCAAATAAAGTAATATACCTGAAGTAATGACATCATGTTTAAAAAGTAAAGCTAATGTATGATGATGCCGTGAGGTGATTCATGAATGACATGGTAAATATCTTAAAAACACACACAAAAAAAAGGAATTAAAAGAGCTGACCCAAGTGCTGACTATAAGATTTCAAGGAAGAAACAGAATTTTAGTGAACAGAAGTGACATAAATCAACTGCATTTAAAGGGATTTAAGACGTTCTTTTGTCAAGTTTAGTGCATTACAAACGTGGCACAGTATAACATTATTAATTTAGACAATACAAATGTTAGTATTTGTAACTGTTTCACAAGATCTGTGTTAAAATAAATGCATTTTACAAAAAAAATCTGTTTATTATCTATGAGGGAACGGTTAAAAAAACTGAGCAAGATTTTAAGAATTGTAGGACAGGAAGGGAAATTTCACACGGCAAGTACGAGGAAACCTTGATTCTATTAACTAGAGATAGGAATTGGGGCACATTTGTCTCGGACATCATTTGGAGTATTTAATTACTAAGTCACCAAAATAACCTTACTCTACAATGACTTTTCTCATAAGGTAGCTCCATGGCATGGACTCAAGGATGTTATTCCAGCAAGGCTCATAACAAATCATTCATATCCATTTCCTTTAATAATAATCATCGCAGTACAGTGGGAAAAATGGCATTTCTTTTAAGCTCTTCTATAATTCAGATTTTATCAATGTGGACTAACCCTGTGGTCAATTAAATCTGATGTAGAGCAGTTTTTATGTTACTTGAATATAATGGACTTAAAAGCAAATATTATTTTATGATATGTTAATAACACAAGGAATTTTACGAGCAATATTTAGTGGAGCATAAAGACACCTAAGGCTTTATCTATTTGCACAGTAGCAGAATGGATCTAAGAACGATTCCAACCATAACTCTTAGTCAAACACATTAGCACAGTCCATTTACATAGCAGAATGCTCAGTAGAGACCTGGAAATATTCCGTGAAGTTACTATTAGAATTTTTCTCCGATATCCCCTTCTGTGCATAAATGCCAAGTCTGAACTATCAACTAAAAAGCATGATTGGCTTTAATTTGCTGCAATCTGAAAATAATCTAATTTGTAACTGGACCACGGTTCTGGTCAAACCCCTTCCTCCCCCCAACACACACACCACCCAAATCCTGAGGACCAATTCACAATAAATGTTTGTGGGGTTTTTTTTCCCCTTATAATTATTGAATTATACATTTTTAAACATCAAAATGTTCTCCAAAGAGTCCAAAGTGGCCTCAGTATTTTAGTTTAGAACGCGGACAGACAAACACAAGTGCCAAAAGGCCAGTTAGACTGCAAGGGATCCATGCAATGGACAAATACTCAATTAGAGATAAAAAAAAGAATGTATTCCTCTCTTCTACACCTTATGGACAGAGTCATTCCAGCTAAGTCTATTTTATTGTGCTTCTTTGTTCTTTTCCCCACTATCACATTATATAATTAGAATCTAAGATCATTTTTGAATATCTGGCTGATTCTTTTATTAAGATCAAGACAGGATTTTCTTTTTTTGTCTAAAACTTGCATGGTGTTATACATGATTAAGTACTTGAATGAACAACTCTTACCTGATGAGGTTATTATGGCATCAAAAATTCAAATCAATGTCATAAATTATAGCATATTATAAGTCTCCCATTTAGCCTCTGATAAGCTTCTGTTGTCATGTTTATAGATGCCATGACATAGAGATTTCAATGAGCTTTGATCATTATATAGAGTTAAAGTAACTTATCACCATTATGGTTTAATTTAAATATCATATATATACATTAACTATCATATATATATATATATATATATATATATACACACTGAACCAAATGGAGATAGATAGATAGATAGATCTCCATTTGGTTCAGTTCTTACTATGAGTTCAAACTGGAAAAGCTTTAAGAAAATAGTATTTATTTATTTATTTATTAAGATTATTTATTTATGTATTTGACACAGAGAGAGAGAGACAGAGAGACAGAGAGAGGGAACATAAGCAAGCAGGGGGAGTGGGAGAGGGAGAAGGAGACTTCCCACTGAGCAGGGAGCCTGATGTGGGGCTCGATCCCAGGACCCTGAGATCATGACCTGTGGCCAAGGCAGACACTTATAGCCTGAGCCCCCCAGGCAACCCAGAAAATAGTATTTAAAGGAGAACATCATGTTCCATGAATTTAAAGATCAAATTGTATTACATCAAGTGTGGTTTTAGATAGTAAGCAATATAATATGGGAAATATACCACATATTATATTATCAAAATCTTGGGAAAAAAAGAAAATATTCCTATCTAAAATGTTACTATAATACCAATCCTTTTCTCTTGAATATTGTATTTTTGGGGAAATAGTGTAAACTTGTATGATCAACATTTTGTCGCATTGAAGAACCAGAAGAAAAACACAGGGACTGGTTAACTCTTATCTTAAACATGTCTTCGTTTTTCATTATATACTTTTCTTCTTTAAAAAAAAAAAAAAAGGAATTTTTTTTACTCCCTTGCAATTGCCTTCTGTTTAAAGGAAATCCCCTGAGAGGTGTGGACAGAACTTAAACATCAGAGTCAATTTCTGCTTAATTCAGAGGAATGGAGAGGGTAAGGCATGGTGAGGAACAGAGCTTCAAAAGGAACCAAAGCATGAAAGAAAGTCACCTTGTTAGCTGATAGAGCAGTGCATTCGCCTCGGGGATGGACGCTTTCTTGAATATCCCTGTTTTAAATGGACACTGTAAACTACGCCATCATTACCCCTACGTGGGTACTACAGGACTGTATCCTAGATATGTCACATAGATGACAGGATTGCTGAAATTGCTTATTCTTTGCTCACACAAAATAGACACAAAAATATGCATGTTTTTGCTGATTCAAATAGTAAGTTGGAAACTGGCCTTAAAAGGGGTCAGGGAGAAACAGAGAACTCTAAGTAATGGATATATTCCTGCCCACTTTACCAGTTCTGTATGCTCCCATGGTTCTAACTGGCGATCAAAACATGCCCACTGAATTTTCTCTAAAAGTCCATGGAGAAGAAAGGCGGTTACTAAGCTTTAGGGCTTCCTTTAGTGTTCAGATGATGCACAAATTACAACTCCGTTTTGCGCATCCAATCCACCATTAATGAGGCAATGCCAATTGTTACTATACTGCGTTAGTTTGAGAATTTTGTAATTTCACACACAACCTTCCCACTTTGCAAACCTTCTGTTGATAGCAGGCTAAAACATTTCAGAATAGCAACCTCATATTGTACCTTTAGCTGTGTAATTTACCTAGGTGCCCACAATGTTTCCTATATAGTTTAGAAAGATGCAGTGGGGTGTTTCTACCAAGGCTATTCAAGACCTCTACTTCATCTCTCTCTATTACTGCCATGATCTCCTTGTTTGATTTTTTTTTTTCTTGCCTCTTCTCATGGTCCTCCTCTTTCTTTCCACAAAACCTACCTTGCCAGAGTTAATTCTGCATTTTGAAAATATTCTGAATGATGAAGGCATGCCAGTGAATACACCCTTGCTTCAAACAATTTAGAGGAGACAGAAGGGAGGTAAGGGGAAAGGCCTCTAGAACCAATTAGGGGGCTCATGAGAAGTTAACAGCAACATACCATGAGAGAGAGAGAGAGAGAGAGGGATACCCCAGCCAAACCTCCAGAACTGACTCCCCACCTAGAAACATATTGGAGGATTGAGACCTCCTAAAGGAAACCATTCCCTAAACTTGTACTTAATCCACACAAACATTTGGCCAAAATATACTTTTGCTAAACTTGCTGGCTCTCTGATACTGAAATTCTTTCAGAGATGAAGTTTAGAGTGAATCTGGGTACAAAACCCCATTTTGTTGATCCCACTTTTTTCTCTAGTCCAGGCAAAAAGGAAAGTCTGATGTAGGTGATTCTAGAACAGAGGTCAATCAGAATTGTAGAGAAGAGCCTACAGGAGGGTTGTTTAGTTTTGAGGATCTTTTACAAGTCCTAGTTAAGCAGACATTCTAACAACAGGATGCATTTAGTAAGATTTTCCCCTCTTTTCCCTTGGCACTTCTGGTAGGAGGAGAGAGCTAGCTACTCCAGGCCTAGGAAGTGTCAGATACGAAAGAAGATACAATGAGTTGACGGATTCCAAGTAGTTTTATATGGCTGACTCAAAGGGAATACAAAGAGATGGTTTAGGGCCGGCAAGGCTGGAGCTCAAGTTTCTCTCAAGTGAAGAAATAACAATGGAGGAGGCAGGGCTCCTTCGAGAAAACAATTTTCAACTTGCAACCTGGAAATTCCTCACTCAACTCTATTTCCAAGTCTTTACTGCACTTGAAGATGGAATCCAAATGAAATGAGCCTGTCTAGGAAGCTACATTCTTCACACATTCTCTGCCCACTCATTTTCTCATCTCAGCCTGAAAGTTGGAAATTCTAGACCGGAGCTGTAACCAGAGCACACATAATAGGTATGAGACAAATTCTATTAAATCTATGAGAGATTCAAATAATCTATTATCTGAAAGAATAAATAATCTATTCTTGGTTAAGCAGTATTTAACAAAATTACATAATGCTTTAGAACAATAAACATAGACATTTATCTAATTATAATAAACATTGGTTCTTAAAAATTTAATCTTATATAATTTACACCTGTATTTCACCGGAAAGTGTTCTTATACCTATCACTCAAAGAATACTTGAAATAGAACAAATAGAGGGCTTATTCTTATATATTGGAAGCTTCCCTGTAAGCTCTTTGATCTTCACCTGCTTTTTTGCCCAAAGAATGTGTGAGCCTTTGTCGACATAAGTTAAAACAAAGAGCTGTCCCAGTGGTTGATGGTTCTTTGATATATGGTTGTGCTTTTTTGTAGAAAGGACACCAAAGTCTTTGTTAGAATCATGTATTAATATACACACTATTTTCTAAAGTTTGATGTAAATTGGATTTTATGTTTCCCACATTAAAACATTAAAGAAAGAAAAATTCCCTTGGTCAAAATTTAATAATATGTCATTTTTTAAAAATCCTCTAATTCAGTCTGTTAGTATGACAAAAGTCAATGGGAGAGTTTTCTGATATTTTGGAGATTTTTTTGAAGCTTTTATTATTTGTCACTTTTCCATCATGTGATTGATATAGCAATAACCTAACTAGACACAAAATTCCAAAATTAATTATTATTGTTGACTTGGTTGTGTTTCTCACATCAAACTAATGTATTCAGTGGGTGAAAAAAATTCAATGAGGACAAAACATACAAAGGTATAACACCAGCATGACAATAATTTATCAGATTATAAGATGCAATTTCTGCTTTGAAAAACAGACATTACATTGAAAAAATTAAAATACTTGAAAATTTCTTGAAAGAGTTATAAAGTATTCTGACATAAGACTATAAAAATATCTAAAGTGCTTTTTTTAAAAAAAATCTAGTTCTGTGAATTCCCTTCATTCTATGAGCAGAACATTAATTTTTCAAATTAAAGCCAACTAAAATCTTTTTAACGAGACAACCCTACTTACTACTTAGCAGAAATGGTTAAACAACCAAAAAGTGCAAGTTAATGATTCTGTTTACAAAGTTTTACAGACCGTTCTATATTTTTGCATAAAATTACTATTCCTACAGTAACTTTAATGATCATATTATCAAATAGTATTTTTCCAAGGAGTGTTTTCATATATAATTTTCCATATATATATATATATATATATATACATATATAATTATATATAATTTTTCCATAAATATATATATTTTTGTCCTATTATTTAAGTAGGTAAACTTTCACCTTTGTCATGAAGCCCTTCCAAACAGACCAGAGGATAGCAATCAGGTTCTCTCCTTTACTGTGCACTCTTTCTTAAGAATTAAAGCCCTAGTCTCTTCATTTGCTTGTATTTGTATATGCTGTATCATCTTACAAAGCACTTGCATCCAAATTTAATATCCATTCATATTTTAGTCTAGTATTATTTTTCTGAAGTGTGCATATGTTGTGAGCTTCTCTACCTGTCTTACTATTTCAAATTATACATTCGTAACAGGCGAGGGTAGATCTCTATGGCTCACCTGGTAAGCCTAACACATTGCATGATGTCTCAAGACACCATTATCTCTCTTTTTTTTATGAGATGAACCACAAACAACCAAAGAAGATACTTCCATGTAATGCATCCATATTCTTTTCAGTTCATCCTAGCTCCTTAGTGGGATAGATCTGGCGAACCTACTTACATTAGAGATAGAGATAGACACATAGAGATAGAGACAGAGAAAGAGATAGATACATAGAGATAGAGATAGAGAAAGAGATAGAGATAGATATAGACAGACATGGAATCTATGAAGAAGAAAAGAAAAATCAGTGCATCATTTAAGGCTATTTAGTTCAGTGGTAAAAAAAAAAAAAAAAAGCAGAACATGAGTAAATGACCTTAGAGGGGTAAATTCATGCTTTAGAATCTATTTAGATTGTGTCTTTTCAATAGTCTTGACTGGCACTAAGAAATTATGTGACAAAGAAGAATTCTCCTCAACCACACATTGTAATAAGAACATAACTTTTTTCAGGTTTTTTGATATTTCCCAATAAACAACATGCTTTACTGATATTAGGTACTCAGTACAGTTGGATTGCATTTTAATTTGGTGCATAGACAAAACCTGCTGATGGTAAACTTTATCCAAGTTTTGAAATTCCAAAGTAGGTAGATTGATTAATATTTGTGCTTTTATTTTTGAAGATATATAAAATAATTTTTTGGGATATCATATATGGTATATATTATGTATTATATTATATATATGAACAAAAACATTTCTTTCATATTTAAGTCCCTTCACTTTGTTACTTGCTTTAAAACTTTTAAACGTTTCTTAAAACTTTTTAAAACTTTAAAACTTTTTAAAACTTTTAAACTTTTAAAACAGGTTATTTTAAACCTGCTTGACAAAAATGTGGTTTTTTTAGCCATCTGAGGATCTAAAATTGGGGGTTACTTCATAAGATAGAAAACACATAACAGGGAAGGAGTCAAGATGGCGGAGAAGTAGCAGGCTGAGATGACATGGGGTAGCAGGAGATCAGCTAGACAGCTGATCTAACCATTGCAAACACCTACAAATCCAATGGGAAATCGAAGAGAAGAGCAACAATTCTAGAAACAGAAAATCGACCACTTTCTGAAAGGTAGGACCTGCGGAGAAGTGAATGCAAAGCGACAGGAAGATAGACTGCGGGGGGAGGGGCCGGCTCCCGGCAAGCCGCGGAGCAACGGAGAACAAAATCGGGACTTTTAAAAGTCTGCTCCATGGAGGGACATCGCTCCAGAGGCTAAACCGGGGTAAGCCCACGCAGGGTCAGCGTAACCCCAGGTCCCGCAGGGTCACAGAAGGACCAGGGGTGTCTGAGTGTCGCAGAGTTCGCAGGTATTAGAGCGGGGAAGCCGGCTACAGAGACAGAGCCGAGGAGTGAGCTCTCAGCTCAGGGTTACCTTGAACCGGGTCAGGCTGGGTGAGCTTGGAGCGCGGCTGGAGGCCACGGAGTCAGAAGCGACCGGACACTTTTCTCCAAGTGCGAGCGATTGAGCACTTTCCTCCAAGCGCGACCAGAGGCCAGGGAGACAGGGGCAGTTGGGAGCCTTTCTCTGAGGGCGCAATGAGGAGTGGGACCCCGAGCTCTTGGCTACTCCGGGCCGGAGACTGGGTGGCCACCATCTTTATTGCCGTCCCCTGGAACTCTACGGAAAGCGCTCAGGGAACAAAAGCTCCCGAAAGTGAACCCGAGCGGATTACTTAGCCTGGCCCCTGGTAAGGGTGGTGCAATTCCACCTGCGGCAAAGACACTTGAGAATCACTACAACAGGCCCCTCCTCCAGAAGAGCAACAAGAAACCCAGCCAAGACAAACTTCACTCACCAAGAACAGCGGAATTCCAGAGGAGGAGAAAGCAAATCTTATCTGGAAAAAATGACAAGGTGGAAAAACTCACCACAAAAAAAAAGAACAAGAGGCAGTACCGAAGGCTGGGGACCTAATCAATATGGACATTGGTAATATAACAGATCTAGAGTTCAGAATGACGATTCTCAAGGTCCTAGCCGGGCTCAAAAAAGGCATAGAAGATATTAGAGAAACCCTACCCGGAGAGATAAAAGCCCTTTCTGGAGACATAAAAGAACTAAAATCTAACCAGGTTGAAATAAAAAAAGCTATTAATGAGGTGCAATCAAAAATGGAAGCTCTCACTGCTAGGATAAATGAGGCAGAAGAAAGAATTAGTGACATAGAAGACCAAATGACAGAGAATAAAGAAGCTGAGCAAAAGAGAGACAAACAAATACTGGACCATGAGGAGAGAATTCGAGAGATAAGCGACACCATAAGATGACACAAATTAGAATAATTGGGATTCCAGAAGAAGAAGAAAGAGAGAAGGGAGCAGAAAGTATATTGGAGACAATTATTGGAGAGAATTTCCCTAATATGGCAAAGGGAACAAACATCAAAATCCAGGAGATGCTAAGAACGCCCCTCAAAATCAATAAAATTAGGTCCACACCTCGTCACCTGATAGTAAAATTTACAAGTCTTAGCGACAAAGAGAAAATCCTGAAAGCAGCCCGGGAAAAGAAGTCTGTAACATACAAGGGTAAAAACATTAGATTGGCAGTGGACCTATCCACAGAGACCTGGCAGGCCAGAAAGAACTGGCATGATATATTCAGAGCACTAAATGAGAAAAACATGCAGCCAAGAATCCTATATCCAGCTAGGCTATCATTGAAAATAGAAGGAGAGATAAAAAGCTTCCAGGACAAACAAAAGCTGAAAGAATTTGCAAACACCAAACCAGCTCTACAGGAAATATTGAAAGGGGTCCTCTAAGCAAAGAGAGACCCTAAAAGTAGTAGATCAGAAAGAAACAGAGACAATATACAGTAACAGTCACCTTACAGGCAATACAATGGCACTAAATTCATATCTCTCAATAGTTATCCTGAATGTTAATGGGCTAAATGCCCCAATCAAAAGACACAGGGTATCAGAATGGATAAAAAAAAAACAAAACCCATCAATATGCTGCCTACAAGAAACTCATTTTAGACCCAAAGACACCTCCAGATTTAAAGTGAGGGGGTGGAAAACAATGTACCATGCTAATGGACATCAGAAGAAAGCCGGGGTGGCAATCCTTATAACAGATGAATTAGATTTTAAGCCAAAGACTATAATAAGAGATGAGGAAGGACACTATATCATACTCAAAGGGTCTGTCCAACAAGAGGACCTAACAATCTTAAATATCTATGCCCCTAACATGGGAGCAGCCAACTATATAAACCAATTAAAAACAAAATCAAAGAAATACATCGACAGTAATACAATAATAGCAGGGGACTTTAACACTCCCCTCACTGAAATGGACAGATCATCTAAGCAAAAGATCAACAAGGAAATAAAGGCCTTAAATGACACACTGGACGAGATGGACATCACAGATCTATTCAGAACATTCCATCCCAAAGCAACAGAATATACATTCTTCTCTAGTGCACATGGAACATTCTCCAGAATAGACCACATCCTGGGTCATAAATCAGGTCTCAACCAGTATCAAAAGATTGGGATCATTCCCCGCATATTTTCAAACCACAATGCTCTGAAGCTAGAACTCAATCATAAGAGGAAATTTGGAAAGAATGCAAATATATGGAGACTAAACAGCATCCTTCTAAAAAATGAATGGGTCAACCAGGAAATTAAAGAAGAATTGAAAAAATTCATGGAAACAAATGATAATGAAAACACAATGGTTCAAAATCTGTGGGACACAACAAAGGCAGTCCTGAGAGGAAAATATATAGTGGTACAAGCCTTTCTCAAAAAACAAGAAAGGTCTCAAATACACAACCTAACCCTACACCTAAAGGAGCTGGAGAAAGAACAAGAAAGAAAGCCTAAACTCAGCAGGAGAAGAGAAATCATAAAGATCAGAGCAGAAATCAATGAAATAGAAACTAAAAAAACAATAGAACAAATCAACGAAACTAGGAGCTGGTTCTTTGAAAGAATTAATAAGATTGACAAACCCTGGCCAGACTTATTAAAAAGAAAAGAGAAAGGATGCAAATAAATAAAATGATGAAAGAAAGAGGAGAGATCACAACCAACATTAAAGAAATACAAACAATTATAAGAACATACTATGAGCAACTCTATGCCAACAAATTCGACAATCTGGAAGAAATGGATACATTTCTAGAGACATATAAACTACCACAACTGAACCAGGAAGAAACAGAAAACCTGAACAGACCCATAACCAGTAAGGAGATTGAAACAGTCATCAAAAATCTCCAAACAAACAAAAGTCCAGGGCCAGATGGCTTCCCAGGGGAATTCGACCAAACATTTAAAGAAGAATTAATTCCTATTCTCCTGAAACGGTTCCAAAAAATAGAAATGGAAGGAAAACTTCCAAACTCATTCTATGAGGCCAGCATCACCTTGATCCCAAAACCAGACAAGGATCCCATCAAAAAAGAGAATTACAGACCAATATCCTTGATGAACACAGATGTGAAAATTCTCACTAAAATACTGGCCAATAGGATCCAACAGTACATTGAAAGGATTATTCACCACGACCAAGTGGGATTTATTCCAGGACTGCAAGTTTGGTTCAACATCCACAAATCCATCAATGTGATACAATACATTAACAAAAGAAAGAATAAGAATCATATGATACTCTCAATAGAAGCTGAAAAAGCATTTGACAAAGTGCAACATCCCTTCCTGATAAAAACTCTTCAAAGTGTAGGGATAGAGGGCACATACCTCAATATTATCAAAGCCATCTATGAAAAACCCACCGCAAATATCATTCTCAATGGAGAAAAACTGAAAGCTTTTCCACTAAGGTCAGGAACACAGCAAGGATGTCTGTTATCACCACTGCTATTCAACATAGTACTAGAAGTTCTAGCCTCAGCAATCAGACAACAAAAAGAAATTAAAGGCATCCATATTGGCAAAGAAGAAGTCAAACTATCACTCTTTGCAGATGATATGATACTATATGTGGAAAACCCAAAAGGCTCCACTCCAAAACTGCGAGAACTTGTACAGGAACTCAGCAAAGTGTCAGGATATAAAGTCAATGCACAGAAATCAGTTGCATTTCTTTACACTAACAACAAGACAGAAGAAAGAGAAATTGAGGAGTCAGTCCCATTTACAACTGCACCCAAAACCATAAGATACCTAGGAATAAACCTAACCAAAGAGGCAAAGAATCTATATTCAGAAAACCATAAGGTACTCATGAAAGAAATTGAGGAAGACACAAAGAAATGGGAAAATATTCCATGCTCATGGACTGGAAGAACAAATATTGTGAAAATGTCTATTCTACCTAAAGCAATCTACACATTTAATGCAATCCCTATCAAAATTTCATCCATTTTTTTCAAAGAAATAGAACAAATGATCCTAAAATTTATATGGAACCAGAAAAGACCTCGAATAGCCAAAGGAATATTGAAAAAGAAAGCCAAAGTTGGTGGCATCACAATTCCGGACTTCAAGCTCTATTACAAAGCTGTCATCATCAAGACAGTATGGTACTGGCACAAAAACAGACACATAGATCAATGGAACAGAATAGAGAGCCCAGAAATAGACCCTCAACTCTGTGGTCAACTAATCTTCGACAAAGCAGGAAAGAATGTCCAATGGAAAAAAGACAGCCTCTTCAACAAATGGTGCTGGGAAAATTGGACAGCCACATGCAGAAAAATGAAATTGAACTATTTCCTTACACCACACACGAAAATAGACTCAAAATGGATGAAGGACCTCAATGTGAGAAAGGAATCCATCAAAATCCTTGAGGAGAACGCAGGCAGCAATCTCTTTGACCTCAACCGCAGCAACTCCTTCCTAGGAACATCGCCAAAGACAACAGAAGCAAGGGCAAAAATGAACTATTGGGATTTCATCAAGATCAAAAGCTTTTGCACAGCAAAGGAAACAGTTAACAAAACCAAAAGACAACTGACAGAATGGGAGAAGATATTTGCAAACGACATATCAGATAAAGGGCTGGTATCCAAAATCTATAAAGAGCTTAGTAAACTCAACACCCAAAGAAAAAATCATCCAATCAAGAAATGGGCAGAGGACATAAACAGACATTTCTGCACAGAAGACATCCAGATGGCCAACAGACACATGAAAAAATGCTCCATATCACTTGGCATCAGGGAATACAAATCAAAACCACAATGAGATACCACCTCACACCAGTCAGAATGGCTAAAATTAACAAGTCAAGAAATGACAGATGCTGGTGAGGATGCAGAGGGAGGGGAACCCTCCTACACTGTTTGTGGGAATGCAAGCTGGTACAACCACTCAGGAAAACAGTGTGGAGGTTCCTCAAAAAACTGAAAATAGAGCTACCCTATGACCCCATGATTGCACTACTGGGTATATATCCTAAAGACACAAACGTGGTGCTCCGAAGGGGCACATGCACTCGAATGTTTATAGCAGCAATGTCCACAATAGCCAAACTATGGAAAGAGCCTAGATGTCCATCAACAGATGAATGGATAAAGAAGAGGTGGTATATATACACAATGGAATACTATGCAGCCATCAAAAGACATGAAATCTTGCTATTTGCGACGACGTGGATGGAACTAGAGAGTATTATGCTTAGCGAAATAAGTCAATCGGAGAAAGACAACTATCATATGATCTCCCTGATATGAGGAAGTGGAGATGCGATGGGAGGGGCTGGGGGGGGGCAGGAAAAGAAAAAATGAAAGAAGATGGGTTGGGAGGGAGATAAACCATAAAGACTCAATCTCAAAAAACAGACTAAGGGTTGCTGGGGGGAGGGGGGACGGGAGAGGGTGGTGGGGATATGGACATTGGGGAGGGTATGTGCTATGATGAGTGCTGTGAAATGTGTAAACCTGGTGATTCACAGACCTGTACTCCTGGGGATAAAAATACATTATATGTTTATTAAAATAAAATAATTAATTAAAAAGAAAGAAAACACATAACAGAGCAGTACTTGAAGGTAAACCAATTTGAGTACCAATTCTTAGTTAAGTAGAGGCCATCAAAATTACAAATAAATTACTATCTGATCTTACCAAGCTAAACAGAAATAAACATGTAGTTTCTCCCTCTTTTTTCATCAGCTAAAATAAACAAAATTACATTTAAAAAATCTATCAAGGATTTTTCATACCTTGGGAAAAAGTTTAAAGTGAAATTGCCAAAATAATACTTTTAAGTTGAAAAGACAAAGAAAAGAAAGGTAAATATATTCTTTGAAATAGCAATAAATAAATAAATAAATAAAATAATAATAGTTAATCAAGTTCTTCCAAGGATTATGCATTTTGGGATTCTTTTCTCAAGAAAATTTATGTAGAGACCAATACATTATGGACAAGTTAAAAATGAAACATGATAAATTAAAATCCATTTTCCTAGGAAATTTCTATCAATAATGTAGAAATGAAAATGTGATATCAAGTGAAGCTATGCAAAATGGATGAAATTCAGACAAATGAAATAACAGCACATCTAAGTGACATCGCAGAGATCAGGGTAAATGCATGAAAGCGAGCCATACCACAAAAAAACAAATCGGGATGACAGGATCTTTTTATGAAAATTCTCTGCAGATTACAATAGAGAAGTGGTTGACCATTTTCCCACACCTAAACGAAGTGTGAACATGATATTTTAGCAACTACATTTATTATTAAATTCAGCTTCTGGTCCTAAATAAATAAATAAATAGCTCACTACTCTTGATTAAAGTTAGGAAAGGGAAAAAAAAAAGTCAGAGGGAAGGAAATGGTATTTGTAACCAGAATCACTCTAAATTTCAACCGTGGAAGAACTGCAATATCAAAATAGGGGCACCTGGGTGGCTCAGTGGGTTAAGCCTCTGCCTTCAGCTCCAGTCGTGATCCCAGGGTCCTGGGATCAAGCCCTGCATCGGGCTCTCTGCTCAGCGGGGAGCCTGCTTCTCCCTCTCTCTCTGCCTGTCTCTCTGCCTACTTGTGATCTCTCTCTCTCTGTCAAATAAAAAAATAAAATCTTTTAAAAAAAAAGTCCTCAAAATAGAGAAAAAGCACATTTTGGCAAGGCACTCATGCTGATCAACTTCCGTCTTGTGTACTTGTTGTGTCATGAGGTCTCAGTTAGTTATCTCTCTGGCAGGTGAATCTGCATTGAAAGTTTTGCTAGGGTACCTCTGCCTCATAGTATGTTGCTCTAAAACTTCTCATAAGTCCCCTTATTAGTTTTGGAGGCATCTTTTCCATATCGTATCCACTAGAATACCTCCAAGACCTTGTCTTTGGATCTAGCACATTTTGGCTACACAGCAAATGCTTACTAGATGAACTGTAGTTATTCCCTGAGTTTTTTTTATATACTCGGCTAATTGATAGTGCACACTTGTATATGTTCCTAAAGTATACACACAGAGAAATCCATGTATTTAATGTAATAGTAACATTTTAATGTAAAAAGATCTTTCATCTTTTTAAACCATTCTGCATCTCTATTGTTCTAAAGTTTTTTTTTTCCTTTTTTGATTTTCCTCTCAGATACCTGCCCACTCCACAATGTGGTTTAGGTACAAATGTGAAAATCATGTTGTTTTCAAAATCTGTAACATACGAAACATACAAACAAACATACCAAACATACAAAAACTTAATTTTTAACTGAATGTCCTACAAAGACAGGTGATTTCTGGACGATCAGTGAAGTACACTGTGACTGATTGTTGCATGAATAAATGAATTAATGAATAAATAATGAATAAATGATTAACTTAAATTACTATACATAATTTGATCATTTTTAAAAATGATCATTTAAATGATCATTTAAAAAAATAGATACATACTATTAAAAAACTAACTGATAACCATAACCACCAGACAAATATATATCATTGAACATTTACTAGAGACTAGAAGTCTCTCCTTATTTAGTTATCAGGGCAATCCTTCAGTGTGTCAACATTATCCTCATTTTTCAGACAGGGAAACAGAATATGTGATGTGATTAGAATACACATAGATAATAAACGACAAAAACATATGCTGCCCAGTACTGTTCTCTCCTCGTCTGTTCATCCACAATTCGGTTTTGAGACATTTGAAGATTTCTCTTAAAACAACGAAACACCTGCTATGACACACCCTTGACCAATTTTAGCTCATTTGTTACCATAGGGCACTCAGAGAGTCATCTGATGAGATTAGATTTAGTCATTTTGTTGTCATTTTCTCCTTTGTTTTTTCTCCTCTCTTTGCACAAAGGGTCTCTTTGACATTTTGTTGCAATATGTATTGCTTTAGTTGTTATCCTTTTAAAAAGGTAACAGCTGTTTTGTTAAATTCAAACAGAGTCAGAAGCTTTAATTTTTAGATAGGAGCTTAGGAAAATCGTTTAACAAGTTGAGGGGGGAGGGGTGTGTGTGTGTGTGTGTGTGTGTGTGTGTGTGTGTAAGATTCAACACAGGTGTTTTGAGTCCCACCTGGTCTAGTGACCTTTTGACAGTATCCCATTACTCTCCTTACCGAGTCCCAAATTCCACACACTGTATTCATAGAGAAGTTACTGAAATGTCACACACCTACAGACATATAAACAGCCCACTGAATGAGTCGACTACATACTGTCATCAACTGAGTCTAAAAAATTTAAAATAGCACATACATTTTAATGGTGTATGTATCTATGAGAGGGAATAATAAAGAACAATGCTGGTTCCTGTTTCATTGGGGTTAGAGTGGGGCCACTTTTTGTCCCTTAATTTCCCTAATTAGTCTCAACTGTGTTCTCCCATAAGTTAGCAGGCCAAGATAGTATCTGCTTTATTGCCAAGGGAAGAAAACTTGCTCATACTGAGCTTTATTGCATACTCCATCCTCTCATTTAGAATCCTATTAAGTTTCCCCTTGGCATTTTCTAAATCAATTAGTTTTAGCCTTACCCTTCTTAATATGCTCCTTTTGGAGGCTCCTAATTTTAGTCCCTAACTCTGGTGTTTGTAGTGCCTTTCCCTTTCCTTTTGGGCAAAGATTTCAATCAATTTTCCCTGCAATACTGCTTTGCTAGCATCCCACAGAGTCATATCTGTGACCTCACCATTATCACTGTCTGCTAAATATTCAGCCCATATGTCTTTGAGCTTTTCCCTAAACTATTGCTGCTGAAGGAAGTAATTATTACTTTACCGTCTTAGCACTCCCCTGTTGCTTTTCAAGGGAAATAACTCCACACCCAAGTGAATCATTGCAGGGTCCGAAACTAGAATCTTGTCAATAAAACAGCAACTTTGGCCTCTGTCTCTAGTGAGAATAGGGGGAAAAAAATGGTCTAGCAAAGGAAGAACAGTCTATAAAATAAAATGTGAGGCATGGTCATGAACATGTTTACTTGTTTAAAAACCAGTATAGACAGTTAGTAGATAGATACAGTTAGTAGTAGATACAAAGAATTAGATAATTAAATTTTAGCTCCAAGTGTATAAGCATTCTCTAATTATTAGGGAATTGTTTGGGTAATTTATTTGGTTCATGTATTTGTTTTTATAAACACAGTTAAAACAAATGCACAGTAAGTTTTTAATTTACTTTAAAAACTAAGGAGAGACTTAAGGAAATGTATAAAATATTAGTCCTAATTTCACTTTTTAAATAAGTATGGGTAATGATAAACAACTTTAATTTTCAAAGGAATAGTTTTCCAAACATTCAACAACAGTCATAAATTTATCATCAGAATGAAATCTAAAACAAATTAAAAAAAAAACCCAAAAATGAAAAAAAAAAAAAAGTTCCTATCTACTGGTCCACTGTGATAATCTGTGTTTTTGGGGATTCACAAACCGAAAATTTGATCATCATATAGAGCTAAGAAAAATTAGTACAATTCCTTGTAACTGTATCTAGCATGCTTTCAGCGAATACAATGTTTTAGAGATAGGTTTCCTTTTTCTATTAAAATAATAGTTGCTTGGGGGCGGAGGAGTAAGTATATGGCCATATCAGCTAGAACACAGGATTGGAAAAATACAGAAATTCTAGAAAAGATAGTATAAAGAAATATATATGTACAGAGTATCTGTGAGGAGTCAGACCACAGTAATGTAATTTTTACTTTCCAGATAATTTTCAATATAGTGTGTATGAGTTGAAGAAAATAATTCACTATTCAGTAATTCATTAAATACTAGTTACCATGTTTTTGTAGGAATATGACATTTGAGATACAATTTGTAAGAAATGCCATGGAGAATTCTGTGTTCCATTATTTCAACTGTACTACAAACACTGCTCATATTTGGAGGTGGGGATGTCCCCTATAATCACTATTCCCCTAAATCATACTTAATCTAACAAGAAAGCATCGGTAAAGCCATAACTAAATACATCTCTTTCCAAATTGTTTGAGAAGTTGAATCATGACCCCTGCAGTAAAGGCGACCCCAAATATGTCTAGGCATGTTAAGTGCCATAATTGCCTCTATGCCTCCCTTGTTTCCAAGTTCATTTCACTAAGGACACTTCCACTCAATTCTCCTATTACCATTTTATTAGCATCCTAAAAGTCTCCTAACAGAGAGCTTTAAAATCGAAAAATGATTCTGGTTTATAGGTCTTATTGATACAAAGAACACAATTATATTAAAGATGACGTTTTGGGGCACCTGGGTGGCTCAGTCCCTTGAGCGTCTGCCTTCCACTTGGGTTGTGATCCCAGGGTCCTGGGATGGAGACCTGGGTCAGGCTCTCTGAAAAGGGCTCCAAGTGATCTCCCATTCACTCTCCCTCTGTGCTCTCTCTCTCCCTCCCTCTCAAATGAATAAATAAAATCTTAAAAATTTTAAGAGACAAAAATTGAGCAGTAGGCATGCTATTCTAGAGGCACATAGCTTTCTCTTTTGGATTCCAACGTTAGTTTTCAGGGCAAGAAAAATAGGGAATGTTAGTCATGTAATTAGTGTCTTTAAAAAATGTATTTATTAAGGGAGAGAGTGAATGAGAGAGAAAGAGCACAAGCTGAGGGGAGAGGCAGAGGAAGAGGGAGAAGCAGACTCCCCACTGAGCAGAGAGCATTACATGGAACTTGATCCCAGGACCCTGGGGCTAAATCCCAGGAACCTGGGAGCATGACCTGAGCCAAAAGCAGATACTCAACCAACTGAGCCACCCAGATGCCCCATAATTAGTGTCTCATAGTAGGTACATTTCCCACTCATGCCTCTATCCAAAATTAGGATTTCCATTGGTATTGATAACAATTTCCCACACAAATTACTGATGACTTAAGCCATTAAAGACAATGGTGTATATAATTTTAAAGGTATGAAATGGAAGCTGGGTTTTTATTAGCCTTTATTTTGCAAACACAGACCTTGAAACTTAGAAATGCTAGGAAAAATGGTAGGAGGACCCAAAGAGCTAGAAGGTTTGGAACTGTGAGTTCTAATCTGTGGCTGATTTCTCTGTTCTATTTCTCTAATTGTCTTCTGATATTTCTGCATGAAATATTAAACAACTTGCAATAATTTGGTTAGCTCTTGACATTTGTTTAATATTTACTCAATATGTACTTAATGAATATATATTGGATTGACAGCTTTAGGAGATAAAAATGATTGCATTAGTTAATATTTATTAAGAGCTTACTATAACCCACCACTCGAGCACTTTACCTACTTTATCTCATTAACTTTTCAGCAACCATCCAACTATGAGGTAGATATGGTAAAGAAACTTAAATTTCTATGTTAAAACACTTATCCAATAGTCAGGCAGCTGGCATTCTGATCAAAGTAGCCTAATTACAGAACCCATATTCTTAATCATTATACTGTGCTTCTTTAAAAATACACACATAGCATCAAAATATATAAAGCAAAAAATGGCAGAACTATAGGAAAAAATGGACAAATCTACCACCATAGCAGAAAACATAATACTCAAAAATTTATAAATTGATACATCAGAAATCAATAAAGGTAGAAAATATTTAGATAACAATAAGTTGGGTTTTTTTTCTTTGTTTTTGTTTTTGTTTTGGATAACAGTAAGTTTGATCAAATGGATAAATGTAGAACTAACTCTGCATCCAACAAGGGGAATATTTACACAGGGACATTTTTTTAAAAGGCCATATTGGGAGTCAGTGTTATTCAGATCATGGTCCACAGACAACACTGATTCATGAGTGCCTGTTAACAGTCTCTAACAAAGTTATGTCTAAAAACTAATAGTAAGTGCTTAGAAAGTTTTACAGTAATTTGACCCTGTTTGACGTGGAAGAACAAGATCCGTGTGCAAATGTGATTTGGACTCTATGTATCATAGAGATGTTTTGATGTTGCAGCTATAGTAACAGTTACACAGATGAAGAATATGCACCAAATGTCAAATAATATATTGCTTCCTCATCTAGATTTTTTTATAATTAAAAATCAGCTCTACTAAAAAGTGTACTTACGTAGTTAAAATCTATGAATTATGTAGAGACCATCCATTAAATTTGAAAATATTCTCTTATGTGATAATACAGAAATTATCCATAAGTAACACTTATTGATTTGTTAGGATATGACAAAGGTTTTACAGAATATTTAAAATACATATTAAACTTAGAGTTTGTGCAAGATAACAAATCAAGTCTGGCCCCAACTTTATAAAGGTAAGAATTGGGCAGCAGACATGCTATTCTGCCTGTTGTCTTTGGCATTTACCTACATGCATAGAAAGCATGCCACATATATTTTCACGATCATATATGCATATGATCAAAGTGCAAAAATAAAATTTAGTCTTAAAATAAGTTTCTATAGATTATGATATATACCATAATTTCACAACTACTTATGAAATAGGTGTGCCAATATTGCACATACACAAAAGCTTATTGACAAACTTTGTATGAATTTGATAGAATGTTTTAATTTTATCTTCCAATATTATTTTCTAACAAAAGAACATGTGCAAATGAAATGTATGAATATAGAATCAATGTCCTTCATCAAAAGGTTATTAAAATTTACCTATAATTTTACAAGATAAATTTCTGGAGTTGGCTACTGATAGTACATTAAAAATAAAATTAAAAAATAAAGCATCACTTGGATCATTTTAGATAGCAGCTAAAAATGAAGACCCTGATCCTGAAATTTCTTCTTGCATTCCTGCAAACTTATTATTTTGACATAAGTGTTTCTTTATAGTGAGTTGAGGATATGTCCATAAATCCTTTCATAAACTGATTTTCAAGAGGTAGGTTTTTTTTTTTTTTTTTTACTTATTTAGATTTAGTATGTTTATTTTATTGAAAAATAATCAGCAAGATGTAGAACTTAATCCCATCTCTTTTGGATTGGGCCCAGTGATTTGCTTCTAACAGAATATGGCAGAAATGTTAGTGGTAAGACTTCTGAGACTAGGTCATAAAATGCACTAAGATTTCTTGTTTGCTCTCTGTCTTGGACCATTTGCTCCGGGAAAACAATCAAGCCAGCCTATGGAGAGGACCACATAATGAGGAACTGAGTTCTCTTGTCAGTAATCATGTGAGTGAACCATTTCAGAAGAGGATCCCAGTCCTCCTCAAGCCTTTAGAGAATGCAGCTCTAGTCAACACTTTGACAACGTAATTAGAGATCCTAAGCCAGAACCACCTAGCTAAGCTGCTCTCAAATTCCTAATCCACAGAAACTGTCAATTAATCAATGTTCATCATTTAAGCCACTAAGTTTTGGAGTAATTTATTGTGCATCAATATATAACTGATACAGTCCAGTATGAATATTCTTAAAACAAAATATATCAACAGGTTAGCTATATGTCATCACCTAAGAGTGTCTTGGTGATGAATCCAACCTAGATTAAATACATGTATAGGTAAAAAGCAGGCTTATTCATTACACTAAAAGCTTTAAGTATTTATAGACATGGTACTTCTTCAAAGGCTATCATTGGGTATTTAAAATGGGAAGTTGCTCTTTTCTTCATAAGTTTTAGTTTTGTTATAATACCAGAACAGAGTTTAGTTTAGCAGCAATTCTTTATATTAATCATCTATATGTAGAATATTATTTAATATACTTCCTTTTCACAATACCTTCCTTTCTTCCATTGTTATTTTGTTCTGATTATATTTATTACAATATAAATTTCTGTTTGTTGAAATGAATAGTAAGATGTAGGCTTACATCTAGTATGCCCTTTAAAATTTTATTTTTGTAGTTGCTTATTTATCAATTTATTGCATTTTATAAAATGTAATAAGAATTTTTTAGGACATGATAGGGATTTTTTTAAAAAATATGCTCCTTCAATAAACACTGTCCTTAACCATAAAAGAAGAATCTACAAATTTCAAAGTTTAAGCTGTACAGACTGCACTGCATGATTACAACTCAGTTAAGAAAAAAAAAATCAATAATTTACAAAGATTAAAACAAAACAAAACAAAAAACAATTGAGGACAGACTCATAGGTATAAAGGCAAAAACCACAAAGTTACCTAGATATCGGTTACAATGATCAGCAAAAATTAAAACTTGTGGGATCTAAATTAAGGGAGTGTGTAAAGAGAAACTTGCTGTATTAAAATAGTTATATTGGGAAAGAAGGAAAGCTGAAAATTAATAAACTAAGTATCCAAACTAGGGGGTTCAAAAATAAAAGAATAAAACTCACATAAAGTAGAGATATTTTGATTTTTTTTTTTTTTTTTTTTGACAGAGAGAGAGAGATCACAAGTAGGCAGAGCAGCAGGTGGTGGGGGCAGGGAGCAGGCTCCCTGCTGAGCAGAGAGCCTGATGCGGGCCTCAATCCCAGGACCCTGAGATCATGACCTGAGTTGAAGGCAGAGACTTAGCCCACTGAGCCACCCTGGAGCCCCCAAAATTAATATTATTATATGAGAAAAAATTAGAAAGAAAATAAAAATTGAATAGATGACTCAAGAAAGCCAAACCTGGGTTTTTGTTTGTCAGTTTGTTGAAGAGTTTCATAGAACTGAAAAACCTAAGGCAAGCCTGATTCAAAAAAAGAAAAAAGGAAATAGACAAACACTATTGGAAATAGGAATGTACAGTTGTTGTTGTTTTTTTAATTAAATACTGGAGTGATTTTAAAAATATAATAAGTTAATATTTTATACAGCTTTATGTCCAAAAGTTTAAGGACAGGTTAAATAGAAAAACAAAATCTGAAAATGTATGAATTGCTAAATGGATTTTAGAAACACAGCCAAAGATATTCATTCAACATAAATTTACTGAATGTCTATTTGTGTCAGGGATAGTTGTGGGTGATTGAAATAAGTCCATGAACAAAATAAGGAAAGGCTTTTGTTTATATTCTACTGCATTGTAGTAGTTTGATGTAAGACAGCTACCACTGAAGAAGAGTTGGGGAAGTATAGACCATTTGAATGTGTTTTGGCAATTTCCATTTCAAAAAAAGAAGAAAAATTAAAACTGATTCTTCACAACTTATTCTAAGGGTAATTCTAGATTGTGTAAGCACTTAAATACACCAGGCAAAACTTTAAAAGAAAACAAAGAAGTTTATCTTCATGATTTTAGAAAAGAACTACTTCAACAAAATACAAAATGTAATATGTCTCTAGCAGTTCTTTTGTATTACTAACCATAGAGGAAAAGTATGATAAATGTTATTACTTTAAAATTAATAACTGTTGTTCATCAATAGACATCATTAAGTAAGTAAAGGTAATCACTAGAAGAAAATACTCTGAGAAAACTTACTGACGCAGGATTAATAACCACAATGCAAAAAGAACTCCAATTAGGAAATTTTTCAAAGAAAATAGAGAAGGGAACAAAGTAAATCATTCTTTTACAGAAGATGATAAAAATGGCCAATATATATTAAGATGCTCAATTTAATTATAATCAAGGATTTGAAAAATAAATCCACAATGCAATATCATTTTATATCCTCCTCTCTGAAATCAAGAAGAAATGCACAAAAAAGCTCCAAAATTTATGGATTACATTATACTTCTTAAGAGGCACTGTAGGTACACATGTTTATTACTATTATTATTTTTTCACTTCATAGATTGTATCCAGAACTTTAATTTTATTATATAGCCATAACGAAAAATTAAAAATCAAGTTACATAGGTAAGAACTTAAGTAAAATATAAAAGAAAACTGAGCTTTATAAAAGGCAGATATGGGGCGCCTGGGTGGCTCAGTTGGTTAAGTGGCTGCCTTCTGCTCAGGTCATGATCCCGGGGTCCTGGAATTGAGCTCCGCATCAGACTCCCTGCTCAGTGGGAAGCCTACTTCTCCCTATTCCTCTGTCTTTCTCCCTGCTTGTACTCTCTCTCTCTCTCAAATAAATACAAATCTTTTAAAAAGGCAGTCATAAAGATGATTATTATAGCATTTTAATGGGGTTATTTTAATGGGGTACACAATGACTATGGTAAAAATGATGATGATCGCTCTACGTCACTTATGATGAAGAGTAGATGTGTATACCTTTCTAAGAATAAAAGGCAGTTAAAGGATTAGAGATTTAAAAATTGCACTTCGGTTATCTCTTTCTGCAAACATTTCACTTTGGTTCTGGTTTGGGACTCACTCAGTTTTTGGAGGTGAACTCGAAATAACTTGTCATTCCCCCCAAATAAGTTAACCGTATGTCAGTGAAATATACCGCCCTTTATTTTGCAATTATAACTATCCCTGCTCACTTTAAGAATATCATTCTCCTTCATCTGATGTGGATTTATGAATGGATGGAGACTTTGAATCTTCCTAGAAATCAACAAATGTGTCCCAAAATGCAAAATATCAGTTTTAAGTCAGAGTTAATTTTATTTTTATCAGTAAATAATGGAATTTCAATATCTTCAAAGTAAGCTTCACTTATTATTAAGGTATTTATGAAATAATTGTGAATAAAAAAGTATTTTTATTACCAGAGACCATCTACTTGTACATTGTATGAAACAACTTTTATTTCTTATCTTCAAACAAAATTATAATCAGATATTAATTTCTAGAATTAATCTGAAAATGCCATGCACAAATAAAAATTAGTAAACTAAAAAATTAATAAACTAAAGATACATGGATTTTTCTAGCCAACCACAGATCTTTCAAAACATATGTACTTTCTATCAATATCATTCATTTGATTAAAATGTAATTATTGCAACTTTTTCAGAACACATGTAAAAGGAGTCCCCCCTTTTTTTTTTCCTTTCAGAAACATGATTTTATATTCAGGACATGGATGAAAATAGAGTAGGATTATATTCATCACCATTAATGATAAAAATATCTTTTGGGGCACCTGGGTGACTCCATTGGCTAAGGATCCAACTCTTGATTTTGTCTCAGTTCATGATCTCAGGGTCCTGAGATTGAGTCCCGTGTTGGACTCCATGCTCAGCACAGAATCTGCTTATCCCTTTACTTCTGCTCCTCTCCCTACTCTCTCTCTTTGTCTTTCTAAAATAAATAAAATAAATAAATAAAATAAATAAAACCTTCAAAAAATGTATCTTTGAATTTATAAGTGAAATTCCAACACAGTATCAATTACTAGTCTGGATAACAAAAATATTTTTGAATGGTAGGAATTCTTGATGGTAAAACCAGATATCTGAAACCTGGCAATCAAAGATATATATGTGGTTATTAACATAACACTGGGTAAATTTCTCAGGTGTGGAGGAAGGAGAATTTGTTCTCCTCTCAGAAACAAGGAGGTATGAAAAGACATGACATATGAGTATCTTAAGAATAATATCTATAAGATGATGATACCTAGCCTTGGGCAAAAATGATTTGATGGTAGGAAACTAACAATTTTTAAGTTTGATAACTGGAAAGCACCTTGACTATATTGCTATTTTAGTTACTGACATAAACCACAAAAACTAATTCCTTCGAATCAAGATATATCCATCCATGTCATGATAGTATCAGAGGGATGGGGGTGTAAAGATAAAATATGGGTGAATTTCTCCATAATAGTGTTACTCAAAAAAAAAAAAGTAAAAAAGCCTGTCTAGGCTGGGATGTAAATAATGCTACTTCCTCCACAAAATACAGTTGCCTCAATAAAGTACCAGTGGAAGAAGAAAGCAAATGCAGCCACCTGGGCACAGCCAGTACGTTAAGGAGATTATGCAATAGCAGTTAGGGACCACAGGGTTGGGGACCAACTGAAGGCCTATTCTCAATGTTAATCCTAATTATCACTTATCACTGAAGAATATCATAATGCTAGCCGATGACCCAAGAAACAGAGCAAAATTAATTCTTCTTTCAGAAATCCCTATGAAGATAAATAGCTAGTTTATAAGAAAAAGGTACAGTCAAACTACGTAAGCCTAACAAAGCGCGATTCTCATGTCTGCTCTTCATCTTGGCCTACAAAGGTATGAAAGAGGGTGCTCATTAGTAAGTTGATGTATATTTCCATGGATAATAACAGAACTTGACCCTGGGTCTGAGCTCCCAGAAAATAGCTTTGGTTAAGAAATCCTTTCATGGGGTACCTGGGTGGCTCAGTGGGTTAAGCCTCTGCCTTTGGCTCAGGTCATGATCTCAGGGTCCTGGGATCAAGGCCTGCATCGGGCTCTCTGCTTGGCAGGGAGCCTGCTTCCTTCTCTCTCTCTGCCTGCCTCTCTGCCTACTTGTGATCTCTCCCTCTGTCAAATAAATAAATAAAATCTTAAAAAAAAATCTTTTCACTATTTTGTTCTTCAAAATCCTCACTCTTCTGTGTTCCAAGCAATGGCTAAGGGCAAAGGACCTCCCTTGCCTGACATCTTCCAAGACCCACCTTCATTGTTGCTCAGTGACTCAGAGAAGACCCACTTCCTTCTCTATCTTTTCTGAAATATTTCTCATTAATGAGTATCCTTCCTAATGTAATAACCTAAACAAAACCATCTCCTTGGGGTGCCTGCATGGAACAGTCAGCTGAGCACCCAACTCTTGGATTTGGCCCAGGCTGATCTCAGTGTTGTGAGATCAAGTCCTGTGTCGGGCTCCACGCTCAGTGTGGAGTCTGTCTGAGAGTCTTTCTTCCTCTCTCTCTCCCTCTCCCTCTCTCCCTCCTGCTTGTGCGTGCTCTCTCTCAAATAAATAAATAAATACGTTTAAAAATGCACCTCCTAAATTGGCTGGTGTATTTTGTCCTTCACACCATAATATGTTTTTGTTGTTGTTGTTGTTTTTTTTTTTTACCAGCAGTAACTTGTGCATGTATTAAATGTTAACCCTAGTGGAGAGAACCTGGAAATAGCTACGTTTTCATAGACGGGATTATGAGTGAAGAAGCCCTTATCAGAGGAATCCACAGCTATATGATGGGGGGGGGGAGTGCCTCTGAATACAGTCTATAGAGAGATAAATGGACAGATTTTTCCTTAGTCTCCATCATTAAAATATTTTAAACTTAAGTGACAATTTTCTTGGACATAAAGGACCTTTATAATGTGTCTTAGTGTATTTTTTTATGAGCAATACAAAAACCTTATACCTATTACAAAATCTTTTATGAGACAGATACTAAGAAAAATGTATAAAGATTTCGATTGATCACTTTTATACCTATAGTAAATGTAGAGTGCAAAAAAAAAAAGATGCTACTTTGCTACTTAAAATGTCTGTAGGCTTTTTAATGGAAATCATTAAAATTATCTAGGAGTACAAAGAAAATTTACTGATATTTGTAAGTAAAAAAAGGGAGGTTATTATAACCTGGAAAACTCAAAGATTGTATTTAATCCAGGAATGGTTCTCTTTGTCATAGTGGCTAAAAGGGCAGCTACCCCATGCTCGTTCGCTTACCCCTATTGTGAGGTCTCCATAGTATTTACCTTATTTTCCACCCCTCTGCTTTCACTGCTCTCCCACTAGGGAGAATGCAGGGATAGGGTCAGTCTTGTGCTATGCTGAGATGGAATGAAGTTCAGATAGAGAGAGATAAGGGTCTGAGGAAATTTCCTCAAGAGGAAGTATTGTTCTAATGAAAGAAAGTGTTCAAAGTCATGCATGCTTGGAATTTCTCAGAGATGAAAACCAAGATTCAATTGAGATCTGAAATTATCTCTACTTTTTCCCTCCAAGATTGGCAATGGGAATGTGTCTTCATAATTATATGAAAGATACTGTTTACGGTGAACTTTGATTTAAAGGAAAATTTAAAACACACCCATACACACACACATTTTCTAAGTTTCAACAATATGCATGTTCAGTGATCCATTCATTCATTCATTCATTCATTTACTCACATGAATGAATGAATGAATGATAATGGAGAGATGACGTAGGATCTTGCATGGGCAGGGAAGGTCTACTTCCAGGCTCTGTAGATACAGAGTCTCTGTCATAGGGTTTTTTGAGTCCAGAAAAGAACACACACCCAAGATAGTTTCCTGTTAGTACGAACAACTTGCCTATGACAACATAGTTTACTAGATCAAGAACTGAGACTGTCTATATTAACATGACTTTGGTATTCCTGAAAATTTTTGCCAGGAAGATAAAGTTGCAAATACAATTGTTTTAAGAATTGTTTAAGACAATGCATTTATTTACAAGATAGATTCCACCTCTTGTCTTCTTGTCAGAATAATACCTTGTTCAAATGGGCAAACCCTTCACTCATCAAGTGAATGTTTACTGAGTAAGCCATGTTTCAAACAATCCCTTTCTCTCCATCAACCTTAAACTCTTATATCACAAAAGCTGCTCATCCCAATCAAGTTCCAGCACTAAAAGACCTGACTTAAACTAGATCTCAGCACCTAATGTATATCTGCCCTTGTGTTCCCCCTCTGAGATATTACAAAGACGAAGTGTTGATACCTTTTACCGCAGTGGCCAATAGACCTGGCTTTATTTGATCAACAGAATATTTTTATGGTTTCTTCAGAAAGATAGCAGTTGTCTTTAGTAATTTTCTTCTTATCCGTTATATTTCTCAGTCCCTGTCTGCAGGGTAAAAAGAAACTTGCAAAGGCAAGGACCTACTTCCTTGTCCTCTCAAGGTAGAGCAAAGACTCTACCTCATTCCATAGCTAGTCAGTAGGTGGCAGTAGGTAGCAAGAGGAGAAGGGAGCTGCCCCAGGGCCTGAAGACCAGGAAATGGAAAAGTCGAGGACATACATCAGAGAGCAGGTATTATGTTTGTTACCAGGAGAAATACCTATGGGAAAAGAAACAATAAGTTATTGACTAGGGGAGGGAGGGACAAATATAGTTCTATTGGTTTTGGGAAAACGGTTAGATGATTCAGTATTTGGTTTAGAAAAGGAGCCTCCAAGGTATAGGCTAGATGGGTTTGTTCTGCAAAAGGAGGTAGGACAATATTGTTTCCTAGGACAACTCTGGAAAGAGGAGTCATGGGCTTGAGAAGAAGGAGAGATTGGAAGAGTTGAGGGAGACTTAGAGTCAGGTTCAAGAAGTAACCAGCATGTTGTGCCATTAAGGGAACATGGCTAACCTGTAACAGAGCATCGTGAGTTAGAGAAACCTGGCATCACACATTAATTTTAAGTATTTACCTGTGTTTTGATTTGGTACAATATTTTTCCGTAATACCAAAGTATCTGTAAATATATTGCATTAGTGACCTTTCAAACAAAGAAACAGAGACAGTGTCTAGCGTAGGATAAAAGAGGATGAATGTGTGAAAGGAAGGTATTGGGTTGTCCACCCTATGTGAAACGGTTACTCATACATTTTTATTTGAGGATTAAAAGACAGAGGAATATCGGAGGACAAAAGCAGTCTGAAAACCTTAACCACCCAGATTCGAATTATACAAGTTTGAGGTACAGAAGGGAATCTGTAAAGGCAGAAGTGTAGCTCCAACATGTTTTTAAAGGGCAAAGACAGAAATATTCTGTGATAAGAAAGGAAACTATATTAATACACTAATATAAACTGTGGGCACTTATTATGCCAATACAAACTATGGGCACTTAAATGCTCAATTTTATCACTAAAAAGTTTAATTTTGTATACAAAAAATATTGATATCAAAAACAAGGTGCCATCTTTGATAATTAGCCCCCTTCTCGGTGATGCAATCTTCTCCAGGTTAAGCTCAGTCGTAGTTTAAATCTGCATTGTACCTTCCTAACCACTCTTCTCTCCTCCGTAGAACTTTTCTAGGAAATAATTCTTGTGCAGGAGCTGAAATCCCAGGCATTGTCCTCACAGTATCTTCATTCTTTAGGCAGAGAATGTGGGCAAGGGAAGAAGGCTATAACCAATTCAGAGAATTAGGGACGATGAATTACCACCAAATGTGAAAGCCTACCAGAGCCCAAATAATTGGTGGCACCAGTTTGTACTCACAGGATCCTAAGAAAATATAAACACTCAAATTTCTGAAAACTCGCAATATTTTGGTTTGTTAGCCTTTCAAACTTTAAATGGGGGGCGCCTGGGTGGCTCAGTGGGTTAAAGCCTCTGCCTTCGGCTCAGGTCATGATCCCGGCGTCCTGGGATCGAGCCCCGCATCGGGCTCTCTGCTCAGTGGGGAGCCTGCTTCCTCCCTTCTCTCTCTGCCTGCCTCTCTGCCTACTTGTGATCTGTCTGTCAAATAAATAAATAAAATCTTTAAAAAAAACAAAACAAAACTTTAAATGGGAGTAGCAAGTCTCCCCTACTGAGCCTGGCCAAGGATATAGGTCCAACCAAGATGGAAATTAAAATGTTGCCAGAGTCAATAAGAATTAGTCAACAAAGATTTAGGAAGAACTGGTTGAACCTGTATTTTGTATTTTATGAACTATAGTATTTCCATTAAAATGAATAATTAATTCTTAACATTTATAATTTGTTACCTATACTTCTCTATTTGATGTCATTATTGGCTGCCTCAAAAAAGATGCCTTCATCTTGTATCATCTCTTACATACATAAACATGAAACTTTATATTAACCACCAATAGACTTAAGTGCTCTGATATTACTATTATTATTATTATTATTATTAATTCATTTCATTAAAACCATACCTGTTTTCCACAAAGGATACAGACTCCATAGTCACCAGAGTCTTATACACAACAAATTCACAGTATAAAGGTTTTGGATAAACAAAGGACTTATTTTTGAATTGAATAATGGGACATAGAATCATCCACCCTACCGTGTCTAGTAATTCCAAATATATCTATCTACCACATTTTATTCTTGATTTTCGCTTTTTATGTTGAAGAGGTAGGTGGAGATTTAGGTAAGAGAATTCCTTACCAAATTACTAAATTTCCCTTTCTTTCCCCTCCCAAGCAATAGCGATAGAAAATAACAAAGGAGAACTTTCGCAGATATCCATGGGAGTCAGAACAGCACCATCCTCCCCTTTTCTCCTTTCTACTTTTTAACACATCAATAGTAATTGAACTATGAAAGGAACTCTAGGGAACCTTCCACATCCCACATCGCCCCACTCCTTGAGCATTACTCAATCTGTAAGTGTTTTTATAACTGTGAAATGTAGTAGTTATTAGAAAAAGACCCATGAAAATATCTTTATCATCATGCAAAATGTATGCAGATTTCATAGTCTTTTACACCTTTGTTAAAAATATGACAATGCATGAGAGACAAATGCTCTACAGAATGGGAGAAGGGAGAAAGAATCTTAGCTGTTAAAATATTTATCACTACATAAAAAATTAAAAACCGGTGCTATTTTGACAAGGATGTTTGGTATGCTGTCATATGCACATGGAACGCTGTATCTGAAAAGGGTTAAAGAGCCCATCAAAGGGGTCATGCTGAAATGTGGTCCAGAATACCTTGATGGACAGCATCTCTCCCTAGTGCATTGCATACGGAGGTACAATCACTGAAGCAAAGTTTATTGTGGTCATCTCTCAGCTGTTCAAATAACCGGGCCTTACCCAATCCTATGTCAGCCTGATGGACTAGTTAAACATCACATCATTCCACTGCATTAGCAAATGTCAGTCTCCCATCTGGTTACCTGACCAAGAGAATGAGGTTTTGAGGCAGCACGTTTAATGGGACCGGGAATAACAAAATTTTATCTGCATGTTTCTTACTGAGGAAACAAGGCAGGTTTATAAAATCAGGACAGTAGGATTTCCTATGATTGACTAAGAATAAACGGAACGTTCCTGAAGATAATTTTAAGATTAAAATCATGATTAACTCAAATGGCGATGTGTCCAACAAGCCAGGCACTCGGGTTGTAGACAAGGAATAGCGAAGCCTTCATGTTGACTAAGACTCTGCGGAAGGAATCTAGGTAAGACCTGATGCATTTGTATCTCGTCCGTTGTGAGATTAAAAAACAAACAAACAAACAAACAAAAAAAACCTGCCAGCTCGAACATGTAAAACTTTACCTCTTACAGTGATTCTGTCCCAAGAATTCAGCTCCTTTACTGTGATGGAATTCATCTGTCTTTATCCCAGGACCTCACAGTTCCTAGTTGTTGGGCAACTCCTGCTGAACTAGATACTGGGTTCAAGGTTTTTATCATGTAGTTCTAACAAAGTCTTCTCAGGCCCGTGTTTTTATTACTCCTATTTCACTGATAGGGAAATGGAGACAGATTTTAATAATTGGCTTCAAGTTAAACAACCAGGAAAACATCTGAGTTAGGATTTGAACCTGGAGAGTACGACGCCAAAATTGCTTTTTGGGTAAAGTACTCTAAGTAATTATCTAATCCTGACATTTATTTAGGTCACCAGTTTTAACTTTTACTTTAGTTTACTAAAAACAACTAAATGCTTTTGTTCCTTACACTCTTTGAAAGCACAAATGCGAGTTTCCTGGGTCGCTCAGTCGGCTAAGCATCTACCTTCAGCTCAAGTCGTGGTCCTGGCATCCTGGAATGGAGCCCTGCATCAGGCTCCCTGCTCACTGAGGAGCCTGCTTCTCCCTCTTCCACTTCCCCCACTTGTGCTTTCTCTGTCAAATAAATAAATAAAATCTTAAAAAAAAAAAAAAAAGGAATTACTCATGCATGTGTTTCTCCTACATGTAGTCAATTAAAAAAATCTTTTTTTTTTTTTTTAATATCCTAAGAATCATCTTATGGCCAAATTACCCACCATTATACAGGCTTTTTAAACACCTTAGTGAAGGGGGCTGGGGGAGGGGGGGAAGCATTCCATTTCAAGGATTCCAGCTTCTCTATTCATTTTCCTTTTAAAGAACAACTTCCCCCTAAACTCATGATCTCATCCTGAGAATGGAGGGTGAAGGCTACAGTTTGCCAGAATTGGTCCTTTTGTTGCTTTTTTCATAAATATGATATGGTTCAACCTCAAATAATATGTATTAAAACTCTTTACGTACTTGACTTTAAGCTATACATTGTAGATTCAATAATTCACATTTACAACCTATAGCAGTGCCCCCTGACTGGCTCAGTCAGTAGAGTATGTGACTCTTGATCTCAGGGTTGTGAGGTTAAGCCCCAAGTCAGGCGTAAAGCTTACTTAAAAATAAATAAATAAATCGGCACATATAAAATTTAAGGCAAGCCACCAGCACTTGTATTTAAGGTATCCATTATCTAGAAAACCAGCATGAAAAGCTCCTAAGTTTCACCACACCTCCATGGACCAAAGTCAGATGTTTTCTGCCTTAGTTAGATTCCCTATCGACATGGTACGAAAAAAACAAGAAGAAGAAGGAGAAGGAGAAGGAGAAGAAGACGACGAAAAAAAGAGAATTCTATTTCTTGGTGTGTGCCTGCATATACAAAGATTCCACAAGAAATACTGCAGAAATCAAATGACTTCAAAACACTCAATTGCCGTAGAGCTTTGGTACGATATTGACCTATATCTAGAAGAAAAATGAAGCAGAGTACAGAGCATGTGTGAACATTGAACATTCTCAGATGTCAGTGGGAGCTCTGTGGGATATAGACCAAGTTGAGAAATCATACAACTGTACCAATAATGTAATCCTCACAGAGCACACCGAGGAATGTTTTGTTAATGCTACCAATTTACCTTATCCTGGCTATAGGCATTTTGTACAATATAATAGAAGTGTATGTGAAAAAAAGTGCTGATTTTGTAAGTAAAGAGTTGGGAAGAAAGAAAATAGGATCTGTGTTTAGAGATAAAAGAGAGGAGTGAATACTAATTTTTAATATGAACATAGAAGGTAGTGGAATGACTGAAACATTATCATGACAGATTTGCTTAGCCATAGTCAATGGAAAAGAAAACAAGAAAATATACATAAATGTTGAGCATTTTTGTACTGAATGAATGCTGACTCTATGGGGTCTTCCAAGAAAGGAATCTCAAAGTAGATAATCTCTGCCTCTTATGATAAATGGATGTGACCACATTAAGCATTCTAAAACTACAAACATAGTCTGTTGGCATAAATCCCAAAACATACACATTATATTTTTCATGAAAAAGTACTAGACAAAAAAAATACTGGTGAGTGTTTTTATTATCATCTGAATCCTGTAAAGAATAAAAGAGGGAAACTTCTAATAAAAGCAAGATTTGAGTACACATAGTACCAGAAACTCAGTTTTTGTTTTGTTTCGGTTTTTGGGTTTTGGGGGATTTTGTTGTTGCTATTTTGGGGGGTTCTTTTGTTTATTTGTTTTGGGGTTTTGTTTGTTTGCTTGCTTTTTGTTTTGTGTGTGTGTGTGTGTGTGTGTGTGTGTGTGTATTGTTTTTTTGCTTGTAGAGAAAACATGTAATCTCACTTGGAAATATGACCAGACTCCTATGAAACAAAGCCAGTATCTTTACACTATAGATTACCATAGAAATCAAAGCTTAGCCACTGTGACCCTGATGTTTGCTCTTTCAATATAGGATTCTGAGGGATCTTTTAAATGGTGAATTGAATCTTTAAGAAGTCAGAAATTTATAAACTGGAATGAGTGGGCTATATTATCTCATTTCTTGGTATTTGTATTTCTTGTATTTGGCTTTTTATTGGATTTTTTTTAGCTCTTAATAAAATGATCGTAGTTAATTATTTTACATATTCAACAACAGCTAACTAAACAGATTTTAGCTCCATGACATGTCAGCCCAAACCAAAAATCTGTGAGTCAATATCTAGATACTTCTGTCACTGACGTTTGTTACTTCAAGTAAAAAAAGGAAGTGGAAAATTTATGATTTTGATTTCTCATCAAATAATAATAATTACATTAATGGTGATAATAATGGCCACCACTCCTGTCTTACCATGTGCCAGCCACATCCAGGGCATCTGACTGGCATTAGTTCATTGAAATTTTGCAATGTATGCAACTTTTTGTTAGCACTAACTGAAACTCCACTCAAACTGTTTTCCCAATAAGGAAAACGATTCTCTTGCAAGAAGTCCAGAAGTGGGTGGTTTTATATCTATTAGCTCAGTGGTGTAAAGGAAGATTTAGTCATTCCCATCTCTCTACCTGCTCTCTGCCCAGCAATCGCGGTGGGAGTAGGGCTGAAAGGGGGATTTTGACCTCCGATGGAACTATCCTCCAGGTGGCTCCTGGGGGAGTTGAACAGTGCTCCTCAAGAGGATATGTTGAAGCTTGAAGCCCTCACCAACCATGCCTGCGAATGTGACCCTACTTAGAAAGGGGGACTTTGCAGATGTAATAGTTTTAAGACAAGATTGGTGGGGTGGACCCCGGTGTACCATGACTGGTGTCCTTATAAGAAGAGAAAATAAAGAGATACGAGAGGAAAATGCCATGTGAAGGCAGAGACATATGGAGAAGACAGATGTGTGAAGACAGAAGCAGAGACTGGAGCTATGTCCCCACAAGCCCGGGAGCACCAGGAGCTGCTGAACGCTGGAAGCTGTAAGGAAGGATCCAACCGCTGGAGACTCTGGAAGGCCTGTGACCCTGCCGGCGCTTGAGTTTAGACGTCCAGTCTCCAAAACTATAAGGGGATACATCGCTCTTTTTTGTTTGTTTGCTTGCTTGTTTTGTTTTTAAAGATTGATATTTATTTATTCATTTGCTTACTTGCTTATTTATTTTAGAGAAAGAGCATGAGCAGAGAGGGGGGCAGAAAGAGAGGGAAGAGAGTCTCAAGCAGACCCCACACTGACTACAGAGCTGGAGCCCGGGCTCGATCCCATGACCCCAAGATCATGACCTGAGCCTAAATCAAGACACTTCGCTGACGGAGTAACGTAGATGCCCCCACACCACTGTTGTTTTAACCGTCCCAGTTTCTGGCACTTCGTTATCGCAGCCCTAGGAAACTAGTGCGCTCCTAGTCTGGTCTCAGAAGCTGCACCAGTGCCCATCACACACAGATACAACAAGGAAAAGACGATGAAACAGAGCTGCTTTTCCTCTTTTGAGTCTCCTTCTTAAAGGGAAGAAAGCAGAGTGTCAACTTTCACGCAGAATTTTATCCTAAATCCAACCGAAAGCCAATGACCAGCAAGTCATTAGGATTGCCCTGGTTTGCTTAGACTAACCCAGTCAGGTAGAATGGTTATTAGAAAAGCAACTACCTGAACTATCACTGCTTCCATTACACTCCTTTGACCAAAGAGGGAACTGAAGCTAGCAATGAGGTCACCTACGACAAAGTTGTGAAGCCGGGTTTTAAAGTCAGGTCAGCGCCCCCCTCCCCATCACAGAATGGTTCAGTGTACTGATTAGTGCCTAGCTTATGTAGTTAAAGCACATAATCCTATTCTTTGTAAGTTATTATAGTTTGCCATACTTCCTTTCACTTTGTTAGCCCTAAAGAGGGTCACAATAAAGGGACTGAACATGACCACCTATTATTTGGTTTTATATTTACTAAATCTTCTATATTAAATTGGTTACACCCTAAGCTTTAAGGAGTTATGCACTGTTTCCACAGTCAAGTATCAAAACCTTAATTCATAAAAACAGTTTCCTAGTTGAGGAAAATTAATGTCATGAGGAAAACAAAATAGGTGGGGTTATATCTGAGGTAAAGTACCAAAAGAATTAGGGCCAATCTGCCTTTACAAGCAGAACAAAAAATAGTGTGGGAGCATGAATAGTATGTGAGGGCAGAATATGAGAGAGAGACAGAAAAAAGACAAAGACAGAGGGTAAGAGAGACACACAGAGAGAGAGAGAGACAGAGAAAGAGAGGGAGAGAAGATAAAGACAGGGAGGGAAGGAGGAAACAGTGAACTGATAATTAAGCTAATGACTTAATGGCTTATTGGGTTTTTGCTTGGTTGGTTGGTTGGTTTATAAAATCCACTACAGTATAAAGTGCTTATTCTTTCAATCATGAACTTAAGAAACATGGTTCCCTGATTGGTTTGGGAAGATAGCCAGAGTGCTTCCACGAATGAAATATTTGGAGTCTTATTTAAAATACACATTAGTAAAAACCTGGAAATATTACATAGATACCTTAATCATCCATGATAGGTATTTCACTTTCTTTTCTAGTTTTGGGAAAAACAAAAAACAAAACAAAAACAGATATTGAGCATCATATATATTATATATATATATATATATATATATATATATATATATATGGAGAGAGAGAGTTTTATATATATATATTACTCTCATACATATATATATATATGCATATATATACACACACACACATATATATATAGTCAATGACTAGAGTTTTAAATACTATAAAGTGACCATACCAGTCTCATTGAGGGAGCCCAGTGATATTAATCTGGCTATTAAGAAACTACCATACAGACTTCCTGTTAATGTCTTTTTGTTAATTACTTTTACCTTACCCTCCTACTCCAATAAAGCCCTCCTTTCAGCTCCCATGATCTATCACTTAGAAAGAATCTGATACATTTAACTCTACAGAAGAAGATAAGCAAATGTTCATCACCTCATCATGGTCAAGCAGTGATGGGAAAAGGCTGTATTCTATTTTTTAATTTTATTTTATTTTTTAAACAATTGATTGATTGAGAGATAGAGACAGAGAGAGACCACAAATGGGGGCGGGAGGGCAGAGGGAGAGGGACAGGCAGACTCCCTGATAAGGGAGAAGCCTGATGCAGCTCTCCATCCCCGGACCCTGAGACTGTGATCTGAGTCAGTCAGATGCTTAATCAACTGAGCCATCGAGGGGTGTTGTGTTTTAAGGGGAGGTTGTGAGGTAGTGATTCCATAATAGAGGAATGCAGAGATTAGGGAAAAGCTGGGAACCAAATGACCCATAATGTCAATCCTAGATGACATGTTTTCTAGCTATTTTATCATATTACCGTTTTTTCAGAAACAGTAATATCTTGGCAGTACATGGTATATATGACTATTGACATGAAGTCATTTCAAACTCCTTTCTAGTATAATACTGTTTCCAAACCCCACATCTTAATTATGATACAGATATACATTGACTATATTTATAATATATATTCATAAAACATAAATAATTTAAAAATATGTTGATGATACTCAACGACAACGTAATGCCAGTGTGTACTTACGAAGTGTTTTAACATGTAAAAGCCACTGTACATGGAGGGCTTCAATGAACAGATTTTTACCTTTACACATCAAACATATATACCTCATATATATACACCTCAAACCTATATACCTCCGATAGACCTCTGGTATCACCTTTGTATTTGAACAGTTAAAATAACAATTCTTTGTCATTAGAAAGGTTCTACCGCAGAGGTATTTGGCAGATAACCTCATATTCTTGCGAGTGAAAGCTATTTTCAGAGCTCTGCAACCCTCCCAACTGACGGCAAGCAGCTGCGGTCTGGGATACCAGGATTGGAGCTGGTACTGCAGGAGAAAATGGACAACAACATACACGATGTTTTTATAAGTGCCACGAACACCAAAACCATCTTCAGTAATGCCTGCTGCAATTGATAACCTTTACACTCTGAATCTGATCGATCAAACAATTCAGGACACACCAAACGATGACAGTGGGCCTTTCTGAGTCAGTGACACCTACACAAAGGACCCTGTCCCATACGCATGATTTCAGTGATGCCTGCAGTAATTGATAACCTTTACAGCACCCTCACATTGATCAAGGCACTCAAGCCACGCCAAACTATTACAGGGTGTATTTCTGGATCAATGACTACGGAAAACATTATACATAATATTGTAACCGTATTCTCAGTAATGTCTGAATATATATCGCATGCTAGTGAGGACAGTGTTTAGAAAATAACGAATGTGCTTCCTTGAGTACGCATTTATTCTAGTTACTGGTGCTAAATGGGAATTTTTCCTAATGAACAACTTATCAAAACACATACAGCATTTGAAAGCAGCATTACTGATTGGGTTAGTCTTTACTTCAACTACTTGGTTTAATTATAACGATTAAGCTGCCTACTGGGGATTCAATTTTTAATGACTTAATTTAACGTGCTGTCTGTTAAAATGTCACCTTGTGAAGTTTTTCTTTATCCCGTTATCAACTTACTGGGCACCCAAGCAAAGATAAGCGTCATCTGAAAACAGCTACTAAGACGGGTATGAATTTGGGCCCACAAACAGATTTGTGAGTACTGTAACTGTTTTTTCTCCCCAGCACAGTTTGGTTTTTGAGTTGAAGGTTAGATTTAGGGGTGGGCGGGGGAGAGGGGTGGATGAACACAGAAGTAAAAAATGAATACAGCACACTCCGTGCCTTCTACGTTTTTATCATTGCTGTTTCGTGTTATTTCCATTAAGCGTAAGTCAGTGGTATGCTGGAACCCATTCTTACTGGCTCAGTGGGGTTGACTATTAAAATCGCAAGCTAGTAACAGACACATGAAAAAATGTTCATCATCACTGGCCATCAGGGAGATTCCAATCAAAACCACATTGAGATACCACCTTACACTGGTCAGAATGGCCAAAATTAACAAGACAGGAAACAACGTGTGTTCGAGAGGATGTGGAGAAAGGGGAGCCCTCTTACACTGTTGGTGGGAATGCAAGTTGGTGCAGCCACTTTGGAAAACAGTGTGGAGACTCCTTAAGAAATTAAAAGTAGAGCTTCCCTATGACCCTGCAATTGCACCACTGGGTATTTACCCCAAAGATACTGATGTAGTGAAAAGAAGGGCCATCTGTACCCCAATGTTCATAGCACCAATGGTCACAGTCGTCAAACTGTGGAAAGAATCAAGATACCCTTCAACAGACGAATGGATAAGGAAGATGTGGTCCATATACACTATGGAGTATTATGCCTCCATCATAAAGGATGAATACCCAACTTTTGTATCAACATGGACAGGACTGGAGGAGATTATGCTGAGTGAAATAAGTCAAGTAGAGAGTCAATTATCATATGCTTTGGCTTATTTGTGGAGCATAAGGAATAACACGGAGGACATGGGGAGATGGAGAGGAGAAGGGAGTTGGGGGAAATCGGAGGGGGAGACAAACCATGAGAGACTGTGGACTCTGAGAAACAATCTGAGGTCTTTGGAGGGGAGGGGGATGGGAGGTTGGGTGAGCCTGGTGGTGGGTATTGTGGAGGGCATGTATTGCATGGAGCACAGGGTGTGGTGCATAAACAATGAATTCTGGAACACTGAAAAGAAATTTAAAAAATAAATAAAAATTTAAAAAAATAAAAATAAAAAATTTCAAAAAAAAAAATTGCAAGCTAGTTGACACATTCATAGCCTGCATTGTGATATGGCTGGTTTAGTTACAATGGAGAAACTAGAAAACACTGCAACAAGAGCTTCCTCTAGAGCTGGCCTGTTAAACATTTACCAGCATAACATACCCTACAACTGCTTGGTGTTCAATTAAATATTCTTGAATGTCTGCTGTGAAGGTTATGGACTAAATTATGTCCCCCACCTCCACCACCAAATTCATATGTTGAAGCCCACCTCCGGTATGATTATATGTGGAGGAAAGGCCTATGAATAGGCAGTTAAGTTTAAATGAGGCCATTAGGGTAGAGCTCTAATCCAATACAATGAGGTCCTTATGAGATGAAGAAGAAATACCATGGATGTGTACGCACACAGGAAAGACCATGTGAAGACAGTGGGAGGACAGCCGTCTCCAAGCCAAAGAGAGAGACTTCCGGAAAATCCAAAGTAGCCAACATGGTGGGGTCCAATCTCCAGCCTCCAGAACGGTGAGAGAATAAGTTTCTGTTGTCTAAGCCCCATGGTCTATGGTATTTGTAATGAGACCGATGGCAAACACATGCAGGTATCAAAGCATTAGGTGGTGAAGGGCACCGATAGGCAAAGCATGGGGCTTAAAACGTAGAAGAGCTTGTCACCTTGCTTTGACATAACACGCGTGTGAAAATGACAATGCAGATGTGTACGTGTGGCAGAAAGAACTACAGCAGTTCGCTGGAGGGAAAGGAAACATCCGGCTGGGAAAACAGAGTTCATAGAGGAGGAGACACATGAGTGGGGTCTCCATGGAATTTTGATAGGTGATGACCAAACGGGGCTCAAGAAAGTCAAAGGCAGAGAGAGGCGCGCGACAACATGTTTTTAAAATCATTGATAATTCAGTTTTATTACAGCTTGGGCTTGATGCAGGAGACTAGTGCAAATAAGCATTTTAAGACGATTAAGGGGTGAGTCATGAGGACCCAGTGCACAAGAGCAATGTTTTAGAGTCGGAAAGAGTAGGGGCCGCGGCTGGGAGCAGGAAAGCAGCACAGCCTAGGGCCGAGGAGAGACTCTGGACGTGAACGGCTGATGTCCAGACAGTAGGTTAATAAAGACTGTCCCTGAGATGCAGGCAAGAATCCAGTGAGCAGTATAGGCAGAATGCTTAGGCTGAGTGTAGTGTGTTTCCTAAAATGAGAACACACACAAAGTTCTAGCGAACGTGGTGGGGAGACGGATTGGAGAGGAGGTGGTTCTATTAGTCAGTGGGGGCTGCCATGACCCAGACAGCAGATGGGGCAGTTTGAACAACAGAAGGGCATTCCCTTACAGCCCTGGAGGCTGCAAGTCCTGGGTCAAGGTATTGCCAAGGTCATTTTCTTCTGCGGCCTCTCTTCCTGGCTCGCAGGTGGGTGTCTTCCCCCCATTTCTTCACACACTCTTCCTTCTGGACCAAATCTGTGTCTGAACTTTTTTTTTTTAAATTTTAATAAACATATAATGTATTTTTATCCCCAGGGGTACAGGTCTGTGAATCGCCAGGTTTACACACTTCACAGCACTCATCATAGCACATACCCTCCCCAATGTCCATTTCCCCACCACCCTCTCCCGTCCCCCTCCCCCCCGCAACCCTCAGTCTGTTTCTTGAGATTGAGTCTTTTATGGTTTGTCTCCCTCCCAATCCCATCTTTTCATTTTTTCTTTTCCTACCTCCCCCCAACCCCCCCCGCCTTGCATCTCCACTTCCTCATATCAAAGAGATCATATGATAGTTGTCTTTCTCCGATTGACTTATTTCACTAAGCATGATCCGAACTTCTTAATAAGGATGGCAGTTACCTTGAGTTAGGGCCCACCAAAATAATCTTGTTTTAACTTCATTTTCCATCCTCCAAAACCGTCACATTCTGAGATACTGGGAATTAGGATACCAACATACGAATTTCTAGAAGACAAACCTCAGCTCATAACAACGATAAATAGATCAGAAAATGGTATTGTCATTTGTATCTAGAGTGACGACGAGAAGGAGAAAGTAACAGATGGTTCTAAAGCTTGGGTCTAAGGACAGGATTGAGTCTGTCTGACAGAATGATCTAGAAAAGTACTAATACTTTTGTCATCATCATGAAAGAGTGAAAACACCGATTTTACAACCAAACGGATCCAGATTCAAATCCTCAACCTGCTGTGAGACCTGGAACATTGGGTCTTTACATCTCAGTGAGCCTGTCTGCAAATAATAAATCTCAGAAATTCCTAAAGAATTAAATGGGACAAATTTTGTAAAGCCTATAGAATAGTGTTAAACCTGTATTAAAAGTTGTTTTTTTTTTCTTTCTTCATTATGCTGCATACTGTTATTATAATTGTAGGGGGTAGGAAGATGCCAGAGGATGCCCTCGTCCCTAAGCCCATCTCAACATTAGTCCCCCATAAAGAGTACTATTTTGAGATCTTGTGTTCATCAGACCCCTTAGAGAGTGTATTCACATATACATGAATCTACGACCTCATAGCCTGGCAATTAAGGAAGGGCATTGAATCAACCAAAAGTATATAATGAAAGTGATGACAAAGTTTACTTTGAACAATTCTGTCCTAAGACTGACTCTATTTACAGCGACCACTATTCTTCTGAAAACTAAACTGAAAGTCAGTATCTACATTTTCATTTTATTTTCCGTTCATATTCATAACCCACAGGATAAACATGCCTGAACAGTCTCATTCTCATTTCAAAAACAAAGAGGAGACAGTGATTATGATTTGTCTTAAGAAAGGAAAACTGTTAAATAAATATTTAAGAATTCAGAATTTGGTACTTTGCTTAGTGGCCCATGAAATACAAAATCATTAATTTAGAGATCACACATTTCCATTAGGGCTGAATTGGGAACGGACTCTCCAGTGCAGACAACCCTTTTCCACAAAGTCTCTAGTTAGTGTTATGTAATGGAAGCTCTGCATTATAGAGCTCAAATCAGTCACATCTTTTCCGTCCATCAAGAATTTTTATAATCTGGTCTTTATATTCATGGAGACAAAGGGAACAGACTGTACAAAACCGTTCCTTCTTCCTCTTCTTAAAGTAGCCCTCTTAGGTAATTTATAAAATATCCACCTCCTTCCTGTGTCATATGTCACTTATAATATTTATGTTTTGAATAGAGGGAAAAGTGACAACACTGAATGGACAAATGATAAACTCCCCTGATTTTAGCAATCTTTAAAAAAATAGGCTTAAGGTCAAACTTACGTTCTTGTTTTCTTAAAAAGCAGACTGGTGATGTTATTATTATTATTTTTTTGATACTTTGGAGGTTTTATTTAGTAGCAAATTTTCTACCCTGACTTAGTGTAAGGATACATTCAGGACAGAGTGGGCTGTACTGAGTGGAGCTCCTCGCTACCCTTCCCCTGCAAAGCATCACAGAATATTTGTTTTATTATGTCCATGTCCTGGATTCATTTGTTTTTCGTCCTTCTATTTGCTGCTGGCCTGTTAGCTGCCTTCATTCTTCCTTCTATCCATCTCCCTGATTTTTCGTCATGTTGAGAGGAGAGAGATAACCCTTAGACACGGCACCTCTCTCCAACAGAGCTCAACTGAAGCAAGCCACTTCCCCCGTAATTTGGGGACAGGGCAGAGTGGTTGAGAGGAACGAATGGTATGGCGTATGGCATATTCAAAGCTATTAGAAGTGCCCAACTTATTTGTGTTGACTGCCCAGAGGCCTTCCTCACTAGGGATAGTTATTCTGGATAAGCGGATTGTGAAATATTTCAAAAACATCCCAGTATTTTAACTTTATATAACTGAGAACGATACTTCTCAAGCATCTCATAGCCTCTCACTCAAGGCAAGGGATAACGCCGGCTGAGTGTGTTCATTTACTCCGTGAGGAGAGACATGAGGTGGAAAGATGATTTCATGAGCTATTAAATATTATCACAAGTACCACAAAACCCTTTAGTTCAAGATAGGAGACGATGAGTTACTAAATCAAGTTCCATATGCAGGCACATTCCCTGTAGGGTCTCTGACCTGTGATGAAGAATATGCTTGAGGATAGCTTATGCACAAGTAAATCAGTAAACAGACAACAAAAAAGCCACTCCAGACAGAAAAAAAGGTATAAAATTTAAAAAAAAAAAAGAAAAGAAACACTATTTCCCAGACAAAAAAAAAGTTATTAATGTATGAGAAAGAACGGGATATGTGCTTAGATGTTATTTGTTTAGATAGAAGAGAGGACAAAGAAATTTATTATCCTATCCTCTTTATATCCATGATTCTTGATAACTGCTTTGATGATCTAAGTGTCATGTATGTAGCATGGTAAGAAATCAATTCTATTCCCTGAAAACTCTTCTCTTATAAATGTGGATTCCTGGGCTTTGCCTGAGAACTACTAGATCATTTGAGAATTCTGCATTTTTAACGAGTCTTCCCTGATGCTTATGTATATGAAATTGGAGATTTACAGCTTTAAGACGTGTCTTATTGTTTCTGGATTTTATTTGAGTTAAATCAGAGAACAAAGGAACGAATCCACACACAATGTCCCAAACACTACGTAAGTTCTTCAATGCAACCAGTGCTAAAATTAATGTTGATTTCTATTTATCCATTAAGGTGGAGATGGGAACATGCTTCTCTGTATTAGTAACTCATTCAATTTCTCGACCATTTGCTCTGCTTTGGGGAATAATACAGTATACTATTACATGTTAGAGCTAAAAGAGTGAGCAAAAGCAGATACTATTTTGCTTTAACAGAACATATACTCTGGTCTATCATTTCTGTGATACTGAAAAAAAATGAACACACAGATTTTCATTTAGGAAAGTAACTTTTAGCTAGTCAAATTACATGACATTTGAAAGAATTCAGAATCAATGAGAATGAGTTCACTTAAATAATATAAGAGGTTCTACAGAACCAAGCCTGTGAGCAGAACATTTGGCCCCATTACTTAAACTATTTTAGTAAGTATAGAGGCTGAGGTTTGGTTTGCTATCTTTAGGTGTCAATGATCTCTTTTATTTCCGGAAAAGCATTCAGTCCACATTCAAATCCTTTTTGGCACTGGATTAGCAACTTTAGAAAGTTGTAGTAACTTAATTCCACCAAATAACAGCATTTTCAGATTTTTCATATCAATATAATGGTTGGATTTTCCTGAGGAAATAAGAAGGTTTGAGATAGAAATACATGCAATTAGGCTTCCAATCGCAATGTAATAACAAAGACAATTATTTGCATGTATTTGTAAACTTCTCTTTCCCTCCATCCTCTCCCCCAACACACACACACACACACACACACACACACACACACACAGGAGACGGCTGGGACAATATATTTTTAAACATACATAATAGAATTACATATTTTGAGCATGGCATAATATTTATGGAAAACCGCTTGTGTAAGAGGGAATTTATACTGTATATATGATCTCCAAATCTTCACAAAAAGCTGGCAGTGATGTGTGTTTTCACACTCACTCTACAGATGAAGGAAGTCAGAGAGCTGGACTAACTCATCCAAGGTCAGACATCTGGGCGGCAGTCATCTCAGCTTTGTCTTGTTGGCAGCCCAAGTATGTTCATTATGTCACACAGAGGAAGTAGAGTCCCCTGAGCATAAAGAAGGACTTTCCTACGGAACGTGCATCTTAATGTTTCCACTTAACTCTCTTTTCTTCCTCCGATTTTCGCATTTTGAGTGACGTGATGACAAAACGTGAGGGGTCTGAAGCGAAATGCGGTAAGCAGGGGACACCATCACCTTTAACAGCAATATCTTCCTTTTCTCATATGCGGATGAAGTGCAGCCTGGAATGGATAATGGCTCCCCAAATTCCTTACCCAGCGCACTGCCTGTCTGCCTCAACCGAAAGCACGATTCTGGTTCCCTATGTGAAAACCATCCGGCCTATTGCAAGCTCCACGATTTCTCTGTGTGTCTCTGTTAGGGGCATCTGTCTTTATGTCACCCTACCAGTCTTTGACAGAGGAGTCCTAGAAATATATAAAATAAAAAATCTTAAACTCTGTGTTCAGTGGCCTGTGGTGGTATGTACCTTCTGATTCTTCAAACACATCGTTGTCAAACCTTCTTCCAAGTGCTTGCAAGACAACTTTCATCTGCACATGTTCCATTGAAACAACGCTCCGGCACATTTCAAATGTCTTTTTAGCTACTAGCAGTCAGACCTTCCTTTCCTTTAAAAAAAAAAAAAAAAAAAAAAAATCCTTCACACGGGGTACTTCTTAGAGACTGTTTTTGGTCGCTTGTACTTCTTCATCCTTTGACTGGAGTCCTTCTTCGGGCCCCACAACCTCCTTTTCATGACACTGGCCTGATGTCACTGCCTTGAGTTCAACCTTCCCATCTCCGTTTATCCTTCCAACCATTGTTTCAAACCCATTTTTCCCCCTTTCATTCTTTATGTCTTAACTCTCCCCTAATCGCAAGTTCTGTGTCGCTTCCTTTTTCTTGTACTTTTTCTTCCCCCTCATATTTTGGCTCCGGCCATACGGGTCCTGCTATTTTCATTCTCCTTAATCATCTCCTCCATCCATTTCTTGATGTTCTCCTCTCCACCTTCCTTTCATCTTCCAGAGTTTTCAGATAAAACTGTTCCTTCTGAAGGAAGTGTTTTCTGATTTCTTTTGTCCCCCCCCTTTCTTCTTTCCTTCAAGGGTTTCTGCCCCTGCTGCTTTCCTACTGAAACCTCGTTCATCCCAAGCTTCACGGTGGTTTCCTTCTCCTTTGGTCCACCGCCATGCGTTGACATGGGTGGTCTTCATCTACACCGCCCTCTGTTCTCTGAAGCCCCTCTCAGTGCTTCGCCCCTCTCCATCCCCAGGAGACCTTCCTGCCTTCCTGGTGGCAGATGTCACAGCTTTCTTGCTTCTTTTCCCTCTTTTATTTGCAACCCTTGAATCCATCCCGGCTTTGACTTCCTCACTTCTGCTCTCCGCGCTTATCATTCCACACAGGTAGGGCCCTCTTCCTTACAAAGGTTACCTGGGGTTCTTTTTTGCGGGAAGCCCTGCTGTGCTCTTGTTCTCCATAACTAAAATAATGTTCTTTACCACACGTGCTGGTCTATTTAAATGGTTTGTAGAATCCGATAGATAGCATGGAAGATTCCTACACCAGCCAAATTCCTTCTTTTGACTCTAAGTGGCTAACCTCAGTCTGACTTAGCCATTTTTATTTTAATTTTATGTTACACTATTTAAAATCCTAAACTCACTTTCTGCTTTTAACCAGAAGTGTTAAAATAGAAAAAAAAAAATTACAAACACGATCACCAAATTTCCCCCATTCATTGCTATGCTGAGGGAAAAAAAAATAATAATATTTATCCTTGACTTGCTAAATAGAATAGCACGTTCTTAGTTCCTTTTCTCTCGGTGTTGCATCTAAACTCAACTCTGTGTTTCAATTCTTTAAAGCTACTTTTTTTTTTTTTAATGAGATTTCAACCTACATATTCTTGTAGATTAATTGAATTAACAACTACACTCCCTTCCCCAGACTGTCTTGTTGAAAAGCCGCTTTTCTCCTTTCCAAAGAAGGAAAACACACACACACGCGCGCACACATGCACACACACGCACATGCACACACACACACACACTCACTCACCTTTTTAAGTTTCAACATTGTCTTGATACATTCTTAGAGTCATAACATGTGAAAGCAGAATGCCCATCTATAGACCATCTAGTTTAATTTCTTCCTCATTCTTTTCACGCATTACATAAGATCCTTCTTTCAAAATAGTTTTAGACGTTTCTCTTGCCTCTATACAACCTTAAAATGATAACCAAATAGACAAACCAACTTTCCTTCCTTTCCCATTTCATCTTCTCTTTTTTCTTTTTAATACATCGATTCCCGCCCCCCCTTTTAAAAATAAATCCCTCCAAAATTTTGACTGACAAATTAGAACTATGGAAAGGAAAAAATACTGGGTGTGTTATGCCCAAATTCCACATTTCTATTTCTTCTGCCACTGTTCTGGCATTTCCTCCCTCTTTCACATTATCCCAAGCCACACTCCCTGACTCAATACGCTACGTTATCTCCCATCTCAGGCAAAGTTCTCAGCTCATAGGATCTACATCGGCTTCTTGTCACCAAATTACAGCAATATTCATGTAGAGGTTAATTTGTGTATCTACATCATAGATTTTTCACTATTGTTTTCTTTAATCCTTGAGGTACAAATCCATAGAGAGTAGACTCAAGTATTAAGAAAATATCTTGTAATACAGCACTTCTACAAAGTTCATAGAAAATACACACAGCACTTCTATAAGGTTAATATTATTCCTCATTTCATAATTAAAAACTTGAAAACAGAGAAACTAGGTAACTAGATTAAACTCCTCAAGAACACTAATGAAAATGCATGACAGGATCCTTATCGTTTGGCCACAATCCTTGTTCTAGATCCTTGATGACACTGATGAACCTCACGTCTCTGCTCTCTGCCCTAAGTGAGAATTATAAATTGTTTAACTACATATACAGTTCTCAGGGGTGTGTGTGTGTGTGTGTGTGTGTGTGTGTCTGTGTGTGTCTGTGTCTGTGTGTTGAGGACAAATGAAAGAAAAGAAGTAGTAAGGGTAAATCTACTTTCTACTGACCTTCTGACCAATTTTCAAGGAGATGATTCAAATGCCTACTTCAAAATAATCAATAGCTCGACTATGTAGTTTTATTTCATACGTACAAGGGCTAAATATAATATATAGTTATACAGTTTGGGGAACTGTTTCAACTATTTTCCATGAGATTTTAATTAAATAGTTAAATACATAAAAACTCAACTGCATATAATGTAACAATGTAGCTCATATTAATTAAATGTTAACTGCAAACCAGGCAACATGCTGAAGATTCTATATGCCCCACCTTATTTAATCCATATAATGGCTCTATGAAATAGGTCCTTTTATTATTCTCTTTTTACAGATGAAGAAATTGACGATAGTAAATAGTATCAACTTGACTAGTGTTATACAATAAATAACTGGGCTGGGGATCTTGTTACTTTTAATCATCAAAGGTATATACATTATAGATGTTTTTATATTCTTATATATAAAATGTGTTATTTTTTTAAGATTTTATTTATTTATTTGACAGACAGAGATCACAAGCAGGCAGAGAGAGAGAGGGAAGCAGGCTCCCCGCTGAGCAGAGAGCCCGATGTGGGGCTTGATCCCAGGATGCCGGGATCACAACTTGAGCCGAAGGCAGATGCCCCAACCCAATGAGCCACCCAGGAACCCCTAAAATGTGTTATTAAACAGAGTTTCCTTAGGTATAGTTTCCATAATGAGGCCTGAAAGGGGTGTGTGTGTGTGTGTGTGTGTGTTTGTGTGTGTATTTTATTCATTTTTTTTATATTTTATTTCTGTTCTTATTCATTATTATATTTTTTCTAGAGAAGATATACAGATTTTCAAATGTAGCCTGCCCAGTGGGCAGTTTTGATGCAAAAATTATGCTCTTAAAAGGAAAGCACTTTTTAATTTGAATTTTGGCTTGTAAAACTAATGTATATCATTTGTTGTTTGAATCCGTGTGTGTTATTTGTGCAGCTATAATCTGTATCAAAATGTATCAAACCACAGAAAAATAATGGGGTAATATCTTACAAGATCATCAGAAAATACCTTGCTTTGATTCCTTAAGGAACTTCCATCTGTTAAGTTGTGGGGTTTTTTTGGGGGGGGGTTGGTTTTTTTGTTTGTTTGTTTGTTTTTTTAATAGTGGGAATCTGGTAAATATTTGCTATAAGGAAAATGCATGAAGAGAAGTAAAGATAGAAAACAAAAGGAGACAGCACAAAAATTGACAAATACGTAAAATCATTGTCTGAAAAGGAGATACAGATTTAAACAAGGTAATCAGAATGAATTATAAGGCATAAGACTTTCTTAAGAAAGAAATCATGGTGAAATGAGAAACTGAAAATATTTTATTTTGGACTCCATATGGAAAAAGTATATGTAATAAGTATTTTGGAATGTGTTGGCACAGGAATAAAATCTTTATTTTAAAGACTTGTTTTGACTGTCTGAGCAATGCTAACAAATATATCCATTCACCAAAGCAATAATGGGCATATGTAAACTATGTGTTGGACATCCATTTTGGTGAAGCAACATATAAAATACACCATAATATTATTATTTTAAAAATCCTATATGTTTTGACATAATACATCTTCTGAAGTTACAAAGAAAAAAAAAAACAGAGAAGGTACAGTTTTAATTACTTGCAGTACAAATCCCTATAAGCACCATGCATCTTACCCTGAAAAGAAAAAAAAAAAAAAAAAAAAAGCCTTGAGTTACTACAGCTGAGTGCCCTAATGTTATTTATTGTATCAATTCATTTAATCCTGTGTGCTTCTCAGGAATGGCTAATGCTGGACTTTCCTTCCTTGAAAGTACTAATGAACAATAAAATGACTCATTTTACTAAATTTATCATGCAATATGTAATATATATCAGGAACAGACATACATGTCTTGATTATAGATCAGTGTTTCTGCAAAAGAGCGTGGGATTTTAAGCATTGTCATTACCATCCAAGTAGGAATTCACATTTAGGATCAGTTTTTCAGAAAAAACACCTCTAGACTGAACACTATCTGAAAAGCCATAGATATTCTGATAGCATATACAGGACATTGCTAGTCTAACCCTTAATGAGGAAATTAACCCTGGTCAGGTGCAATCAAACTACATATGGCTGAATAAATTCAAATACCTTCATCATGAATGAGTTTTTCAAAACAGGGGTATACTGGACCTTTTGTGGTAAGACTATGGCCTACTTTTACCTTCATGGTCATCTTGTTAATATCTAATCAAATGCTGGTGATTCCTGAGTGGCTTGGACACACTGTTAATAGCGGAGGGTTGATAATGACTTCTTAAAGTGACAGTACTCTTCGAACCACGGGAAACACCGTATTTGTGACTGTGAACTCTCCTCACCTGCATTAGAAGGCAGCCTATTAATCTAAAATTACTGGTCCAGCCATTTGCTTTTAGGAAACAAAGGGATGGAAGGCCAAATTATCAGGATGAGAAATTATAGAAAGGGAAAAGTACATGCATATTCCTCAAGTAGCATCTTACGTGCTTAGTACAAATTCATTAATTTTGCACAGTAGTGTGTATATATATTAATATTAATATTAATAAATATATATAATATATATAAATAAAAATAAATATAAAGCTATAGATCTACATAGAGAACATTAGGGAAATTTTATATTAAAGTAGAATACAATTAATATCACCTAGATTTCCAAAGCAAGACACTCTCCTATACAGAAAATCAGGTCAAGTCAAGGATTCTGAAAAAACAAAAAACAAAAAACAAACAAACAAAAAAGAAACAAACAAAAAAACCCTGCAAGCAACTTCAGTACTTTTTAATGTTAGAAGCTATAAATCAGTGTGTGTGTGTGTGTGTGTGTGTGTGTGTGTGTTTTCTTCCATCCTGGGTCTGGACAGTTATGTGTATCTTGGAGCAAATCCAGAAGCAGTAGATGAACCTTTAACTAACTGAGGTAATTATGCTTATTTCTCTTGGAATGCAATTCTTTGAAATCATGTCCAGTTCTCCTTCCAACTTTCGTGACATGTTTATTGAAATCAAGTGTAATTATGTAAAGTTTCCTTCCCTTGCCAGCCGACAATTTCTTGGTGGTGTTTTGCACCATTATTTGCATCTAGATGACTGTTGAGGGCTAAGTATTAGCAGTTATCATACGGCTGAATATCTGGTTTCCATATTCCTTAATATGGTGAATAGCATTTTTAAAATAACTGTCATCCTGGCTACGCTGAATTTCTGATTTCCACATACTAATTTCTTTTTTAAAAAAGTGACAAATATCAAGTGATATTGAATGTGTCCTCTTTCGACTACATTTGATGGCAGCTACTCAGAAAATAACAATTCTTCCTGTCTTGCGAATTTTCTAAACTGTGAAATAAGCACTGCCTTTTGTCCTCGGATTGTAGAGTGTATTCACATGACAAATCTAACCATTAATTAACAGGAGGACGGGGCATTTGGTTTAAATATTTGTATTAATACAGGGTTTTGGGTGAAACGGAGAATATAACTTTCATGAAAGGAATGGGTTATGGTATTTTGAATGGCTTCATATTCAGAAGAGGAGTAGTGGTTTTCTAAATGGGAAAACAACTCTCTTAATTGTTGGGCTTTTCCTTTAACAATAGTTTCCAGCCCAAGGGCAAGTGCAAGACAGAGCGGACCTGAAGAATCTCAGTGCCGCTGTTTTAATTTCTGGTGTTCACAGCATTTAGCAGTCGAACGTCTCAAAGGAAAACAACTACTTTCATTTTTCCCTCCTGTAGCCACCCTGTCAGGGGAGAGGTCTGGGCTCAGAAAATGCAGCTCATTAAAATGAAGAATTTTCCCCGACTTTGATATTCACAGTTCACTGGGGACATACTACCTGTTCACCGAGCTATTTTGTCTGGAGGGGGGCTGCAACACAGCAGACTATACCTTAATTAAACTGCTTTAATCAAATTCATTAGGTCTCTAACATTTATAAAACATGTTGAGTTATGATACTGATATTCTCAGTATATATTTTTTAAATTGCCAAGTTTTCTCCTTCCCTTACTTAATTGGTGCATGGAGCGAAATTCAGAACAATACTTTCATCTGCCTCTTAAATTGTCTTTCTGGCATCCAAGGTACATGGTCTTTGTGTTTCCTTGCAAAAAACTACCCCTGCTTTGAGATGAGTGTGTCATTTTCTTAGTCCATGCACATTTAGTTTCAGAGTCATTATCTACCAATAGAGGATCTGCCATTCCAAATTTTTATTTCAAATACTTATTTTGTAAATAAAGTCTTAATATTCTACTACTTTCCTTTATTACTATACTGTAATTGGATGAAAAAGGTTGCAAACAATCCTTCTCAAAAAAAAAAAAAAAAAAACCTAAACAATACAAAACCGAAAAAGCTCAATACGTTAATACATGATGACATCAATAAGCTAATTTGGTAGTAATTGTTTATAATAGAGGTATTGGCTTTAGACTTCTAAATATTTTGTCTGGCTAAACTGGCTTCTGTTGGCAGACTACAAAAGAAGCCCTTCTTGTGTTCCTGAGGGATTTTTGTTTTTTTAGTAGCTGTGAGTAATTTTGGTTCTGTTGGCTTTGGGCACTAGAGGACTTTGTAGTTTCTTCTACATTCCAGCAGAGAAAATGGATTTCTCAGATGAAGTTTAGTGATCCCTAAAATTTTTACTTGGTATATAAATATCAATTTACAAAATGACAGCCCAAGAATTGTACACAAGTATATTATCTCTTATTTTAGTAAGTCTTAAATAAATTCAGGACTACAAATGTGACAGAGGTACAGGAAGGCCTTAAGTGTTTGGTTCAACAACCTGACAGTTAAGAGAGGAAAGGTTAATGTTTTCAAAAGTTCAACAGATGTCTATTTGCACCTCACAGACTTACTCTTTGTAAGGAACAACCTGTAGAATAAGAATTCATTATGATGAAGTATTTAATCCCCTGCAGATATTGACATAGTATGTCAACATTTCAAAAGTACAGAAAGTGTCCTGAAAAAAGTTAGAAAAAAAAATCCCTGAGGTTAGCAACTACTTACAGTACTAAAGGTAGATGTGGGTCAGTCTACAAAGAGCTTTGAATGCAAGGTTAAGGATTTCATTCTTTGAAGATATATGGAGACACTGAACATTTCTGAGTAATTAGTGCTTTTAGGAGAAATAATCAGATTGTGGTACATAGAATGGATTAAAGCCTTAAAAAATATCACAAAGGACATGAAGGAGAGACTGATAATTAATCTGATGTGAGGTGACAGAAACCTTACCAGAGTCATACGGAAAAAAAATGGGTGAATATAAAAGGCATCATCAAAGAAAAGAAACTGCAGCTTTAGAAACAAGAAAACTAGAGATCTGGAAGATTGATGGTGGCCATGTGTAAAAATGTGGAAGTTGGATATGCAATGAAGATAGTCAGAGGAGTAGGTGAGAAACCGGGAGAGGATAGAAAAGAAAAAGAAAACAGTTTAGGATTGAAACTGGAAACAGTTCCCATGGGGTAGGTAGGAAGAATAAATGACTATATTATATATACACACACACACTTAATTTTACTTAATTTTATATATATATATATATATATATATATATATACACACACACATTTTTTTTTTTCTTAATTGTATTCAATACAAGTTGGGAGAAAAGTAGAGAATGCAACAACCTTATTAAGGGTAAAGGAAAGGGTAGAAAGGAAAGGAAAGGGTAGAAAGACTTTCAGTAGAAAGACTTATCAAGGACCAAATGTTAAGGAGGATAAGGCAAATCAAGGGTAGAAATGGCCAAGAAACTTGGAGATATGGATGTAATGGGTAATTTTGTGGGTAGAATTCAAAATAGTGGTGGATACTCAGCAAAATTACAAATTAAGAAAACAGGGCAGTAAGGAAGTGTGTATGAAATGAAAGATACGTTTTTTAATAAAGAAGGAGATTTAAGTTTACTAGTATAGAAAAGATAAACAAAACATGAAGAAATGGGAAATGGAAGGTGGTGAAAAGAAAACATGGGCATTAATAGAGAAGGAGGTTGAAATCATGGGGCATGATCTGCATTTCCTTCCCTTCCTTGGGCTGCTGAAATACGCCATAGGAAGTACACACCTTTCACTCTGAACAAACACTTCTGTTAGTGACTTAAAAATATTTTAGCCAAAGCCATACCCATTGTAAGTTCACTGTGAATTACAGTGTATTAAAATATTATATTATTTAAAAAGGTGTACACCTGGGGCGCCTGGGTGGCTAACTGGGTTAAAGCCTCTGCCTTCGGCTCAGGTCATGATCCCAGGGTCCTGGGATTGAGCCCTGCATCGGGTTCTCTGCTCAGCGGGCAGCCTGCTTCCCTCTCTCTCTCTGCCTGCCTCTCTGCTTACTTGTGATCTCTGTCTGTCAAATAAATAAATAAAATCTTAAAAAAAAATAAAAAAAATAAAAAAATAAAAATGTGTACACCTAAACAGATCTATCCTTATCAGATTCTCCTAAAATTTTCTGTAAGTTGAAAGCATCAACATAAAAATATTTATTGAAGTGCATGGCAGAACACTTTTATAGTGATTAGCATAATAAATAATACTCTTTTGTATATGTAACTTCATCAGAAAAACCACAAAGAAAAAAATCTTTTTGTATACATTTACTGTCACTTAGAAGAAGGCTTTTGAGAATTGATATGATCAACAAATAGTGACTTCGATAGCAGTGATGTCATTCGGGTTACCCCTAAAAAATTCAGACAGGAAACAATCCTAAGCCTAGAAGTCTAAAAAGAATGTCCAATTATTACAAATTATGCAGATAATCATAGGATATTTGCTTTGTGTCCAGTAGCCATTGAGGAAGAACTATGGCAAGTTCTGATTCCAATTCATTTATTTCCTAGGGGATATTTTTTCCCTAGGTATCAGGGAAGGAGTATCTTTGACATTTTCTACAACCTCCTCCTTGATCTCAGTGAACTCCCACAGCTCACCACATTTCTCCTTTCTAACTCTGCAGGTAAAGCCATCCAAATCATCTAAGCTCATCCTGGGACTACATAAAAAATTGTCTACCAGCTATCATTTCTTGATCTACACAATTCTCCTAACCTCTTCTCATTTGCCTTCTTCTCCAGTTTCACTGTTAACTTTTCAATCTCATCAACCCAAACATGCTTCAGCTCCATTTTTCAATCTGGTTCCTTGAATTGACAGCTATGTTTATGACCTAACATTCCCAGGTGATCGTGGCATGTCTTTAGGTTACAAACTCAAAGCCTACCTGCGCCCTTTGTGTGACACAATATTACCCAAGAGGTAAAAAGGGGACGATCGAAATGACCAGTTTGACCCAAGTTACGGTCATGCCATGGCTAATCAGAGAAGACAACCAAATGAGACACACCAAATTGAAACAGTATTCTTAGAAGATCTGTCCATTTTCCTGGTTATCATTGGAAATTGCCTGTTTTTCAAGACTATAATGTCATTTGGTGACAAAGTTTTATCTCAGCAGCAACAATAAATCCAAACAAAAATACAATATTTAAGTATGGGTAAGAGTACCACAGTTTTCACACAGCTTCAAATTTTATATTTAGTTTTGAAATTAATCTACCTTCTATAATATTATTCATTCTTAAAAATCCTGGTTTTATCAAAATGCCACAAGAGATTACATGTATAAAAAACCTTTGTGAGGGACAATGTAGAGTATTTTAAATTAACATATTTTAAATAAATACGTTTACCTTTCTCTATATGCTTTCAGTGTTGGTCATATTCATTAAATAAACTATTCATTTTTTTTAAAGATTTTATTTATTTATTTAACAGTCAGAGATCACAAGTAGGCAGAGAGGCAGGCAGAGAGAGAGGGGGAAGCAGGCTCCCCACTGAGCAGGGAGCCTGATGTGGGGCTCGATCTCAGGACCCCAAGATCATGACCCGAGCCAAAGGCAGAGGCCTAAACCACTGAGCCATCCAGGTGCCCCACTATTCATTCTTTTTTAAGTAGGCTCCACACCTAGCATGGAGCCCAATGTGGGACTTGAACTCATGACCCTGAGATCAAGTCCCAAGCTGAGATCAAGAATTGGAGACTTATCCAACTGAGCTATCTAGGTGCCTGCTTCCCTCTCTCTCTCTGCCTGCCTCTCTGCCTACTTGTGATCGCTGTCTGTCAAATAAATAAATAAAATCTTAAAAAATAAAATAAAATAAAAAAATAAAAAAAAGAGAGAGAGAGGGACTATAGAAGAAAGGGGGAAGTTTTGTATTTTAGAACCTTCCATTACATCCTTTTCTTGCCCTCTGAACAAAGGACACCAAATTTCCATTTTTGCTCTGGCCTCACAAATTTGTGAACTGGCTCTGATACAAGACTGACACTCTTGGATCTTCATGACCCCCACCCCCCCAAAAAAGAAAAATCAGCATTGAGAAAATAGAAGGAAGTCCATCTCAGGCCTAAGAAAACATGAGTGCAAATGATGAGATGACATTATGCTAATGGTGTTCAAGAAACAGAAAGAAGCCAAAGAAAATAGTCCCAAACAAAGGCAGAGCAGTAGGCTGAGGCCAGATCATATAGACCTAAAAAGACTTCCTCCTTTCTGTACTGGGCAGCTATCACAAAAAGATTATTTCTTGAGACAACAAAGTGCAGACTTGAACCCCCCTCCTGTTCCAAACACCCAGAAGTCATAATACAATGTAACAACTACTATCACCATTTAAAGACATTGAGAGCTCCTGGTCTTGAAAAGTTTTGTTTTGTTTTGTTTTGTTTTGTTTTGTTTTGTTTTTTCTATTGACTAAAGAACTTTTCTACTCAGTGTCACAAAGAAGTGGAGAAGCTTGAAGTGACTCAAAGAAATCAATACCTCTTGCATAAACTAAGATTGACCAGAGCTCACTTAGTAAGATGATGAGAGATTTGAATACCATATATAAAGTTGGTCTAACCATATGTAAACTTGCTCTAAAACACATTAGAGCTTAGGCTGAAAAGTAAATGTCTATTAATTTGAAATGCATAAATAGGGATACATGGGTGGCTCCGTTGGTTAAGCATCTGCCTTCAGCTCCGGTCATGGTCCCAGGGTCTTGGGTTTGAGTTCCGCATGGGGTTTTTTGCTCAGTGAGGAGCCTGCTTCTCCCTCTGCCCACCACTGCCCTACATGTGTTCTCTTTCTCTCCCTAACTCTGACAAATAAAAAAATAAAAAATTTTTAAAATGCATAAATATTTTTAAATGACCCTGACAAAAACCAGTGAATTAATAGCACATAGAACATATAACCTGACAAACACATATATAGTAAGCTAATATATCCCACAGGTTTTCAACTATGATGTGTGATTATAATTACTCACGAATCACATAAAAACATGGAAATAACCAAATATTTAGAATCAAATGACGTTGAAGCACTACCTACACAATTTGAAATACATCTAAAGTGGGATCAGAGAGAAATTTATGAAATTGGATGTAAGAAAATAAGAATGATTAGACATTTATGAGCAAAACAAAAGAAAATGAAAAGAAAAACAAAGAAAGTAAAATGAAAAATTAAGATAGAGCAAAAATGTAAAATATAAAATAAAGATATTATAAAAGATTACCAAACCAAAATTTTTTTAAGTTGATAAAATGGACAAACTTCCAGCAAGATCAAGAGAAGAAGGTGTTAATAAGAATTTTAATAATGGAAATGAGGCATAACTAAAGAAAGATTTTTTTAAAAAGGTACTCAGAACTTTGTCAATAAATCTGAAACCTTAGAAAAAAATTTGGAAATGTTTTTAGAGATTTTACCTAATCTTCAGAAGACCAATAGATCTTTTGTGGTAGAAACATACCCAGAGAATGTTTTTTTTTAACTGTTTTTATTAACATATAATGTATTGTTTGCCCCAGGGGTACAGGTCTGTGAATCATCAGGCTTACACATTTCACAGCACTCACTATAGCACATACCCTCCCCAATGTCCATAACCCCACCACCCTCTCCCTACCTCCTCACCCCTCAGCAATCCTCAGTTTGTTTTGTGAGATTAAGAGTCTCTTATGGTTTGGTTCCCTCCTGATCCCATCTTGTTTCATTTTTCCCTTCCCTACCCTCCCCACAACCCCCAGCCCTGCCTCAGATTCCTCATATCAGAGAGATCATATGATAATTGTCTTTCCCAGAGAATGTTTTTATAAGGCTAGTTTATCTTCACAGCTAAAGTTTATTAATGAGCAGTAAAAACATGAGAATGTTTGCATGAACATACAGACAAACATTCTAAGTACTACATTAGCAACTGATTACAACAAAATATAAGTACAACATAGTCAAATATGGTCTGTACTGGAAATGCAAGGGTGAATTCACATTAGAGACTCTTTTACGGTGAACTAACAAGTTGAAATAGTAAGTAAGAAAATATTTTGATTTTCTCAAAATATGTAGTAAGGCATTTATTTAAATGCAATGCTCATTCACATATACATATATTTAAATATACAAGCAAACTAGGAATTGATTGTATTTTTATTAATTTAATGAAGGGCTTCCACTAAAATTCTATAAAACATCATTCAAATGGTAAAACATTAGAAGTATTGTCATTAAATGGGATTTCTCTAGCACCTCTTTCTGCATAACATTATGTTGTAAGATCTATCTAACCAACTCTGTAAGACTCGACAAAGAAATATGGATATACACAGAGCAGAGAAGAAATTTTAAAATATCATTGTATGATGATAATATGGCTATTTGTATAGAAATAACAAGGGAACCTATAAACAAGCTAGACAATGAGAAATAATTATTCTGGACACTGACCAGTTTAAAAAAAATCAATGGCATTTCTACATAACAACATTATCAAATCAGAAAATGTTATTTTACAAATCCTAATCAAAATTATACAAGTCTATAATGTAATAGGTAATAAATCTAAAAAATAGTGCAATCGTTAAATAAATGCTATAAAATTGTACTGAGAGATATTAAAGGGGATCTGAATAGATAGAAAAATAAGCCATGCTTATGAATAAAAATGAGAGTAAAAATGTCCATTTCCTAAATCAATCTAGAATACGAATATGATTTCTATTTCAATAGATTTTCTTATGTTTAGAAAACCTTTTTCTCTAATTTATTTTGAAGAATCAGATAGGAATAGATTTGGCTCTGTAGAAGAGAAAAACAGACAAATAATAGCTTAAGGCAAGCAAGACCAGAGAAAGCCATCTAAGTCTGGTGCACCTGCTAAGGAAGGTCATTAAGGAATTGGTTCCTCCTACCTTCCTAGTCCATTACCCTTAGTGTGTGGCTTCTGTCATCAATTTTAAGAATGGCTGCTATAACTTCAAGCATAGTGCTTACATTATATAAAAGAAGAAGGGAGAACGGCCAAATAAAATAGGCAGAAAATAAACAAAACCAACCAACAAACAAAAAAAAACACGTCAATTATACATTTCATCCAGAACTCTGACAAATGCCATCCCACATCCCACATGCAAGAAATTCTGAGAAGATCAATATTTCAGGCTTCTAATTCTTTATTACCAATTCAATAGAATGTAAGCCTCAGGAGAGATGGGATTTTTATTCTCTTTATGGATGAGTTCCGATTGCTTAGAAAAGCACCAAAAATATAGTAGGTAATCAATAAATGATGCATTCAAGGAAAAATGGTGATTTTGAATGGATATGTATAGTCAGCTCATGGTATCTACCTAACAGAGCAAAAGCCAAGAACAGTCCAGAAAAAGGTGAGGAGAAGAGTTAGATGATTGAGATTGGGGGAGTGCGATTTCTCTTCAAATTTCAAGATTCACAGTGCGGTAGTGTATCTGATTGGCAAAAGGAAAAAATAGAGAACTTAAGATAGACCCAAACAAATGTGAGAATTGGTATATGACATGTCACAGTGCCCAGCAGCTAAATGGCACTTTGCCATTTATAAGGGAGAAAAGCAAAAGATGCCTACCTCACACTATATATCAAAAAGAAATCCAAATGTATTATGATTATCAATGACAAAATTAAAATTCTAAACTTTTAAAAGGAAATTGAGAAAAATACCTTTGCTACTTCAAAATAACAAAGAACATTAAAAAAGATCAATGAATCATCATCATAAAGGATATTGATAAACTCAGCTATATTACAATTAAATGTTCTTCTTTGAGAAAACACAAAATTAAAAGATAAGCCACAAATAAGAAGAAATTGTACGTCTTTAATAAAGTTGACAAAGTGAAACTGTGCATTGTTTATATACACATATGTATGCTATTAGTATATACAAAATTAATAGGAGAGGTATATATAAAGATCAAAATATCACTATCTTGGAAGGAGTGAGGAAAGAAAAGAATAGTGAAAAATAATAAGAAATAATAAGAAAATTTCAACTTTTATGCTATCACATTTTTAGAAAAGTAAACATTTGAAGTAATTATAACAAAATGTTAATATCCATTAATTCTGTGCCATAGACATAGAGCTTTGGAAATATTATTTTCTGTACTTTCCTATTTGTCAACATATTTCATATGAATTTTAATTCCAGTTACCTAACAAAACTATCCTGTGCACTTGGTTGGAAATGAATTGCAGGTAGGGAAAGGGAGATGATGGGAAGAGTTTAGGGTGCCATGAGTAGGGATGAAATCAGGGTACATTTGGACTTAGAGATTAATTTGCTAATAATTAGGAAGAAGTGTTGCCAGATAACTTTGAGAAATACAAAATTATCCTCAGGTTTTGGTTTGAGGGACTGAGCAATTGAGCAATTGAGCAAATGGTAATTCCATTTCACAGATGGGAAAAATTGGAGATGTGAATCTCAAACTGAGGGGTCCTTTACAGTTATGTTTGCCATGCTTACTAAGCAATCCCTGTAGAAGTACAGTTGGATACAGAGTTAGGAGTTTCAAAGATAGGTCTAGGTTGAAGATACACATTTTGGAATTACCTGCATTGAACTGATTCCATTTAAAAGTCTGAATGACATAACCTGGAGAGACAGTATAGGTGAGGAGAAAACAAGGGCTCGAGTAGATTTCAATATTTAGAGGCTAGAAATGGACAGGTGTCGGGGGAGAGGAACAGGATGAGGAGGAGGGGTGGGAGAAGAAGGACGAAAATAAAATACAGAGCTAGGCAACATGGTGCCAATAAAGGCCAAGATGTCAAACTTGAGAAAGTAATCCATTCTTTCTAAGCATTGGCAGGTGTTAAGTGGGAGATAAGTTACTAATAGATTCTGAGACACAGGGGGTCCTCTTCACCTCAACTAGAGGTGGGGTGGTGACAATGGAAGACATGTTAAAATGCTGCACCATGCTTTGATGCCTATAGGGGCGATTCATTTGAAAGAGAGTTAAATATTTTGGAGAGAGGTGATAATCGGTAGGTGAATTGACTAAAAACCAAGAATGGATATGATTCTAAAAAGAAAGGAGATTGTTCCTTGAACTCCCTGTGCGAGAGGTGAAGACAATATGAGTATAAATGCTGGTAGTTGGTAGATATCTACAAATATAAGACAAATATACAGACATTCCTGCGATATGGAAATACCATAGTTTTTAACCCAATTTCTAGTTGCTTTGCCATTGTATATAACTGGATTGCAAATATGGGAAAATTTGATCAGAGGACAAACGTTTAGCATTATCCTTTGTAATGGAAGTGGATAGCAAAGCTTTGTTCTAGTATATGTTTTTAATTTATTTAGTTTTATTTTATCAAATTCAATGTCCCGTATGTTTTCCACCATCAAATATTCTAATAAACCTTTATTGCTAAAGTCTGTCAATTTCATGCACCGCTACTATCAACTGTCTCCGATCCAATGTCAAATAATATCACCATAGTGCCTTCAACATCATTTTGTACTAAGTGCTCCCTGGGCCCAGTGCCAATGTAAAAATGCTTGAGCCTCGGGGAGCATTCAATGTTCAAAGTTTGCCATGCTCTCACCCCCTTACTCAATTTCACTCCACTCTCACTCTGTGGAAAATAAACAAACACTATGTTATATGCAATGAACTCTATGTGGAAAGAATTTTTACATCCCTTCAAACAATGTATCATTTAGGTAGCAAACAGTTACAATTAGGAGAGCAATCAGGACTCATATAACCCAACTCTCCCTACTGCTTCAACTAATGAGATTTATCTGGGAAAGGATACTAATTTTTCTTCTAATAATTTTTAAAGTGGTATTATTTTAGGCCCAGAGACAAGAATCATAGCTTCATTTACTGACTTAGAATTGTGGAACGTTACACGCTGGAGGATATTTTAAGATCTAACCTAACTCCCTCTTTCGTCAAATGAGGAAAATTCAGAAATTTTAGGACATTAGGTCATGGGCCTGAGTTACTACAAGAGCTCAGATACAAATCCTAATTTTTTATTTAGGCAAGCATTTATTCCAGCTCACTTTTTTTTTTTTTTTAAAGATTATTTATTTATTTATTTGACACAGAGAAAGAGAGGCAGTTAGAGAGGGAACACAAGCAGGGGGAGTGGGAGGGGGGAATCAGGCTTCCTGCTGAACAGAGAGCCAGATGTGGGGCTCGATCCCAGGACCCCAGGATCATGATCTGAGCCGAAGGCAGACGCCTAAGGACTGAGCCACCCAGGTGCCCCTCCAGCTCACTTTTATTAGGTCCTTATGACAGGGACCCCAGATTATAAATATATTTGCTATTTATCACCTGCTGCTGAATTTATAAATTGTCTGTGTTAATACTAATTGATTTAAGTTCATGTTTCTCAACCATTTCTGATGCAAGTATACTTCTTAAGAGTAAATGCCTCCTGAAAGTGGGAGCCAGATCCCACACTTCTGTCCCTTACTCTGCCGAGAATCACTGCTTTTTCTTTGACAGAAGGATTTTAAGAAATTTTACTTTCTACTTTTTATTACAGATATTGTTATATAATACTAAACATCCTTTTTCAAAATACATGTCTTTAACTTATTTTGATTAGTACCCACAACCTTCCCCTCCCCAACACACACACACACACACCCTCAGTGAGTCTTAACTCTTAGATTAAAACTCTTATAGGGCAAAATCTCAGTATTCTGGCCTGTTTGCTAAAGGACCCAACAAAAATATCTCTCTCAATTATGTATTTAATAATAGTGTTGAATATTTAGCATCGAATTAAGTTTTTATTATCTAATTGGCATATTCACAATTTATATTTGGAGAAAGTTTTAGAACATGTCCAGTTTATCACATTTAAGTCTTACAAATCAAATTTATTCATTAACGATCTAATATCTGAAAAATGTAATTAGATCAATCATTGTACACTAAAGATTTAGAATGATAAATTTTTTCTTCTGTATCTTAAATTTTAAATGAAAGTTAATTTTAGGGGCGCCTCGGTGGTTCAGTAAGTTAAGGTCTGTCTTCGGCTCAGGTCATATCCCAGGGCCCTGGGATCCAGCCCTGAACTGAGCTCCTTGCTCAGCGGAAGCCTGCTTCTCCCTCTCCCACTGCCCGTGCTTGTGTTCCCTCTCTAGCTCTCTCGCTCGCTCTCTCTGTCTCAGACTCAGGTCATGATCTCAGAGTCCTGGAATCCAGCCCCTTGTAGGGCTCTCCTCTCTACCCCTGTCCCTGCTCACTCTCTCGCTCTCTCTCTCAAATAAATCTATATATATATATTTTTTTTTTTTAAAGATTTTATTTCTTTATTTGACAGACATAGATCACAAGTAGGCAGAGAGGCAGGCAGAGAGAGAGAGAGGGGAGGAAGCAGGCTCCCCGCTGAGCAGAGAGCCCGATGCGGGGCTCGATCCCAGGACCCTGGGATCATGACCTGAGCCGAAGGCAGAGGCTTTAACCCACTGAGCCACCCAGGCGCCCCAATATATATTTTTTTAAAGTAATGACAGCTTACTCAATATTATTCTTGATAGTTTTGGGGGGGACTTCATTAAGTGTCATGTTTATAGTTGGATAAATGAGCCTACCAAAACATCTATTCAATACAGAACTACTATATTTTCTAAGTACTACATTTAAAACTTCCTCTCCTCTCTGGGGCCCCTGGGTGGCTCAGTCGGTTATACATCTGCCTTTGGCTCAGGTCATGATCTCAGGGTCCTGGAACTGAGCCCCGCGTCGGACTCCTTGTTCAGCAGGAAGCCTGCTTCTCCCTCTCCCACTCTCCCTGCTTCTGTCCCCTCTCTTACCGTATCTCTCTCTGTCAAATAAATAAACAAAATCTTAAAAAAAAAAAAAAAAAAGTTTGCACTCTTTAATTGTTCACTCGCCAGCTTAACACCCAATTTCCAATGTATCACTCACAAACTCAAAGTAAATAGCTTTGTGGGAGTTTGAGAAAAATGAAATTCTTTAAAAAGAAACTGGGAATAATTTGTAAAGTCTTGAGAATTCATAATTAAATAAACTGAGTAAAGATATCAACAGGCTAGAGATGAAATAAAAATTCATATAAGCAGAAAGTTGAAAGGAGTTTTGAATTCTAATTTAGTTCTTAAAAAACTATTTCAATCATTAGTTACCGGTCTCTAATTGTTAACTTTTCCATCCATTTTACCAGCTGGTCTACCACTCACTTCTAGAGTAACTCCCTCCTCAAGTCCCTTACAATGAATTGTTCCTTAAGTTTTAGCACTGTTTTTACTAAGTGTTGGAATTTTAAAAAGCATACCTTATATTTACTATCCATGCACAGAGCAGTGTTTTTAAACTAGAAGATATGCCTTGAGGACAGGGCTTGCAACATATCAACCTTTACATGATTTATATATTTCAATTGCATATTTATATACAAACTTATGATCTATACAGTGTTTTCAATTTCCTTATCTGAATTTATACCTGGAATATGACAGTCTGTATTAAGTATTTCCTCTACTAGAAAATCTTTTCTGTACAATGTTCACATACTGATCCTTCTTGATTCAATGCCTTAAAGAACATTAATAATGAATCCTAAATAATAATTATTATTATTCATTTCTAAATCAGTATTGCTCTATGGAGCTTTCTCAGTGACAGAAATATTCCATATCTATGTCATTCAACATCATAGCTGCCAACCACATGTGGTTACTGAGCACTTGGAATGTAGCTAGTGTGCTGAGAAACTAAGATTTTAATTCCATTTAGGTTTAATTTAATTTGAAATTTAACAGTCACATGTAGCATAGGGCTACCATATTGGAGAGCATAGATCCAAAGCACAAAGTCTTCACCTTGGGAGGTTTTCACAGGTGTTTTGGAAAAAAAAATTATATATATATATTACATATATATTATATATAATATATATAATATATGGAAATATATGTATAAATATATATATGAAAATATATATAAAATATATATATATAATTTGTGTAATAATTCATTTTTAAATATGTGTTGTTTACCTCAGAAGTTCTGAAGAGCCATATAGTAAAATTACACACACACACATTCATGTAGATGGTATGAATGTGTTTGTATGTGTATGTTTATTTTATTTTATTTATTTTAGTTGATGCTTCCTTACATAAGTACAAAAACTTCTAACCTATAATCCATACAAGCAATCTTTTGGTTCCTTTTGCATATTTCTTTTTTTCTTTCACGATGCCATTTTATTTTCTCATTTTCTTCCTTCCTTCTTCCTTCTTCCTTCTCCTCCTCCCCCTCCCCCTGCCCTTCTCCTCCTACTCCTTCGTCTTCTCTTCCTCCTTCTCCCCCCCTCCCCCCTTTCTCCTCCCTCTCCTCCTTTTCTTCTTCTTCCCTCTCCTTCTTCTCCCCTCTCCCCCCTCCTTCCTCCTCTCCCTCCTCCTTCTTTCTTCTTATTTTATTTACATTTTCTATTTAGAAAGGCCACATTCTGGTTTAAGGAGTAATGTATAAACTCTTTAGTATGTCTTTTTTTTTTTTTTTTTTTCTTTGAAAGAGGGAGAGTGTGAGCACATAGTGGGTAGAGGGACAGAGAGAGAGAGAGACAGAATCTTAAGCAGGCTCCATGTCCAACATAGAGTCCAAAGCAGGGCTCCATCTCATGACCCCGAGATCATGATCCAAGCTGAAATCAAGAGTTAGATGTTTAACTCATTGAGCCATCCAGGCGCCCATAAACTCTTTAGTATATCTTAAGAGGCCACCAAAAGGTAAGAGGGCAAGCCATGACTCAATGCTCCATTGAGATGGTTTATTCAATTATTCTGTCTACTCTAAACATTTCTCATAATTTCTCACTCCGAATCATTTCTGTACTATTTTTTCTTCCATCTAACTAAAGTTTGCTCATTCCACCCAGAAAAAAAAAATCTTTCTTTAAAAGAATGACTCTCTTTTTTTTCCTTAAAATCTAATAACATTTATTATCTTCCAGATCCTGGGGACTTATCCAGCATTTCCTCCTAATACTACTCCTATTGTTATCCCAGACTGTACCTTAGTCATTGTCTGTTAGTGTATCTTCCTTTCCTTGGATGTCACTCCTCTTATTAGCCTGTGATGGCTTTGAGCGAACAGGTCACACCTTATATTTCACATTGTGCCCAATGTGCATAGGCACTGAATGTGTACAGTAAATATCTTTGATTTTATTCAACAGTCCTACTTTTCAAAGACCTCAAGGAATGCTCTTCCACAATGGCCTATCCTTAAATGTATAGATTTCTTTGAATCTTCTTGTAGCTTTGTGCTACAAGGTTACTTCTATTATTTTTCCTTGTGAAAACAGGTGGACCTGAGCTATTATAAATTTAATTCCTAATGTTTATTTCTTAAAAATCAATTTTTATATCATCTTATTATTATGAAAATCATCTCCCTTATCTTTTTTTCAGCTAAATAAGCCCAGTTCTTGCCTAATCCAGTCTTTATGAGCCATGTAAACCTTTACCCATTTCATGAAGATGACTTTGAACCACATCTAAGGAAATTTGAACACAGAAAATAATCTGTAGGGGCACTTGGGTGGCTCAGTCAGTTAAGCGTCTGCCTTTGGTTCAGAACATGATCTCAAAGTCCTGGGATGGAGCCCCACGTTGGGTTCCCTGCTCAGTGGGGAGTCTGCTTCTCCCTCTCCCTCTGCCCCTCCCTCTGCTTGTGCTCTCTTGCTCCCTTTCTCTCTCTCTCTCTCTCTCAAATAAAGAAATAAATAAAATCTTAAGAAATAATCTGTAATAAGAAACAAGGGAGGAATAAATGGGGAAAGGATGTTACTATCCTCAAAATTTGACACCACAAATTGTAAAGCTATCCTCACTACTGTTCATCTTAAAGCAAAAAGAAAAACAAATGAAATTTGACTTCTTATAGCAAGAATGTAGAAACAAAAGATTACACCAGTCTTGGGGTACCAGGTGGTTCAGTTGATTAAGCATCTGCCTTAAGCCCAGGTCCTGATCGCAGGGTCCTAGGATTGAGTCCCATGTCAGGCTCTCTGCTCAGCAGGGAGACTGCTTCTCTCTCACCTTCTCCCTCTACCCGCCCCCCCCCCCCACTAGTGCACACACTAGTGCTCTCTCTCTCAAGTAAATAAAAGATGACATCAGTCTTACAAGATTTTAAATTTATAGTTCTGTGGAGTACTTCTATGACCTACAGTCCCACACTTAAACCAAAGTTCTCTTTGACAGAAATGGCAGAAAAATTGCTCATAAAAAGAAACCAGATGATCTACAAAATGAAAGAATCAGCAGTTAGCAAAAATTTTCCAATCTCCAATTCCAAACATTTCTAGTTTTTGATATTTCCAGATTTAGTAAACATCCTGAAGAAATTAAATTGATTACTCAATGAGTTTACAGCCATTGGAAAGTCCAGCAATAAAGAAAATAACAGAGCAGTGGGTGTTATCACAACCAATGAATCATTGAAAAAACTAATGAAGTACTATATGTTGACTAATTGAACATAATGAAAATAAAAAATAAATAAAATCTTAAAAATAAATAAATATAATAGAAAAAAACACATATTTTGCTCAGTGGATCAAAAGGGCCAAGTTTTACAAAAACATCATAAATATTATTAAATTGAATTATAATTAATTTCTGCATAAGCACTGCAAAAAGTGTTTTAAAAGGGTATAAAAACATGCCTTATGCAAGTATGCAAATATCATAGACTTGATCCCTTATTTTAATAGTATGTTTTAGTTTCATTAGATAAAAATGAGTTATAGGAACAGAATGTAATGGCCTAGTGCTTAAAGTTGTAATGAATTTATATAACAAAATATAAGTATTGACAAAAGGAAAAATCAAATTTGAAAAACAAATCTCCAAGTTTTGGGATTTTCAGCTAATTGATAAAAAATTTGTACAAATTATTTTAGTAGTTACAATTAAAGTTTCAACAGGTAATCTAAATGGGCATAATAAGTACAAGTTAGATATTATAAATTCTAGAAACATTACAACATAAATTTTATCTTAAAAGTTCTTAAAATGCAATACGGTATTTCACTACTTTTATGCATCGTATACTGATGTGGGGTGATAAGTTGGTATTTTATATAATAAAATCTTTATTAATCTAGAAATCATTATAAAAGCCAAGATTTAATCCTTTGGCTAAATAGGATAAATTTTAGACAATAAAACCACATCTAAAATTACAACAAAATCTCAAGATTAAATGATATTTGTATCATGGATAATCCAAATACTCTATTGTAGCTGTAATAGTGAGATCTTTTACCTTTTCCTGACAAAAATCTATGCTTCCAGACTTTTGCTAATTTCCTTGGCTTCAGCCCTCCTGACTTCTGTCGTCCTTGAATTACTGTTTGGAGGTTTAACAGTTGAAAATTATTTTCTGGTGATAGACCTTTACCTTTACTCTTTGGCTGTAATCATCACTTGCCTATTTATCTTGGCCTCTGAAAAACTGAATGCATCCTCCAGATCAAGGGAATTAATTATTCTGCTATGTTTTGAGCTGTTCAATTCAGTTTAGGGAATCCAGTCTTAAGCAGGGAATTGATAAACTGTAATGTATCCCCACCTTCTAATTCACATGGACAGCTGGTGGGATCGAGATTAAATACCTCTTAATATCTTTGGCCTCATAGCTACAAAGTCAAAGAGATCCAGGCTCAGAAGACAAAGGCCTTGTTGCTGTGGACTAGGTGCTCTGCTCTACCCATGCGCACAGCTTTGTTTTGAAATTTTTATCCCATACTTACATTCCTCTCATTGTTCTTTCTTTCCTATATATATGCATTCTCTGTTTTTAGAACTTCTAAACATTCTCACTTTCCTTTTATTAAAAAAAAAAAAGTATCAAACCAAAAAGTAATTCTGATTTAGCCCTGTTTTCCAAAACTCCTTCCATGATTTCCATTGAATGCTTTACCATAAATCTCTAAACACATCTCCAACCTCCTTGCAAGCTTCCCTGGCCATCTGTCTATTCCTGAAATATGTCTTACTATTGGTTTGGCATTCTGTTCTTGGCATTGCTGACTTCTCCTTTTCTTCAGATTTTAGTTTGAGTAATGCCCCTCAGACCCTGCCTTGGCTATTATCTACCAGTGCACCAGTTTATTTCCCTCATAGAAGTTATCTAAATATCACCATATTGACTTGTTATTGACATACATATATGCATATACAGACACACATAAGTGGAGGGCTGCTTTATTTGGAGGCAATCAAAAACGCAAGACAAACTACATTATGCAAAATAAGAACTCACTGGAAAACTTAACTGCAAAGTCCAGGAGTAGATCTAGCTCAGCTGCATCTTAAAGCAGGAGATCAACCAGGACCTTGATTCCCTATCATATTTCTCTTCCACTTCCTTAGAGTTGGTACTGGTGTCGTACAGCGCAACCACTCACATATCAAAATGGCGGCAGGAGCTCTCGGCTTAAATCTTCTCAACTCCATGACCAACAACAAAACTTAGAATTCTCCCCATAGTCTTAATCAAAAGCCTTAATAATGATTAAAATAAGTTAAGTTATATGCCTGACCCTGAACTAGTCATTACGGCTACCAGAAAGACATATGCTGCTTGACTTAGGACTAGTCATACGTCCTGTTGCTACCATCTAAGGTAGTGATGGCTTGACTTAGAGCAAATGCATCGGCCATGAGAGAGGGATGCATCTTCCAGAGTCAATTCAGGAGACTTTTACTATAGGACCAGAAGTGGATGATGAACCAAACAACACTTCAGCTTTACGGAGGCAGTCTTTTTCTTGATCATACCCCAGTGTCTGCCATAGTAGACAATGGACATAGACATAGACAATGCAAGACTAATAAAATTGCTGACCTAATGATAAATGAATGCATTCCAATTTCTCACCTATCTCTTCCCTCTTCTTTTCTTACCCCAGCCCAGTCCACATTTGTAAGTGTCTACAGGATGTGTCTGTGTTGACGTTGTACAAACTGGGCAAAGTCAGGATGTGCAAAAGTGAACTGATGATGCCCTTCCATATGCACTCTCCTATTTTTATGACTCCTCTCTTGATAAACAGCATTGTTTTTCCTATAATCACTAAGATCCTGCAACCTCCGACGCATGTCGAACACATTACTCAATCATCAGTTCTTGAGACCTTTTTACCCAAATACCTCATATCTCTTTCCTCCTTTACTTACACATTGTCATCTTATCTTAGAATCCATTCCAGGCGCCCTTCTAATTTTCTGTATCTGTTGGCCTCACTTACAAGTACTTCCAAGCAAAATCTGATCATGTCACTCTTCTTTTTAAAAAGTCATTAAATGAGTCCACATTACCCAGAAGTTTAAGTCTGAATCCATTAATGTGGTCTAAAGTAATCCTCAGTTCTCACCAACTATCAAGCCATTCTTCCTATTGTTCCAGTGATTTACTTACAGTTCTAACGATAAAGTATTATTTCCCGCATTCATGCCTTTGCTCGTTTCTTTCCCTTTTTTTCTTCTGATAAATGTATCAATATGTGTCTTTCAACACTTGTCAAGAGTCATGTTTCCTATAAAATATTTTGAATCTTCCATCCCCCCCTATCCAAAATATCAAATGCTTCTTCTTCCTTTCAATGAAAGTTCTGAATAAATAACTTGTGAGGTTATTTTTGCTGTTATTTGACCTCTTACAAGCGTAAACCTCAAAATCAGTCATTAAAAAAAAGACATTTTTTAAACTATGAAATGAAATGGTGAGGCACACATGAAATTGCAAATCTTAAATACTCTGATATATCTGTTCCTTAAGTTGTCTTTATACTTCTAATACTACATTGAAGATATATTAGAAAAATGAAATCTTCATGACCTTTATGGTCAAAAGCCCAATGTAAAATGCAGATTAAGAAACAAGAAAACTTTAATGACAAATGTCTTTGCATGTGATATAGATTATATCTCCCAATTTGAAATTTAAATGTAGGATGTTTACTGAGAAGTGCTTTTGGGAGCAGCACCATGAGGGATGAGGAAGCAGGATTGGGTAGAAGGAGAACTGCACTCAATATTGTAAGAAGGACATCAGCTGATCTGACAGCTGATCTCGGAACTAGGATGGCTCTTCGGAGATGTTCCAACTTGAAACAAGGCAGGCGGCTCAAGACCCCTGAATATGTCAGTCCTTGCATGTAGTCTGCCCTATGGAGGTATGTGGCCTTGAACAAGGAGACTCTGTGGGCTGAACTGTGTCCCTCCAAAAGAGGTGCTGAATCGCTAACTATCTGTACTTGTGACTATAACTTCATTTTGCAATGGAGCCTTTGCAGATGTGATCAGGTTAAGATGAAGTCATATTAGATTAGGGTGGGCTCTCATCCAATGAGCAGTATCCTTATAAAATGAGTGAAACTTGGACACAGACACACAGAAATAACGCCAACTGAAGATGGAAGTAGAGACTACGGTATTGCCTCTGCAAAGCAAAGAATGCCAAGAATTTCCAGCAACCACCAGCAGCCAGGAAGAAGCAAGAAAGGATTCTGTCTGAGCGGCTTTGGAGAGCATTACTCTGCCAACACCTGAATTTTGGACTTCTAATCCCCTGTATGGTGAGACAATAACGCAATAAGAAAAATAACACAATGTATGGGGTTGAAGGCCACCCAATTTGTGGTAGTTTGTTATAGTGGCAGTAGGAAACTAATACATTCTCTTTGTCTGAAGGCAATTCCTGGAAGGTCCCATCTGTGACAATCTGAACAATACAGCAGGTGGGGAAACGAGTGTCCCGGTCTGGAAGTAGGATAAGAGGATGTCCTTAGTAGCAGCTTCTAGAGTAGTGGTTCTCTAACTTTTTGGTGTGGACACCCCCTTACAGTATCAAGCATTACTGAGGACCCCAAGAATTGTTGTTTGTGGGCTCATTAGGCTTAAACATAAGAAAAAAAATGCAGTTTCTTTTTTTAGAATAAAATATAAAGTTCTAAAACAATATTTTAGATGAAATTTTAAAAATTTAAAAAGCATTTGAAAACTAAAACACCAAAGTGTACTTACTTGTGTTTCCAAGTATTTGTAAGGGAAACTTTTGCGTTTCAAAAATAAAGTTTTATTAGATAGGGGTTGTCAAACTATGATCTATGGTCAAATCCAGCCTGCTGCTTTTTTTTGGAATGCCCATGTGCTAACAATGGTTTTTACATTTTTAAATGGCTGGAAAAAAATCAAAAGTAGGATAATATTTCATGACATAAAATTACATAAAATAAAAATTTCAGTGTCTAAAAAGTTTAATTTAAATACAGCCACGGTCTACTTACATATTGTCTATGGCTGCTTTCTGGCTACAGTATGGAATCAAATAGTTGTTATGGATTCCAGATCCCACAAAACCAAAAATATTTATCACCTGGCCACTTACAGAAAGTTTGCTGACCTTTGTGCTCAGGAAAAAAAAAAAAAAAAGTATTGCTATAGCTAGTTAGAATGAAATAGAAGTACTGGGGACAAATGGAATTCATTTCTGAATAAAAACACATATGTATATCAAGTACTTTAGAATATTCTAAAAATACAAGAATACACAAACACATTTCACTAACCATGGGAGTGATATTCTTATCATGCATCACAATTCCTCTGGAACTCCCCACTGTATACTTATAAGGAAAAAAGAGTAGGAAAGGTAAATAACATGTTTAGTATTATTATGAAGGTAGTTTTAATTTCTCAGACCCTCGACAGGACCTCAAGTATCCCTAAGGCTTCCTAGTTTATACGTGGGCAACCAGCATTCTACAGTAACCTATAGTCAAGAAAGGTCTCCCTTACAGTATTCAGAATAATGAAAGAGATTTTATCCTAGTACAGGGCAGGATGAGAAATACGATCTTTGTATTTTGTGTTTTGATCTTCCCTGTGATGTGAGTTTATGCTCATCTCTAATTAAGGTCCAAAGATGTAGAATAAGAATAGTCTTTACATTTTTTGAAGGATCCATTTTTTTTTTCAGACAGCAAGTTTATTATTATATTTCTAAAACTACTATACTTAAAAAGGTGAAGACAATGAAAACCGAATTTCTCAATGGGCACATTAGTTTGTGTGTGTTATATGTATATATGTGTATATATATGTGTGTGTGTGTATATATATATATAATATGCACATAAGTTTATATAAATTATTACTACTGAGAAATTGCATTTTTTAAATGTCTGGAACCATTTAGAATTTTTTCACTCCTGTGTGACTCTAAGTCAGGCTTTATATTTAAGTTGATAAAAAGGCACTTTGAGACAGAGATCCTTACTCTTAAACTGAAAATGGGGTCAGGAACCATGATAAGACTTCTACCTTAGTAAAGATAAAAGGAAGAGAAAGAAACCGTAGATCCTTGGGCCAAAACGGAAAGAAGTGAGGAGGTCCAAGAATCCAAGCAACAAGTCATACTAAGGATCTACAGTCAGAGAAATATCTCAGGAATATAGAGAAATGTATTAAAGAAACAACTCACTTAAAATACGACTGTACAACAAAAATAAATAAAAAGCTGCCCTTACCACTGGCATATCCCAGCAAATCATCCCATCTCACATGCTAGGGACTGGATATATCAAACCAGTACCAACATTTCCTGGAACAACACATTTTCCCCAGGTCTATTCCATTCCAGAATGTTCTCTGCACACACACTGTACCACTCTACGCCCTGCCCCCTTTTCTCATGTGAGAGGATGTTTCTTCAATGTGTCTATTTAGAATGTATTTCTACTCCGATTCATCAGCTCAAAAAAAGAAAAAAAAGGACTATTGAGAATTTATTTAGAGCATGAAGACAAATCCCTGTCTCTATCTCTCTGTCTCTCTCTCTCTTCTTAATGGACTTAGAGAAGAGAATAATTTGAAAAAAACAGCTGGTTCTCTTAATTTCTGAGACTCAAATTCATGATACCATACCTGACAAACATATCCTCTTCCTAATTTACATAAAACATAGATAGGTTTTAAAAGCATGTACAGAGTCATAAGATATCAAATATAAAACCATGATATTAAAATAGTACTACTATAAAATCTTGTATTTATGCCATATCTAATGAAAATATGTCTTTCAAATTGATGGCTTACTCAAGATTTATTTGCTATCCTAATGTGTGAAAATCATTAATATCCTTAATAGATTTACATGCTAACAATAGGTCAGACCACTTCAAAAACATTATGTAGTATTTTTCATGCTATTCTACAGCAACTCATCCTTCTTTTATATAAGGTTACATATAACAGTATTTTTAAAGCAATGGGAACTTTATAAAAATCCAATCTTTTAAGTATACATACATTCAAATAACCTTTTTTGCTACTAAAAAGAACAAAATGAAAATTACATTTTCTCCTCACTTAATATGTAATGTGCTCCTGATCTTTGGGTGCCTGAGGGTTTGTCAAATTGGAAGCTATTATATAAATCTATGAAGAAAAACATTTCTAAAACTAAGAATATATGTAACTAATTAATGGTAATAATGGAACGGGGTTCAACATTCAAAATGATTTTCTTTGTTTAGATAGATTATTTTCTTTTGCCCTTTCTGTTTAAATCATATAAATGAAACTTTTACTTAACATAGATTGAAGGTACATATGCAGCAAAATCTAAAAAACAGATACATTCAATATTTCTGTGGTGTTTACATATAATCATTCTGCCTCATTAAATCTTAGTAACTGCTCTTGGGGTACCTGGCTGGCTGAGTCAGTAGAGTGTGTGACTCTTGATCTTGGGGTTGTAAGTTTGAGCCCCATGATGGGTGTGAGATTACTTAATAAGGTCTTTTTAAAAAACAAAGATAAATAACAGCTTCGTAACTGCTCCTAAATTGCAGGAGGAGAGTTCTAATGTCCTGGTCCACACCAAATTCTGGAACATTCTTTGTAAAAATCAGCTGACAGAGGCTTAATTATAAGGTTTTACCAGATTCTGATGCTTTGACAAGTTCAGGGTCCATTCTGTAAGCTACAACTATGTCTAAAGGAAAAATAGACTAATATCAGCCTTAATTGAAGAAAGTATAATTCAGGTAGTTTTTACTATACAGATGTATGTGTATACATACAGACACACAGCACACTCATATTCATTATCACCTGAGTAACGTACCAACGTTTTGTTTCCACAAAGCAGTGGGAGCTAGTTTGCTGATGTTGAGCCAATAACCGGAATTCTCAGAGATATTATGTTGCTACTTCACCTTTAAAGAAGCTCTAAGAAAGTTCCTTTTGAAACAATATAACTCAATGGCTTTACACAATGAAATCTGAAAACCCTGCAACCCGTGACAAATGGAAAAGATGACGATATATGAAATCTGGAAAGAAAGTAGATTTATATTTTATTTAATCATCAGATGATATCAAAAATGGCAATGGGATAATGTACCACAAATAACACTATTTCTTGAATAGATATTTAAAATGGCAGAAGAAAAAGAAATTTTAAAGCTTGTTGCCATAATAAATAAAAGAAGTGCCTGCATGCGTTACACAAAATGGTTCTATGTTTTATCAAAGTGAAACTCTGAACATCAAGCCCCAGAATTAATCAAAGTAGCTACAAAGCATACGAACAGAAGCAGAATTCTGACAAAGATGAATTGTGCAAAGAGGTGCTGCTTCCAATTTTAGAAGAAAATTCACCTTAATGAAGAAAGAGGGTTATGCGTAGGAAACTCGCTAGGCCTCTACATTCACAACTTACCTGAAAATTCTGCTTGCTGAAAACATGTCCCCGTTGGTCCCCAATTACACATCATAAATGAAGTTTTTATGACACTAAAGCTTCCAATCCGTAAATTCTACAATAATGTGCTGTCAAGGACTAGAGGTATGTGCACTCCCTCAATCCATATGTTGAAGTCCTAACTCGCAGTGTGGCTGTTTTTGGAGTACAGAAGTAATCAAGGTTAAATGAGGTCCTGGGGTCGGGTTCAGATCCAATAGCATGTGTGTCCTTTTTTTTTTTTTTTTTTTTTTTTTTTTTTTTTTTTTTAATTTATTTGACAGAGAGAAATCAGAGCTAGGCAGAGAGGCAGACAGAGAGGGGGGGGGAAGCAGGCTCCCTGCTGAGCAGAGAGCCCGATGTGGGGCTCGATCCCAGGACCCCGAGACCACGACCTGAGCCGAAGGCAGAGGCCTAAACCACTGAGCCACCCAGGTGCCCCATGTGTGTCCTTTTTAAGAAGAGAGAGAAGGAAGTTACAGTTCCTTCCCTCCTTCTCTTCTGCCCCCTCTCTCTTTCACACACACACATACACACACACACACACACACACACACACACACACATACGGGGAGAGAGAAAGGGCCATATGAACTCATAAGAATAAGTCCTTCTACAACCCAGAAGGAGAGCTCTCATGAGACACCAACCCTGCTAACACCTTGATCTTGGATTTCCAGGCTCCAGAACTGTGAGAAAAATGGATTTCTTGGGGCGCCTGGGTGGCTCAGTCAGTTAAGCGACTGCCTTTGACTCAGGTCATGATCCTGCAGTCCTGGGATCAAGCCCCCTGCTTGGTGGGGAGTCTGCTTCTCTTTCTCCCACTCCCTCTGTTATGCTCTCTCTCACTCTCTCTCTCAAATAAATAAAATCTTAAAAAAAAAAAAAAAGGATTTCTATTGTTTAATGCTCCTCTCCCCCAGTATTTCCTTTTGGCAGCCTGAACAAACTGTGCCATGCACGTATCACACACACCAGACACACACACTTAACACTCATCTCATAGAATGGCAAACAGAGGCACTATGACGAGGTAATGAAACAAGAACAATCCTGTAAGTGAAAGCTGAGGTGGGTACAAGATGGTAAAGAAGTAAGGATGCTGACCCAGCAATGAAGAGCCTCGTAGAATGGAATTAAAGCAGGAGGGGTCAAGGGCACTTGAGACTCATACGAGGCATTATATCAGCCCTTACATCACCAAAGGGACTCTGCCTTCTGTTCTTGCTGTCCCTTGCCTACTTTTCACCTTCTTCATCATTGTCCATAACTTGTGTTTGACAGTTCAAGAATATCTGTAAATATCATAAGAGCTAGTTAGTATTTGTAAATACTTACTATGAGCCTTACGTAAATTACTTATTTTAACTAGCATTTATTAAGTTAAATAAATTTATATTAAAAATATACAGGACTGGGACCCCTGGGAGGCTCACTTGGTTAACTGTCCAACTCTTGGTTTCTGCTCAGGTCATGATCTCGGGGTCATGAGATGGAGCCCCACGCGGGGCTCTCCCTCCCCCTCTGCATCTCTCCCTGTGCATGTGTTCACGTGTGTCCAGGTGCTCACGCTGTCTCTCCCTCTCAAATAAATAAACAAGACTGTTCTTGTTTCCCCTCTAAAATAGGTGTAGTATCACTAGCCAGCCACTACCAAGAAGTTTTCACTTGTTGCTTTTTTCAATGTGGAGCATCTGGATATGGGACACTAGTGCAGGCTTTGGAGACATCCCTATGCCTTTGAAATACTCTTTCTGAGAACTTGACAGTGCCAAGAGGCATTTAAAGAGAGGCCACAATACCATACTGTGCTATAACCATATGCCACAGCATGCACTATGAGAGAGGAGAGAATAAATGTTGGGAGAGAGAGGCCAAAAGATGTTACCAACCTGTCCACTAGTCTAAGAAGACTTCCCAGAGGAGGTGACAATTGAGGAGGTGACTGCTGAGAAGGGTGAGAAGGGTGAATAGGATCTCTCTACAAGAAGGGTCTGGAGAAGGAGGACTCCATGGAAAGAAAAGAACTGATAAAAAGTAAAACTGTTTCAATGTCCACAATAACCAAACTATGGAAAGAACCTAGATGCCCATCAACAGATGAATGGATAAAGAAGAGGTGGTATATATATCCAATGGAATACCATGCAGCCATCAAAAGAAATGAAATCTTGCCATTTGCAATGATGTAGATGAACTAGAGGGTATTATGCTTAGCAAAATAAGTTAATCAGAGACAGACAACTATCATGATCTCCCTGATGTGAGGAAGTGGAGATGCAACATGGGGGGTTTGGGGGGTAGGAAAAGAATAAATGAAACAAGATGGGATCGGGAAGGAGACAAACCATAAGAGACTCTTAATCTCACAAAACAAACTGAGGGTTGCCGGGGGGAGGGGGTTAGGGAGAGGGAGGTTGGGTTATGGATATTGGGGAAGGTATGTGCTATGGTGAGTGCTGTGAAGTGTGTAAACCTGGCGATTCACAGATCTGTACCCCTGGGGCTAATAATACATTATATGTTAATAAAAAAATTTTTTTAAAAAAGCGACCATGAAATAATGTGAGTATAAAAGTGGAATTTATATCTTCCAGTCATTTGCTGATTAGTAGAAAATAAAATATGAGTTGTGTTGTAAAAAAAAAAAAAAGTAAAGCTGTTTGAGACAATGGCACGTGTGTTCAATGCAGAGCGTCTTGGTGTGAATAGATTGTAGAAGTCGTAGAGAGGCAAGATGTGAGTTGGAAAGTGAATCAAGAGTCCTTGAGAAGAACACGAATGTACCAAGGTAGGAGTTTGGAATTTCCAAGTGTAGAAACCTTCATAGAAAGAATATTTAGCATTGATTCAAAATCGTAATCAGTGAAATAGAAAAAAAAAAAAGATGTGTTTTTATTCGTTAAACTAGCTTTAGGAAAGAAAAATATATGAGATAAAACTAAAGTTTTTAATTTTTATTTACAAAAGTTCACAGATTTCCACCCAAGGAAAGTAGGTGGATACAATTTGTGAAATATATTCCCATTATTCACAAATTCATGTAATTCATAAATTAATAGGTTTCTCAAAGTTCTGTCATTATCTTAGTCTTAAAATGTACAAACAAAGGGAAAAAATTTCCTAGCCTGTAAGTACCTAAAAAAAGTATCTCCTTATGAAAATATCCAGTTGCTGGAGAATGAAAAAGAAATAAGTAAAACTTGTGGAAGAAATGAGCTACTTCTGTTCAATTTCCATGCATTTCTCTACAGCATACATTTCAAATGGGGTGCCATGCTGAGGGGGGAAAAAGGAGCATATGGACTAATTTATGGATGGTTGAAGGATGAGAGTAAATATCATAACTTATGGCTAGAACACTATAAAATAGGGCCGGGCATGATCATCATTTTCAATTACACAGTGAACTTCTTAATATGTTAAGTTCTTTTTTATGGTGACTCATTTTAGCAACCAAAAATTATTAGCAATATTATTGTGGAAAATATATTTCACAATTTTTGCAGATCAGGACGTTTCACACTGTGACACGCAGTAAATATCTATTAGAGAGTGTCTTCAGCAACTCCATGTATATTTTAATAGGATGGAGAACTGTATTAAACTCACACTGGCTATAGATGGGCAGACGGATATATTTTTATTTGTTTATTTAATGCAAATCCATGTTCCCCTAAATTCCCCTTATATGTGTGCAGGATCATGAGGCATACTTACTGCATAATTGTTACTTTTGAACCAGGTTTATAACGGGGATGAGCGCAATGTCAGAATAAAAATAACCTTTGAACACCACAAGCTTGAAAATCAGCCTTGTATCAGAGGGTTGGAGGTAAAACTCCCTTATTTCTTGGGTGGTTAACAGGGTTAATCATTTCTTTTTCCTTCTTATCCTGTACCTTTAGTGATAGTTGATATATTAAGACAGATTTATTGCCTCAGCAGAACTAATTTTAGTCCAGCATAGTAATAAGTATGATTCAGCGAGTGCCTGCTATTAATCAGGAACTGTACATAGAGTATATATAATTTATACCTTTTTAAAACATCCCTGAAGGTAGGCATTTAGCCCCATTTTACAGTTGATCAAAATAAGCAGAAAAACAGTGTGACTCAAGGTCACACAGTCAGAGCAAGAATCGGGACTCAAAGCCAAGCCTGATTAATGCCAAACCCATCACCATCCTTTCCTTTCTTGTCTGTAATCCAAAGCTCAAGGGTGGGTAACTTGATACTCCTACATAGAGCCCGACGTTCTTGAAGGTCTACAGACCTCAACTGTGTAAGGAAGACCTTTGTGGCTTCCTTGCCTCGTTGCATATATAGGGTGCTTGTTTTCAAAATGAACAATCAAAACCCCAAAACCCCCAAAACAGAACTTTCTCATCCAAGTGGTTAAATTCGTATTGCCTTTCCACTCAATAATAACGATGAATCGGAACAATACATGTGGTTCTTGAAGGGTTTGAGAGAAGGTCTAGTCCTGGTCATTCTTCTATGACCCCAAGTTTTCCAACGACAAAATGAAGGCCCAGAAAGTGCTTTGTCCAAAGTGTCCACTGAATTTTAGTGGCAGAACTAGAAATGAGACCCTAAAACTCCTTATTCTAGGTCCACAGCCTTCCCTTACTATTAGCATTTTTTAGTATGAAATTTCATAGGAAAATGCCTGAATAGTTAACATTCACTGATTGCATCATATTTGTTGTTACGCGTGTCATGTATGGCATGTGTTACATGACAGGCACATATGTAACATATTATATGTGTGTTATATATGCATAACATGTATGATGCATGTATAGGTAAGTAGAAAGCTTTGAAAATGCATTCCCTTCCTCAAGAATTGTGCAACATACTGGAGAGACAGGTGCAAGACAATGAAGTAAGGTATAACAGGACAATCTGTATAAAAGACTTCTGAGCAAGGGAATGCCAATAAAAGGGAGAGCTAGTGATGCTGTGTAGGTGGGAGAAACAGGTAGCACCTATAAATGAAGGAGTTCTTCCAAGGCTACCGTAAAAATCCAGACGTGCCCATAAGAATATATTTCCACAAGAATGTCTTCCAATCCCTATTTGATAAACATTCCATGACTTACTTGGCAACTCCAGGTCTTAATTCACCCCCCAAGTGCTTTTGTTTCAAAATACTGGATGTGCCATTGGCATGTATAAAGCTTCAGGAAGAAGACTGATATGAAAGGAATCTTTATAATGATACCTTGTATCTGCCATTGTATTTTTTTTAAGATTTTATTTATTTGACAGAGAGTGTGAGAACACAAACTGGGGTAATAGTAGAGGGAGAAGCAGGCTCCCCACCAAGCAGGGAGTCCAATGTGGGGCTCAATCCCAGGACCCTGGTATCACGACCTGAGCTGAAGGCCGACAATTAACCATTTGAGCCACCCAGGTGCTTCCTGCCATTTTCTCTTTATAAAACCATCCTGAACATTAATTCACCGATTCATACATACATCTGCTCAACCGGCACTCATGTCCTGCCTACCACGTCTCTTACTTCCACTGAGGAGATGACAGCAAAGAGAACGTGCTCTCCGAGTTCAAGGTTTACCATCCATGCAAGGAAAGTTTCCATGGTGGGAGGGTGAATGAGAACCCAGTGAATGAGGGGAGGGTGATGGGAGGATAAACAAGCATGGATGTGAGAGATATTCAATAATAAAAGGGAAAACATTAGTTTTGGGAAATGTCCCTGATAAAACTTATTTCAAAATAAAAGAAATGTAATTTACTAGACATGTAGTAAAATGACAGGAAGGAACAGTGTAAGAAAAATCAATAAAAAGGTAACTCTTCCTTCTTTCTCCTCTCCAGAAATCATCTTGTATAATTCCCTCATCAAAGAAAAATAATTGCACCAATACGGTATGTAACATCTGGCTTTAAGGCTACCCTAAGGGGCAAAATGCAATATGCAAAAAGTTAGAGTGACAAGTTTGTACCCTAGGCTTTTGCATAGCAACATGATTTCCCCTGACACGGAGCAGTTGAACAACCACAGCAAAGCTAAAATAAAAAAATATATATATATTCAACCAATATATTTAAGCACCTGGAAAGATGTGAATTAAAGTTCTAAAAAATAGAATAAAGAATATTGTTTATAGCGGGAGACATTAAAAAATCAGAACATAGGAGTGCCTCTCCTATATATTGTTTGAAATTAATATGCTATAGACATTACATTTTCTCTTTATATAAGGAAAACTGTGCTCAGGAACATAAGCAGGATGTCTATAACCTGATCATCATTTTCTCATGTCTCATTACACCCCCGTGAAGAGCATCACATTTCCCCACACATACCATACAAATGTTCATCTTGAGTGTCTTGATGAAAGCTGGGATCTGTGTCCTGATGGCATGTCTCTTCTCACTTAAGTCCCTACTTCTCAATCCCCCTCAGGTAGCGCTAACCCTACCAACCAAAATGCATTTTGCAAAACACCATCCCCCAACCCCTTGTGGAACACCATGACATATTGATATATTTAATTCTGTCAGAAAAATCAGGAGCAGAAAAATATGATTTTATTATATGTATCTAATATAGAATCACAACCACTAGCACACATGTCCATGCACACAAAACAAGCTGTTTGAATGATTCTGAGTTTTCTGTTAATATTCATTTGCTACTTATTCATTCATTTTATCATCTGCTAGCTTTTGCTAGCAAGTAAGTAGACACCAGTGCCAAGGGTTTAAGAAAATTATATAGAAAAGAATTTAAACTAGGGAAATTCTATCCATTTTCTTAACTTCATTTAAAAAGAGCCGAAGGGAAATCACCATTCTATTTTTGTAACAACACGGAGCAACCAATGACCGAGGTGCAGAATTTAGAATTGGAGGACCACTGCATTAACTACTCATGCTGGCCTCATGTTTTCTGTGGCAGCTCCCCCAAAGGCAGATCTATAGTACTCACACTTTTCTCTGTTTTCTTTAATGCCACACACTTGATGTCTTAATAAAAAAAAAGGAGATTTTCTGAATCTTGACTTTAACATCAGCTTCAATTGGTTGAGAATGACCCTGAAGATCAATATTATGATATAAGTTTTAATTTCACATGAATTTAATTAGTGCTCTGAGGTTAGTGTGCGGGAGCCATCATTTATCTTGAGATTGGGCCTATCCTACTCCCCAGAATCTTCCAAATGAGCTTAAGTGCCCTCTTCAGGTCACTATCTACAATTAACTCATTAAGCTTCCAAAGGAGATCCCAGAAAGTCTCCAGTTATATTTTACTCCACTTTAAGGAAAGATGGCTAAAATTGCTATTGCAACATTCATGGATTTGGAAATTCTCTAAGGTCTCAGAGACTACACTTTGGGAATTTCAATGATTTTAATTTCTGCACCCTGTAGCTTCCCTTTTCCTATACTCATGTGCTTACAATTCTTCTGTACTATGTGGGGATTGGCAGATGCAAAGCACATAGAAGGAATTTATTAAATGCTGGCTCATTCACTAGTGGAGACTTTGGGACTTAAATGTATGTGTAATAGCCCAAATAATTTGCATTTTGTGTACAAATACAGGTGCCAGGATTGCACAATAGTGTATGCCCTGCTCCCTCTTCTCATCGTGAATCTTAAATTACAATGATTTCCCCTCCCCCCCAATAGTCAAAAGAAAGCACAGCCCCTACTGTACGTAGCTTATATGATCTTTACACCACTCTGATGCCTCAGCTTTACTTTGGTAACTATTGCCAAGTATCAACAGAGATTTGCAAATGAAGGGCAATTTTCCCCAACTGTTCCTTATGAATCAAATAAAATACATTTTTCCACCATAGCAGTGGTTGTATGGTAATAAGATGATAATGCAAATCATCAACTACAATGCAGCAATCAAAATAAGTGCAAATAATTAGAGTCAGTTCTAGCATTTGAAAAATGGTCCATTTGGTTTCAGTGAATATGTTATAATAATTAGAGTCAGTTCTAGCATTTGAAAAATGGTCCATTTGGTTTCAGTGAATATGTTATGTTTCTCCACACTTAAATTCAAATCTTCTTTACTTAGAGACTAATTTGTTAATCAGTCAAGTCACCAATGCCAGAGAACTTAACTACGGGAGTGAAGTTCTTATCTTAAATGTAGACGTATTTATTTGCTCTGGTGACTAATTAAATATTCAGTATGGGTATAAAGAAAGATTTATTAAAAATAAATATTCTGGAATGTCATAAGAGTAGTAAGGAAGATGGGGGAAGAGCTAACATATATTAAATGCTCTTGGCCAACTACTATGGTAAGCACATTAAATGGTTTAACTGATTTAGTCCCAGAACACTATTAAATATATTCTCTTATCCCCAATTTTGATGAAGAGATGAAAACACAGAAAAATTTAAAGCATTTAAGTAGTTGAAGAGTTAACAAATCATGGAACAATTGTTAACTACCACAATATTGCCTCCCTGAAGAGACTTAGAATTTTTCTAGAGCTTTCCTTAAAAGTATATTATATTTCAAATAAGAAACTGATGAAGTGTTTCCTTCTACATTAAACCTAAGTCACTTCAGCACACATTTAAATTTGTTCTCTTAGTATATTTTCTGTACACATGAGCCGCAAGTGGCCATACCTGTGTATGATCTTTTCATACATTTAAGTTCATATTCATTTATTCTTTTCTCCTGAATTTTGTCCAAATCCACCATATTCCTTTCTTATTCTGAACTCTGAGGTAGAATAATTACTATGCAATTAACCAGAATTGTAGAGAGTGGGCAATCCGACCTACAATATTTTCTGTGCATATGGTTATCATTAGTGTATCCTAATACTTTGTTTACGCCTTTACCTACAATAATGATGAATGACTCCAGATCTCTTTTTGATAAATTTTGAAACTCAACAACATTTAAAAAATAGGTTTGTTAGTTATCCTATTCTGCCTTGCTTTGAAGGCACTTGTATATGAGTATTTTAAATTCTTATAAAAGCTCTCTTACTGGATCTTACAAGATCTGCGTTCTGGAGTGGGGTCAGACACAAGCTCTTTCATTATAAACTAGGGCCTCTTGGCTATGTAGACAATTACTTAGCATCCATTTCTTAGGTCTCTCCTGTGAAATGAGGTGAACTAACTAGTACCTATCTCATACAGTTTTTGTGAGGGTTAATATATATGGCACTGAAAACAGCATTTGGCACAATACAATTTTTTAAGTCTTAGATACTGTTACTACTACTGCTGCTGCTGTACCATTTTATTTTAAAATTTAAAATCTACCTTATTTTAAAATTGCTATTTTAAAAAGCTCTCTTAAAATTGCCTCTTTTTCAAGCTGTCTTAGTCAGTTTGGGTTGCTATAACAAGAATCTCCCAGACCAGATAGCTTATAAACAACAGAAATTTAAGTCTCACTGTTGTGGAGGCTGGAAGGTAAGATCAGGGTGCTGGCATGGTTGGGTGAGGGCTCTGTGTGGATCAAAGACTTCTCATTGTGTCCTCAGGGAACAGAAGGGGTCTGAGAGCTCTTGTATTTAAGGACATTAATCCCATTCATGAGGGCCCCACCGTCATGATCCCCTCAGTTCCCAAAGCCTCCCCCTCCTAATAAGATCACACCCGGCACTAGAATCTCAACCCGTGAATGTGCAGGAGACACAAACATTCATTCAAAGCACCCCCTAAATTCTCATCTAATCCCTTGGTCTCAAAAGATGATCTGCCCATTTTCAATATCCCAGAGAACATACAGGCCACTGGGATAGAACCTTTCTCGAATTCTCACAACACACCCATGGAAACCAAGGGGACTTATGTCCTCTTTCTGCTATTGTAGGGGAATGCTCGTCTTTGTTTCTTTTACCTTTGCTCTTACACCTTATTGTAAAAGAAAATAAATAGTAAGTCAACAACAGCAACAAAAAAACACACACAAAAAAACCGTATAAATTATTGATTTCTTCCTCTTTGCAGATGGGTCCTTGAAATAGAATCAGTTTCCATTCACTCCCTGTTCAGCCACCTTGAGCCACTCTCCTGAAACTGTTGAGTGAAGAGCTCAGTCATGGGTCAGTTGTGTTTTACGGATATTTTCTTTCATTTATCATAGTGAACCTCCTGGTGTACGTAGTGTGGCTTGATGACATCCTTCTCTTGGCCATGCTTCCTTCTCAGTTTCCACGAAGCCATGGCTATCTTGTTACTCATCTCCCACCTCTTTCTCCTCACTCATAAGTATTAATATTTTCACCATTTCCTCTTATTGTTTTATCAGTTTATACATCCTCATGGTTGGTTTTTTTTTTTCTTTTTTAAGATTTTATTTATTTGATGGACAGAGATCACAAGTAGGCAGAGAGGCAGGTGGAGAGAGAGGAGGAAGCAGGCTCCCTGCTGAGCAGAGAGCCTGATGCGGGGCTCGATCCCAGGACCCTGGGACCACGACCCAAGCCGAAGGCAGAGGCTTCAACCCACTGAGCCACCCAGGCGCCCCTATCCTCATGGTTTTAACTTATCTTTAAACTGACCTTACAGACCTCCTTTCTAATTCTAATCCATATATTTAATTACACACTGAACATCTTCCCTGAGTCTCATGAAGTCAAACTCTTCGTATCTTTCAAGCTCATTTTTGGTTGTTTTTCAGCCCTACTATCACTACTAGGGGAGGCAGAATGACAGAGGAAAAGTAGCAAAGGATTGGGATCCAGACTGACTGCTGGTATGTGACCTTGATCCAGATACTTATCCTCTCTGAAACTCAGTTTTGTCTGATCACTATAAATGGACATAATCTTACCGAATCATAGGATTCTGCTGAGGATTAAGTGAGAAAAGGTATGAAAGGGACCTAAAGGGACGTGAAAATGTTCAGAATTTAGTAAATAATCAGCATTTCTTCTTCCCTCTAAGAGCAGGTTTTAATAATTTATTGTTTAGACTAAAACAGAGGCTTCCTAATTGGTCTTTCTGGCTCTGATCCCCCTCCCTAAATCCTCTCCTCGCAGTGTGGCTCGTTAGATTTCTAAATGCAAACTTTTTTTTTTTAAGATTTTATTTATTTATTTGACAGACAGAGATCACAAGTAGGCAGAGAGGCAGGCAGAGAGAGAGGAGGAAGCAGGCTCCTCGCTGAGCAGAGAACTCCATGCGGGACTCGATCCCAGGACCCTGAGATCACGACCCAAGCTGAAGGCAGAGGCTTAACCCACTGAGCCACCCAGGCGCCCCTCTAAATGCAAATTTTATCATGTCACCTGCTGCCATGGTATTTTCCGTTTACTCCATAGAACCTAATGGTTAATGCTCTTTAGCTCCCAACGCATGGTCTTCCATGACTCCTTTCCCGGCATCTCATCAGGCTAGACCTAATACCCTGGCCTGCTAAATTGCTTAGTAACTCCTGAAACCCACGCCTTCTCCCAGGCCACTGCTTCCCTGGACCTGTTCTTTCTTCCCCTCCCTCCCTCTCGTCTACCTGACAAATTTCCAGTGATGTTTCTAAGCTTCATCTCATGTACCTCCTTCCAGACACTTCTCTCGAGATGCCGAGTTACTTAGCAGTATTCCCAACTCCACCTTGGACAACCTCAGTTTTCATTCTTACTTCCCTGGATTGTCACCATTCTGTATCATCCTACCAATCAGTCCCAGAAAATACCTTATCACACCTTGTAGTGTTACCCTTGATAGGAAGCAGACACTCCGTAATCATGCGTGGAATGAATCAGTGAAAGAAAAAAAAAATGACCCTCTTCAGCCCTGACTAGACTGTAAATTGAGGATGAGCTTACCCTTTATTCACTGCATCACCCAGAACTCATAACTATTTCAAAATACCACCTAACCTTATTGATGGATTTCCTATTATTTACCAGGTATAAGTCTAAGCACCTTATTGCATTCATTTAATTTTCTCAGTAATCTCAAGAGGCAGGTATCAACATAGAGAATTTAACAAATTTACCTACGTGAACAGCTTGCATTAGAATATAGTCAGTTGCACTGGAATATAGTCAGTTAACTCCAGAGCCTGGACTTTTAACCAGAGTGCAGTATTTTAACATGACTCTAGAAATTATACAGTTTCTCACAAAAGCCAATGTTTTAAAAACATGAGTAGATAGGTTATGATTTTGACATGACTCTAGGAAGTAAAGGTTCTTGAAAAAGCATATATTTTAAAAGCGATGAGAATATATGTGCTATGATTTGCCATAGAAATATTTTTGAAAGGAAAACATATTCTGAGCTTCTAAGAAATTTTTCAGTTCCAAACTAAATAATTCAGGTTATCTCCCCAACTTTAAATCCTTCCTTTTATATAGAGCCTCCAAGGAATAAAATAGTTAGGAATATATTAACTGCAGGATTTAAATTACACAGCGTAGTTTAACACAAAGAAATTAATTGAAAAAGTTTTAAGAAAATCATGTTCTTCTCCAATAAATGTTGCTACCTGGGGGCAAAGACTAGCTGGAGGGTTTATCGAGAAAAAGGTTTTTTTTCTAAACTAATCTGGGATTTGCTGTAAATAATATATGCACCTACCATGTTACCCTTTCATTTTCTTTTAAATTCTATATAAATATAATGAGACTTCTGATTAAATTTCTCTGGAATAATACTCTCTCATATTACCTTTAAAAAGGCTTCCCCTTTTTTAAGCCCTATAGGGGAATATATTTCCTTGATGCATATTTATATAATATAGCAAGACCTTATTACAGTGAGCTTAATTTTTTGTCACCTGTGAGTAGCATTTATGTTAAAATAGTTCTGAGTTCATTCTCCTACTCTCCAAAGAGAATTTTCTGTATTAAATTTACTCTAAAAGGAAAAGAAATGACAAATGAAAAACTTTATTCCCATTTATAATAAACCAAAAAAAAAAGAATAAAAAACAAAACAAAAATGCAAGCTTCTCTAATTAACAAAAGAGAAATAATCAAATATCATGGCATAATGTCTTATGAATATTTTCATAGGAAAAGAAATTCTATGTAATTCTCATACTGCTGATCATAATTTCTTTTAGTATCTCCATTTCTTTGTGGACATTTGGAAAATAATAAATTCTGGGTTTTTAATAGGCCAGTTTCTCTTCTAAACCTACTCTCTGCCAAAGATGATGATACAAAATATGGTAAGTCTAAAATTTAACTCATAAGTACCTTAATTCAGTTTATATTGCTGGAAAAGAAATATTTCCATCCTATACAATTTAAAAAAAATTTTTCATTCTAAACCATAATTTCAAAATTTTCAAATGTGTCCACTCAAATGTTTCCATTAATTTGCTTACTAAGTTTTCCAGAGAAAATATATTTGCTGTGAACCTGCTGAGGAAGAGCCTACAAACAGAATTTTCTGAAATTCAGCTTATTTAAAACAACGCAGTCCCCAGCACTGAGTTGGTGCACCATGACGGCAGGGACCGATTCACAGGCTGATACATCATGACAAATGATTTTAAAGCACCACTTCAGTAATAAATTTATTTCATGATACACAATTGAAATACTACTGAATACCTTTTATGACCCAGGAACTCTGCTAAGGGCTGGGATAGAGAACCTCTGGAAATTGCCTTTTAGTGGGAGAAGAAAGTCCCCTTAGAGTCATTCTTGTTTGAATCTAGACAAAGAAATCTAATGAAGAATGTAATTATCACTTAACTGCCTCAATTCAGATAGGTTAATGGATTTGTTGGCTATCAAAACAAAGGGTGATGTATGATTAGAAGCAGAGTCAATCCAAACGCTGTCAGTTTAGACATTTCTTGGGATCTAGGACTTAGACATCGGCAGTTCCTATGAATTGCCAAGAGAGTTTGTTATCGCCTTGCTAGTGGCCAAAAAAGTGCAAGAGCAAATTATTCAGTACCTTTGAGCCAAAAGTTTGATACTTATGCCATACTCTCTATAGTAATACATACTTTATGAATAATTGTAGCCATGTACCTTATACCAAGAGGAGCAATAATTCAGACAAATCCAAGTATTTTAGCCTGAACAAATCTTTAGTTGGTGTCCCAAAGATAAGGTTGTGATTTGCGCTATGCCTTCTTATCTGAAACTTTCTCTGGGTTCTTTCAAGGGTGGTGGCCCTGGTGTGTGTAGACAAAAGCCACTTGGGAGTCAGAGTCTTTCTACCTGTAACCAAGGAGCCATGCCACTCTCTCTCAATAGGTCACACACGGGCCCTTCCGGTGTTAAGCACTGAAGGAGGCCTCTGGCTGAACCTCAAGTCCACTCAGGGCGTTTAATTAAATAAGGGTAAAGACCATCTCTGCTGGGACTCCCTAACTTCTCCTTGCTTTTTTAGGACGAGGAACTTATTCAGGTCAATTGCTGAACACGTTCTCTATACACCGGATGATATGCTATGTGCTGTGGGAGACTGATAGATGCATATGCTATTTCCAGACATGGACGGTCCCCAAATTTTAGTGAGCCTGCTTTTAGTTTCATACATAAACTTCTGGGTTTGGCAGCAGAAACACTTCTTCCAAAGACTGCAGTTAAGTTTGGGACTAATGTCTTATTTCATACATACACCAAAGCAACACAACAAACAAAAAGTGGGAGCAATTCTTGGTGAAAGTGGTATTTCCAGACTCGTATTTATTTATATGAATAGAGAAGGGTCAAAGTTTCTGTGTATCAGCCATCTCCAGTGTAACAGCCTAAGAGGGCTCTTTGGTGTGGGATCCTAAAAAAAGCCGGGCTCTATGGTAACACTATTCCTTCTATCTGTTTCCAAGAAAAGAACCTGAGTAATTTCTAGTCAAAATGATCATTTTTCTGCTCCCTTCAAAAATCTCCAATGGCTTCTGATCTCACTCAGACTCTCATGGTCTGGTTCCCATTTCATATTGGATCTTTGGACTTTCACCACACTGGTCTCACCACAGCTGTTACCTCTACCGAAAATCTCTTTCCACGAACATCCAGGTAGGTCATTCCCTCATTTTCTCCCAGCACTTATTCACATGTACCCAGATCCCTTTTTCTGCCCAGGTTTTATCTGTAGGACTTACCACCACTTAACATAAAACTAATTTCCTTCCTCCCTCCCTCCCTTCCTTTCTTCTTTCCTTCCTTCCTTTCCTCTTCCTCTACTAGAATTCAAGCTCCATGAGTGAAGAGATTTTTATCTCTTGCTCCCTGATGCAGCCAAGCACATGAAAAATATCAAGGGTTTGTTCAATGAACGAATACATAATTTTTTTTACAAAATCATTCATTTTTGCTTAGCTCTCAGTCTAAAGCTGCCGTTGTTACTACCGCTGTATTCCTTAGTATAAGGTTTTGTCATCACGACTTCAAATCGGGTGTTGTCCCTTCAGGCAATGCATCTATATTCCAGAAATGAGTACAATCCAGGACCAGGGACAGAAGCAAGGAAATCGATTAGAAAACGATTATAATAATCTACCAGAGCAATGGTAGTGGCTGAAAACACACGCTGCAATGGTGGGTATGGTGAATACGGGTGGCATTCTGGGCAAATGTTGATGAGAATTAAAGGAAATTGCAATAGACTGTATAGGGAGTGTGGTAAAGGGAAAAACCTAGGCTGACTCCAGCTCAACTGGCCTGAGGAAATGGAAAAATAGGAGTCGTAACTCACTGAGATGAGGAAGACTTGGGGAGCACACTCTGACCACAAACTCGGTCTTAGACATTGAAGTGTGAGAAGACTATCGAGATGGAAAGATCTAAAATGAAGGCGAGAGACCCGGGTTTGAGATGAACATTTGGGAGTGTGAGCATATCGATAGCATTTAAAACCAGGAGACAAGAGCGAACGCAATAAATAAAAGAGAAGCAGTCCCCAAACAGAGCCGGTGCACATCAATATTTAAGACGACAGGAAGTGGAGAGAAACCAGCAAAGGATTCTGACAATGGGCCGCTAGAGGAGTAGAAGGGAACCAGAGGAGTGTTACATCCCGGAAGCCAAATGAAAGTGTCTCAAGAAGCAGGGAGTGATCAGCTTTGCCAAATCTGCTCTGTATCAAATTAAAATGACTGCAAAATGTAGATGATGTAATGATCTCGAGAAAGCATTTACGAGGATGGGGGGGTGTAAAATTTTATTGGAGTGGATTCAAGGAAGGAAAGGAGATAATATGGAAATCTCTTTCACAGACAACTCTTAGAGATTTTGACTTTAAAAAAGATATATGTACCTGAATGAAGAAGTTGAAGTAATAGAAGCATTAACATTTTTTTTTTTTTAGTATATTTAAAATCTGATGGGAAGATCTATCTGAGTGGGAAAAAATTCACAATGCTGTTTAAAGGGGAGAGGAGTGCTAGAGTAATGTCTTTGGGCATAAGTGACTAGATTTAGTGTACAAGAGACTGGCCTTTGCTTAGAGCACAGAAAGCCTGCCCACGTGTGTAAGGTCTGAAGCAAAGTATGCAGAAACAGGTTCTTGTATAAGGATAAATGTGGTGGAAACTGTTTTTAATTGTTCCTACTTCCCCAGCCAATCAGGACGCCATACTGTCAGCCGAGAGCAAAAATTGCCAATGACACTGGAGATTTGGAAAGAAAACAGCATTGGGATTACGATGTCATATAGTCATCCAAAAATGTGGGAAACGGCCATCAAATTCATGATATGATAGGATGTGGTCACCTAAGGACATAGGACATTGATAAATGGGGATATGAATTCTGCAGAGCATTAAGAGCCTATTTGATGTAGTGACTCTGAATTTTTAAAGCATCCAATTTGAATGGTTTTGTGTTGGCTGCATAGAATCCGGTGTAGGGAGAGTTGAATTTAGCATTTAGGTTGAGACTAACAGGTTCCAGGAAGTGTGGAAGGAATGAAGAGATCGACAGTACAAGGAGTCCAGTGGTTAGAAGGACTGGCCAAGTCCTTTGAGCTGGTTAAGAAGAAAAGAGAGGACTGAAGTGGGTTGCTTGAGGCGAAGCGGGAGAGGGAAAAGGTGTTAGAATGAAAGACCGTACACTGCCCAAGGGTTAAAGCATTACCGAAATACACGAAGTGATAGATCATGAGTGACAAACTTGAAACTGAGATGGATGAGTGTTATCAATCTGGTAACAACAAGGTCAAGGTATGAAGGTGCGACCAAAATGAAATTAAGTCCAACCATTCAGAGGGTTTGAAAAATCATCTACAGCCACAGGGAAATTACCAAGAATTATACCTGAAGAGAAGGATGGATAATAAACCAGTAGCTGAATTCTTCATGAAGGGGGGACAGAGAGTGGAAAGGCAATCTGACAGCAAAAGGTCAGCACGGAGGAATTCCTGGGTGTTGGAATTGTTCTGTATCTTGTGTGGTGGTGGTGATGGGGCCACTGCTGGGCTCAGTCACCTGTACTAAGGAAAGAGGGGGATGGATATTGTGTAGGCAACTCACACAGCGTTCCTGCCATCACTAGTTGTATGACTTCAAGATGGCAAGTGGTGTTTATAAACTGCTTTCCAAAGAACATGAATGTCTTATGGTATCTTAATAGGTGTTCCATCAATAAAGGATTTTATGATCACCAAAGTTCAGGAAATCTTGGGTTAACAAAACTGAATACTTCTCTAGACGTTTCAATATTTTAATGTGTAACACGTGTTACCAAAAGGGAGATTCACCATGTAGTAGTTTCCAAATTTTATCAACCATTTCACGGTTTTATTCTGGAATATTTATTAACATCTGTTAAATGTCAGGTTTCCTCAAAACATAGTTTGGGACAGACTATTGAAGATAATACCCCGTGTTCTCAAGAGGATGGAGTGGGGGTGTGCGTGTTCTCTCGTTACTGATGCGCATGTAAATCAGTAAGACAATCGCCCTTTTCTATGGGATTTGTTTTCTTAGGATTTTATTCTCAGGAAATTATGATCAGGTGCAAAGATCTAACTACAAATATATTCACAGCACCATGTAGTAAAAAGTATATATATCTGAAATAAAGTGAATGCATGATAATATTGACTCAAGCTAATTGCAGTGAGCTCATTTAACAGGAATCTGTAAGGCTATTTAACACGTTGTAGTAGTGGAACACGTACTGATTTGGAAATATATTGGTAAATAAACAAAGACAGCTTATAAATAATACACATATCTTATGGCATATGATATCCAAAACAAAGGGTCTGTCTTTTATTTTTAAAATGTATACATGTGTATGTGTGTTTGACGAAGCAAAAGATAACATAAAAGACATATATTAAAGACTATTCTATCTGCATGGTAGGATTATAGATGAATTTTCCTCTTCATTTTTTAAAATTATCTACTATTTCCAGAATTTTTATAGTAATCACACAAGATAAAACATTTAGAAAATGTTTAAACTGATATATCTCTCTGTGTGTGCATATAATTTTTTACTTTTTCTCCCTGAATTTAACACTCAGATTTGTAGCTTTAATCAGTTCTACAGAAATTGAGTTAGCATTTTGGAGATTAATCAAATGTTAGGTAATCTCCTTGTTGTATTATTTATATCTACAATACGATACATAAAAAATTGTTATTCATGCCATGATATTACCATAAAAAGCTTTCAAAATAGTTTTCTGGTAAAACTAGTGATCATATTAATTTTTATTTTTAATCACCACTTCAGTCAAAGACTTTGGAGAATTGTCACACTTAAATTTAAAGAATTAATGAGATATTTCCAGGTTATTTCAGCAATTACAATTCTGAAACATTTTATGCCAGAGTACAACCATTTCTTTGATCAAAGACTATCGAGCAACAATCATTAGTTATGGAACAAACATTCATTCACAAACATTTCATGCAACCACACACACTTCTTCTAGTTTAATAAGAAAGCCAAATATTAGGATGAGTCGGGCAAGATAATGTGGATTTTCAGAATAAACTATAAATCATATTTTTATAATAAAGAAAAACAATTGCATGAAAACTTATCGGGTCACATTTTCAACTGGAGTTTCACATGGCTCTAAAAACCCTCTCACAAGATACTTCCTGCCAAAGATAAACAGAACAACCTGATGACCTATACATGAACCCAAACATTGGATATATCTTCAGGGAAGATGGTGCTAGTATTTTTATCCCTAACATTTTACTTGAAATCGAAGGAAATTTCCATTCCAAGTGGAATGTGTGATTGAAAATCCTGGGCAACATCATACTTCTCTATTTCTGATTCTGAGAAAACTAAACACTACACCCCACGTATATTATGTAGAGGCATGGTTAATCACTTAGGCCCCATTAGCATTAAAGAACTAAATATAACTTAGATATCATCATTTCCAAGAGGGATTTTAAAACTCAGGTAGACTTGAGAACTGTTTAAAGTTACACGGGTTTAAAAAAATAAAAAATAAAGTGACACAGCTGTTTGTTGTCAACGTATGCATGATCTAGAACCCCAAGTCTCCTGATTGGTAATCTTGCAACTTTTATTTTCTTTTTTCACTGCTAGCAATAAATATAGAATTTATCTTACTTCCTGCAAAGAAACTGCCGTACCCACATCAAATATGAGCAGTGCACTTGACTTTGGTCTCATTGTATGTCTTTTCCTATGTTGTCTTATCTCTAGTATAGCAAAAGAACAAGGAGATGGAAACCCCAGTGAAACTCTTGACTTTCATAGGCTGTAAATATAATACATGACATTTTGGACCAACAATTCTAGATACTGTTTTTCAGATCAGTCTTCAAGAACATTTACGATCAAGTCACATAATCAACAATTTAGACAGCATACACTTAAAGATATTCTGATGGCCTACGTTTGAAAAATTCATAAACTCTAAGACACACAGTCTGTGATTCATTCTGTCTAATACACACACATTATCCAGAGAAGAGAGAATATGGAGGCACTGCTTCCACTTTTAAGCCCTCTCATGTATATTCCACACAATCACTCGAATGGTCTTTCTAAAATGCAGATCTATGTCACTTTCCTTTTTAAAATGTTCCGGGATTACCCAGCTGCCCATTGGATAAAACCTGCAATCATTAGCATGAAATCCCAGGCTCTTCACAAACCTGCTCTTACCTTCACCGCTGCACCCAACTCTATCCTTCTGTCCTTCTTCCCTTCAACGCATCATGTATTTCAGCAATATTGCATTTCTGGAAGACCTATCAGCCCTTCTCCCACAGCTGTCTGTGCTGATTATCACCATACCACAAAATTATCATGTTCTGTTTACTCCCTTGCCTCTGACACTAGACTCTAGGCTCCTTACCGGCAAGGACCAAGTGACATTTGTCTATGTATCTCAAGGGCTTTGCACAGAAATTGGAACTCCAAGAGTATATATTGAAAAAGTTGAGAAAAAAAAAAAGAGTGAATTGGAACTACAAAAAAGTCTGACTGATTTGTTTGAATATCTGCTTATTTTGTCCAATAGATTCGTATCAGGAAATTCCAGATCACGTGGCATGTTTAGGCATGTCCACACTTATGACCACATTTAAGCAAGTAACTGGTTAACACACAGATCAATAGTTCCCTGTTTCAGATTTATTCTAGAAAGGATCGTCATCTATGGTTCTGGCTGACACGCAAATCTTCCCCTCCCATTCCAAGATTATGACACAGTCAGGCTGTGCTGGAGCCGTCATGGAAAAAACAACACACGTCGAGACCTTATCATGTTTTCTGTGATAGCCTATATTTCTGCATTTAAAATATCTCCATGCCAAGCATCTAGGTGTTAGATAAATGAAGATTTACTATTGCTCTATGCATTTGAAAGCCATTTCTTCAAACTGCACTCATCATTGTAATTACATGTTGTTTGCCGACATGTCAGAAAAAATAATCAGCTATTTTTTTTTTCCGGTATTGATAAATTGCCTGTGCACCTTATGTATCTATTTCCTGCCAATGTACTTCGGCCAGACTGATCCAGAATGACTGCTGGCTAAATCCACATTCATGTTATGTAAATAAGCAAGCACTACTGGCGTTTGGATATAATCTCCCCATTTATTTCAGATATACAAAAAGGATAATTGTGCAGAAGGAGCTGAAGAAAAGTATATTTCTCAACTTCTGTCTTTTGTCCCTTCTTTCTTTTTTCTTCTTCTCTGTGTATTTCTGTGATTTCAAATTATTCAAGCTGTTCAGGTTATTAAACAGTGAATCCAGCTGACTTAAAAATATAGAAATATGCCACGCAGACTCTTATAGAAAGCTCCTTAAGAGCTTCTATTATCTACTAAAGAACTAATGCACTCCCTTAATTGTGCCTGCTGGGTGATCAGGCACGACCGGCTGAGAAATGCAGGCCCACACAGAAATGCGAGGCTGCGAAAAGGACATTTGCTCAGCAAGAGAGGTTGCAGAAGCCCTTTGACAAATGAGACAAAGCAAGTCAAGTCCTAATAGAAGGGCTTTTGGAACATTTTTAGTAATTTGATTGTAACTAACTCCGGAGTGCATTAGCAGAATTGCAGTGTGCCTTCTATTGGTAGATTTATTTTTCCTCCACAAAAATGCTTAGGAAATATAGACTCATTTGTTTGAATGTCCCTTTGTCCGTGTCTCCGTTTTCCGCGAGGGCCTGATGCTGTCACGTCAGAAACTGCACACACAGAGGGCAGTGTTCCCTAAATAATCCCTCTTCAGCTGGTGACTGGTGAAACCACGTCTACATTAAATGTGAGAGCAACCCCCATCCCTCACATGCAGTGTCTGTTGTCACATCTTGTTTTTACAAGTCTGGCTGAATCCCACTATCTTAATTCCACTTCTTTTTGAAAAAAAAAAAAAAAATTACTTTCAATCGAGTGATTTACCTTCCTCTTGCTGAATATATCAGTTGTTAGGCCAGTGACGTGCTTAAAAGACTTCTGACCCAGGAGGTTGCCTGAGACAAGTCCTCCTCCTCGTGCCTGAGTGACTAAGATCACAGTTAATCCAATATGACTTTTTCTTCTTTTTTTCCTGAGACACTTTCTTCCAAAGAGGCAGAGTAACCCCTACGTTGCAGGTATGATCCAGAAGATATTACTTGCAGGTAAAAAAAAAAAAAAAAAAAAAAAGAAAGGAAGGAAAGGAAAGAAACTCGAGTTCTGTGGTTAGCCAGTTGGACTTGCTTCTTTTCAACAAAATAGAACTAATGAGTTTCCAGTAGTATTTGCATCATTAATGTCATACCGATGCTTAAATCTAGTACCGGCCGGGGCGCCTGGGTGGCTCAGTGGGTTAAAGCCTCTGCCTTTGGCTCAGGTCATGATCTCAGGGTCCTGGGATTGAGCCCCACATCGGGCTCTCTGCTCAGAAGGGAGCCTGCTTCCCTTCCTCTCTCTCTCTGCCTGTCTCTCTGCCTACTTGTGATCTCTGTCTGTCAAATAAATAAATAAAATCTTAAAAAAAAAAAAAATCTAGTACCGGCCAACGTGAAAACATATAGCATATGTTACCATGTTAAGCGAAACTAAACAACGGACATCGGGAGAAATACTATCTGCATTACTTCACCTATGGTTATTGCAAAACTCGAATGAGTCTTTCTTTCCCATAAATATTTAGAAAATATAAAATATATATATCGTCTGCTAAAGACACAGTGGTAAACAAGACATTTTGGGTCCAAGATTTTTGTAGGCTTCACTAAAAATAAACCGTAATGAAAGTTATGAACTTTCTGGAAGCTTTAGGAGAAGTTTTAGCCTGGTATAAAATCATCATTTATTATATTTTCATTTTTCAGTCAAAACAAGTCAAATATGGGCAAACTCATATGGTTTGACCTAATTGCAAAATGTAGGTAATTATTGCGAAATGCTTACAATGATTGGGTATCTTATAAGTTGTGAAATGCTTAATACAATTTAGCTATTATTATTGTGGCCTTAAGACATTTTAAAAATTTTTATTATTTTTTTTAAGATCTATTTATTTGAAAGACGGAGAGAGTGCACGTGCAGGCACATGCGTGCCAGGCAGGGAGGGACAGAGGGAGGCAATCTCAACCAGGCCCTGCAAGGGCACAGAGCACAGAGTTCTAGCCTAGCTCCTCCCAGCTCATCAACCTGAGATCATGATCTGAGCTAAAACCAAGAGTCCAACACTCAACCCACTGAGCCACCCAGGCACCCCAACCTTAAAATAGTTTTTCAACTTTTATCTTCATAGTGACAATGATAAAATCCTATCATGACACATAGTCAATCTATTTTGTTAATTGTACATTTAGGAAATTTTAGGAAACATCAGTTACGTACTTCTTACCCTATTTTATCTCTTTCTGTGTTTGCTACTTCTGGATGATTGTTTAATTTTCTTGCAATCTTGATATTGCCACCAATATTTTAAAAATTTGATAGAGAATATTTCCCTTTCTGCCATGTATTTTCATTTTCCTTTTGGTGATAGATTGCAGAACAATGTTTGCTGAAGATAAAGTTAATATATAAGATATTCCATCTAAATTGTTGCAGGAATATAATACTTCAGTGATACTTGAATGAACACCTGCTGTACATCATCCTTAGACAACATAGGAAGCTATTGGAACATAGTAAATCTATTCTCCCAGTTTTCTTGTATGAACATGATAAAATCCAGTCTCTGTCTTTCAGGTGGGTGTGGATGAAGGTAAAACTATATATTCACTTATACCCACATTTTTGCACAAAACCCATCATTCAGTAAATATTCCCTGAGCACCTGGATTAAATGCTGAAGATATAATAGTGAATAAAACACAAAATACTGTTTTCATTTGAATTTACATTCTAGTGGTAGCTGAGTTCACCAAAGAATGTTCGCAGTACAAAGGTGTATAAACTATAACCAAATAGTGTTAGTTAAAAACGGCACAAAAGCTGGGGCACCTGGGTGGCTCAGTGGGTTAAGCCTCTGCCTTCAGCTCAGATCATGATCTCAGGGTCCTGGGATTGGGTCCTGGGATCGGGTCCTGGGATCAAGCCTCGCATCGGGTTCTCTGCTCAGCAGGGAGCCTGCTTCCTCCTCTCTGTCTCTGCCTGCCTCTCTGCCTACTTGTGATCTCTGTCTGTCAAATAAATAAATAAAATCTTTAAAAAATAAAAAATAAAAAAATAAAAATGGCACAAAAGCAAAACCTGGATTTAACAAGAATCCAACAATAACATTAAGTTTAATTTTGTCATAATCTATATTATTTTTAGGGGGCTTCCGGGAGACTTAAAATTTTATGTCATAAGCCATGTACAACACTGGCATTTGACAGATGTTTCAGATGATATTGATATTAAAGAATTTTTTAGTTATGATTATTATTCGGCTTAAAGCTTTTAAGCAGTCAGTGTAAAAAGATAAATCCAGTCAGTCAAATATTCAAAAGATTTCATATAATGAAAGTAGCGATTGCTCCAGAAAAGCACCTAGAGTATTTCTGGCCCTAAAACTACACTGAAATTCCTCCCACTGTTCAACGGAAAGAAGGCAGTGGTTGGTTAAAAGCATGGGATCCTTCTGTTGTTAGATTCCATAATGATGACATGTTTTTCACTACATGCCTCAAAAATACAGGAAGATACTGAGAGACTATACTCATGGGAGGATGTGATAAAATGAGTTCCGTGACTCAGCATCCCAAACTGTTTAAGAAGTAGATGATTTTTTTTCTTAAGGAATTTTATTTATTTATTTATTTATTTGAGAGGGAGCACAAGCAGGGGGGAGGAGTGGAGGGAGAGGGAGAAGCAGACTCCCCGAGGAGCAGGGAGCCAGATGCAGGATTTGATCCCAGGACCCTGAGATCATGACCTGCACCAAAGGCAGACACTTAACCCACTGAGCCACCCAGGTGCCCCCAAGAAGTAGATTTTTATAATATTTTAGAGAATATGGACTATTTGTCCTTTAGGAAAGAACATTTAAAAACATTTCTCCTAATGCAGAAATTAAGAAATATACAATGGCTCAAGATTACAGTCAATTTTAAAAACACCTGGAGCATACTCCTTTTTGTTGCCAGCTGAGGAGAGATCTGCATGACGTAATAGACCATTTGGCCAGGGAAATAACCAACCTTCCCTTTGAAAAATGTGTCATCCAAAAGTTTCCACGAGTCAAGAGAGAAGACCCTTGAACACAACTGAGCTGGGAAAGCTCAAAAAGTCACTAAAATGTCATTTTAAATATGTAATGAAAACTAATACATTCTGAATTTTAACTGAGGTCTATCTGATGCCCAAACCAACTCTTTACCTTCCACATCAGTATACAGAGATCTGTGTTAAGATATCAAAGGTCAAATATGTTCAGTTATTAATGTACTCAGTAATTATTAGTAAACTTTTTGCCTTTTTTATTCAGAATTTCTGAACATTAAAGACATTATTCCCACAAGAGAATGAATGATTTAGTGAGGGACAGAACTAAGTTTTTCTTACACTAGGAAATGCTGAAGTACACAATATTTGACTTATTTGGAGCACACTTACATCAATTCCTATCTAGTGTACTTGAAGTTAAAAGTGGTAATGAATGAATTTTTTTTCTGGTACATAAATTTATTGAATATGAATGACCTTTACCTCTTTAGAGTGTTATTTGTTTATGCACAGCTAGTCCCTCTATCTTTGTAAATAAACACAGAAAGGATTTTTTCCTATAATTATAAAAATAGAATACGTTCAGTAATAAACGTGAGTCATGTATTATTTTATAATTAAAGGCCATTGTGATGGTTAATTTCATCTGTCTACTTGGCTGGACAACTGTGCCAAAGTCTCTGGATGTTTCTGCAAAGGTGTTTGAGATGAGATCAACATTTAAATCAGTGGACTTTGAACACACATTATAATGTGGATGAACCTCATCCAGTCAGCTGAAGACCTTACTAGAACCATGGCTGACCTTCCTGAGTAAGAAGAAATTTTGCTAGGAAACTACCTTTGGACTCAAAATGCAACTACCCCCGGGCACTGAGCCTGCTAGCCTACCTTGCAGATTCTGAATTTACCAAAACTCCACAATTCCATGAAACAATTCCTTAAAATAAATCTCTCTGCCTGACCCCACATGCATTTACACACACACACACCTCTTTTTTTCGTCTGTTTCTCCAGAAAAACCCAGCTACTTCAACTATAAACATAACTTGCATATTAGTCCAAGTTTGCCAGTGTCTTCAGAATGAAGGAAGTCTAAACACATAATGTATAACGGTCTGGATAATCTGGTGAATTGATAGTCTAAGTAAATATGAATATAAATTAAAATATGCAAGTGTCCTTGGGATAATTTAAAGAAAAAGAAGAATGAGTATTATGCATTAATATAAATCAAGAGTGATGGGTCCAGAGTGGACTATTGAATGAATGAGTGAGTGAGTGAGTGAATGAATAAAAAACAGTTACTGATCAGGTTTGACCAACGGGAAAGAGCCAGTATGTCATAGTTCAACTACACTAAGCATATAATAGTTCTTAGTATTGAGATGAGGAAATCAAGAGGAAGAATGGGATGGAAATACTTCCAAAGAACGGTTTTATTAAATAAAAATCTTAAAAGGAAACTAGGCTGTTTTCTGCAGGAGTTTTTATAGATCATTGTCACAGAACTGCAAAACATTTCCTAAAGACTGAAATTTAGCTCCACTGTTGCGTGTCTAGTATGTGGCAGGTGCTGTAAAAGGCAAATGCACGTCACTACAATGCTATGGGGTAGGAACTACATCTCCGGTTTACCGACCAAGTAACTGAGGCTTAATGTCAAGCAACTTGTTCACAGTTGCTTAACCAGAGAATACAATAGAGGATGAACTAGCTCTAGAGTCAACCTCCTGACACAGTGTGGTGAAAAGCGTGCAAGTTACCAAAAAGAAGAAGAAAAAGAAGAAGGAGGAGGAGGAGGAGGAGATGGAGGAGGGGGAGAAAAGAGATGTTTGGACTCTTAACATTGAGTGATTTTAAATAAATGAACAATTTATTTAAACTGTCTTCCGGTTTTAGATTAGACCTTTCTGATATAATTGTAGTGATTTAACAAATGTCCAACATACTGCAAAAATGAAACTTTTTTTTTTCTTGGTCAATGTGCTCAGAATATTTGCACTGGTAACCAAAGGTTATCAAACTGCAATGCTGGGCTTTGAAAAATTTCTGTTTGAAAAGATCCTCGCACCACACACAGTACATGTTTTATTGCTTGCATAGACGTTCCTTGTATAATCATGAAACCACATTTTAGATCTCAGTGATTTTGAAAGTAGAGTGGTCTTTGTCCTCCTCTTCATGAACTTTATTTTTACTAACAACCATATAATAATAAACAAATGTGGGTCTCATTTTTATACAGTGAAATAATTTCTGCTGTCACAAAGATAATTTTAAAGGGGCTTATTCTACTTGTCGGTAAGTATCAACACAGATCCAAATATTCATATAAAGTCCAACAAGAATATTTATACATGAAAGATGTTAAGTTTATTTTTGTATGGAAAAATCTACGTCCCTGAAAACATTATTGATACCAAAGGGCATATTTGGAATATCTTTATTTTTAAAAATATCTGTTGGCACAGTATGTTTACATATAATTTGTCCTATAAACGATTTCAATGTTTTGTTTTATATTAAATCAATGCATTTATTTCCCTAGAACCAAGCAAGTTGTTTTTCAGGGAGTTAGGGCAACAGCAGATGTCAGCATCAACTGTTGTATAATTCCTATTTTTTTCCCAGTATGTATCATCAAATAATATAGCATATATAAAGGCAAGGAAGGAGGTGGGCCATTATTTCTAGAACTGCTTCTATGGCAAAAGACTTGAACGTTGTCCTCCCATATATCAGGTAAAGCAGGAGGAACTGGTTTAGAAGAGAGTGTCTACTTTCCAACCTTTATAACTTGAAATAAGGGGTTAAGAGCAGTTCAGTTCTGAGCCTGAACTGAAAATGGTAATATTGATCATTTGACCAATGATCTGAAATTGGTAATATTGATCATTTGACCTACACAATGGCAGTTCCATAGGTTTCAACCTATACGCAGATTTTAGAGAAATCAGCATATAATCATGATATTGCTTAGGAAGGCCCAATGAAATGGCCAAAGAGGAACTTGGGGGGAGGGAAACATTCACTTACGAGGCTCCAATTAGCAATGCCCTTATGTGTGATTATTCCCAGTACATGTGTAGAACTTCCTAGATTTAGGTTTTTATTAGTAATTAATAATCAAATTTGAAATTGAACTAAAATGATTTCTTCTCTTGATTAGCTGCCATTGGGTCACAGAGAATGGACAGAGTAGAAAACCATAGAAATTGTTTTGGTTGGTTGGTTGGCTGGTTGGTTTTCTTCCAGAATGTATCACTGCTCTGGGAAGCTTAGAGCATCTAAATAGGAGAAGTTTGGGGGCGCCTGGGTGGCTCAGTGGGTTAAGCCTCTGCCTTCAGCTCTGGTCATGATCTCAGGGTCCTGGGATCCAGTCCCGCATCAGGCTCTCTGCTCAGCGGGGAGCTTGCTTCCCCCTCTCTCTCTGCCTGCCTCTCTGCCTACTTGTGCTCTCTTTCTCTCTGACAAATAAATAAATAAAATCTTAAGAAAACATAAAAATAAAATAAATAGAACTCTGGTTCATCACAAGGCTGAGGTCAGGAGACAAGACACTGTGGATATTTATAGCTTTGGAAGATCAGCCCTCCTTCTGGCATCAGTACCCTGAAAATCACTCTCTTCTACAGAACTAGGAATTCCTGATATATATTTTTTTCTGATATATATATATTTTTCTGATATATATAATCACAAATCTGATAGATATAGATATCAATATCTATATCTATCAGATTTGTGATTCCAGCTCTTCCTAAGACTTTTTTTTTTTTTTTTTTTTCAGTTACATGACATAGATTCGTTTTGGTTTAAGCAAGAGTCAAGGAGATTTTCCTCTTGAAAAACTTTCCTCTTGAAAAAAGCCCTGATTAATATAAAGAGTGGATGAGAGGAGCACAGGGAAAAGAGAAGTTCCCATTTACCTCCTTCTGGCTACTCTCAGGGACCAGATGCTACTTGGAAGGTTGCAGTGTTTGGGAATAGTGCTAGCCAGCCTTAGCTATTTACCTTACATTATGCACAGGCTTACAAAACAAAACAATAGCATTGTTACCTTTTAGAATCAAGAGAAAAGGGGCACCTGAGTGGCTCAGTGGGTTAATTAAGCCTCTGCCTTCGGCTCAGGTCATGATCCCGGGGTCCTGGGATTGAGCCCCGCATCGGGCTCTCTGCTCAGTGGGGAGCCTGCTTCCTCCTCTCTCTCTCTGTCTCTCTGCCTACTTGTGATCTCTGTCTGTCAAATAAATAAATAAATAAATAATATTTTTAAAAAATCAAGAGAAAAGTTACCAGGAAATCCTAGGTCCCTTTAGATCATTTCTCAAACTTCACCTATTTAAATACTAGAACAGAGACAGCTTCTATTGCATTCAGAGAACCTCTCATTTATCAGAACCTCTTACCGCAAAACTCTATTCTTATCAACACATTTCCAAATGTATTCAAAACTCATTTCAATTTGAAAATCTTTCTCTCCAAGAAAATAAATCATGGTTATAGCATGTGCTTTCAATCATTCTGCTTTCCAAAATATCATCCACTCATTTTTTTTTCCCAATAAAAAGCTTCTCTTCCTTTAAGCTCAGCTCAAATACCCACCCCCCAGTGAGATCTTGAACATCGTATTTCTCCCTCAACCCACATCATAAAACATATATATCTTCAGTCTGGTCCACAAATACTAATTAAATACCTAATGTGTCAGACACTACTTTTATTACTGAAAAACTTGTGAAAATCTAGAATATATCACTGCCCTAAAGAAATGTATAGTCTATGGGGAATTACAAGTAAGTACATTAACAACTTACTAACCTCTGAAAAGAGATTCCAAATACATAATTACAAATGAGAAAATCAGAAAGCAACGGACACAATGTCACAGGCCAGTTGGTGAGAGGTAAGGAGGGTGTTGGTGAAACCAGAAGATGTCAAGCTATGACGGAAACTTCCTGTACAAGAGAAAGACTAAGATTTATCATGGAGGAGAATGGAGAACCACTGAATGATTTTAAATGACTGCAACTTATCCAAGCTGCATCTGAATTGTTTGCTTTGGCAGTAGGATAGAGTTTGAATTGAGCAATCTTTCACACTGATTTGCCAAGGACAGTTCTGGTCATGCTTGTTCTTAGTGTGATTATTAATTGTCCCATTTCATTCTCAATCTGTCCTGGTTTAGACAGTTAATTATGTGGTCTTCTTAGAGGTGGATTATCCTGGAGCAAAATTAAGCCAAAAAAAATGCAGGTGAGGCCAGTTGGAAGTCTTTGGCATTGACATAGCCTAGAAAGAAACACACCTAAAGTAAGTTGCTGGCCAGGGAGCTGGAGAAGAAAAAAAAGAGAAAAAAAAGAAGAAGAAGAAGAAGAAGAAACATTGTTCTGCCACAGCCAATTACTTGTACCTTGATGTAGCACTTAATACATTTTCTTTTATGTTAGGATTCATCATTTGCCTGTTTATTTTTTTCCTCCATTCAATCTTAAATTCCTTGAGGGCAAGAACTACATCTTCAAGTTCTGTTTTTCTTCAGAGATTAGTGCAAGGCCTTGAGCAAAGGGCTTGCTGAATAAATATATATTGATTTGAATTAATAAATTTTACCAGGACATTTTACAAAGAGAAATAAGTGGTTAAAGCCCTTTGTAGGGTTCTTCATTATTCATGGGGAATGGAATTGTATCCTCATGAATTAATGACATATATTGTGAGTAGTGAGAACCTCTCCCCTGGTTCTCTCTGATGACTTCATCAAATTGGGCCATCAACTGAGGCTTCTATTACTTACAATTAACTCAGAGTCTCACATTCAAAGGAAGAAATCTCTACTACCAATCAATGGTGGCGGTGCCTTGGGTTTGGTAAGTAGTAGGATCTCAGTAAAAAATGTTTGAATGAATGATTACATTCCCCAGTTTCACATAGCTGACCCTGATCAATCTTTGTTCTTTCTTACTTTGCATTTCCTATTATCTTGTACATCCTTTTTTATATGGTTTATAATGCTGTGTTAAAACTACTTGGGCATGTGTCCTTGAACTCCTCAAGGTAAGAACTGTATCTTAGATATCATTATAGTTTCATTGCATGTAAGAATGCTGGTAACCAGTAATTAGCTTTGTTATAAAAGGCGCCTTAAACTAAACCATCTAAATAACAACCATTCATTTAAAACACTATCAAAGTAAAGGAGGTGATATTTAGGATGGCAAATATGTTATTATATGTTAAAAAAAGGGGGGGGGCGCCTGGGTGGCTCAGTGGGTTAAAGCCTCTGCCTTCGGCTCAGGTCATGATCCCAGGGTCCTGAGATCGAGCCCCGCATAGGGCTCTCTGCTTGGCAGGGAGTCTGCTTCCCTTCCTCCCTCCCTCCCACTCTCTCTCTCTCTCTCTCTGTCTCTCTCTGCCTACTTGTGATCTCTGTGTCAAGTGGATAAATAAAATATTTTTTAAAAGGGGGGGGCATAAAATAAGATTGTTTATCCATCTACTGTCCATGTTATAATAAGTAGATCCCCATGCACCACTATAATTAACATGCAATATAAACTTACAGTGCTCATTTTAAGCTTTCTTCTCAAATTAAATTGTTTTACGGTTTCCTGGGGAATTGCTGTCTAAAGTTTATCAGCAGGATAGCTATAATTCTATATATGGAATGTTGCATTAAATGGCAAATTTGCTGCTATAGAGTTCAAGATGTTTGTCTTTTTTCAGTACTGCAATTCCTCTCACCCTGAAATATATACAATTCAACAATGTGTATGCTAGGTTATATTTAATTTGTAATGCTAAGAGCATAATTGCCGAGCAGGTATCCTCAGTGTGAATCATGCTGTCACCCCCTTTCACATCTTATGACCACATTTATCCTCAGCCTAATTTTTTTCTAGAACTCAATAAAAATTATTTATGCCCAAAACTTCACGATGGATCTATAACTCCCTCATATTTTGACCTACTTTTCCCCAACAACCTCCAAAGGTCCTGACCTCTATTATCAAAATCTCAATGCAGATGGAAGTTCTGATGAGATTCTAATTAAGTGAAAACCTTTCTGTAATTATACATGTTCACTATTTAATGAGAATCTTTCTATAATTAGAAATTTATTTGGACACTTTAAGATTTCACAGGCTGTTGCGGTAGTGTCCTAATTCAAACATTTTTCATTCATGAGGGGGCAAAGTTCTTCTCCCCACAAATGTATCACTGCCAAGGGAAATTTCTCCTTTAATTAAGTGTACTGTATTGCTGAATGATGACTCCCAAAACTTATTTTCACTCTTCTTTTTTCTCTTCTTAACAAGGGGCCAAAATCCGTGCCCTACGATATATCAGAATTTAGCACTTTTGGTTAAATATAAAGCATTTGTTGGTGGCCAAACAAATCTCTAGTTATTATTTAAAAGATAAATTACATAAATTTTATCCTGAAAAGAGCTACAGAAGTCTCTGAGTCTACTGGGAGTAATGGGGACAATGTCAAAAGAGAAGCAGAGGAGACATACACAAATGTTTTATAGGCTAATGATTGGACCCGTTGACTGGGAGATCAGAGACCTGAGAAATTCAGTTCACTGTGGTGATGCTTTCGTGCCATTTCTTCTCTATACCTTGGATCATTTCGTGTTAAACAGTTTTGTTAAATACCTTGCCCCATTGCTTCCTTCTCAACATTCTAGTGAATTCATGCACTCATGGGAAACCAGGTAATACACATGAACCAGAGAGTAATGAAGGACTAAACCAGGTGCTGAGATAAAGGGGCCTGTATGATGCCTATCAACCAGCCGGGCAGTGTCAGGAATGGCCTTTCCTACACTCTCAAAAGCATGTTAAGGAGTTTTGTTTGTTGGCCTGTCATAGTTAAAATTAATTCTCTCCTCTCTAGCTCAGGAGATGTCAAAACTATTCTTGTCCATTTAGAGGATCATAACATTTCCCAGCACTTAGAATAAACTTCAGCGGGGCACCTGGGTGGCTCTGTTGGTTAAGTGTCTGTCTTCAGCTCAGGCCATGATCCTGGGGTCCTGGGATTGAGCCAGGATCGAGCATGACCAGGACTGTTGGGTTCCCTGCCCCATGGGGGTCCTGCTTCTCTCTCTCCCTTTGCCTGCTGCTCTCCCAGCTTGTGCTCTCCCTCTCTGTGTCAAATCAATAAATAGAATCTTAAAAAGAAAAAAAAAAAAAAAGAATAAGCTTCAGTGAGCTTATCACATAAGGAAATGAAAACACTGAGGGCAATAATCTACCCCAAATCTCAAAGCTCCCACATTGGTAGGATCAGAAGTACCTGATGATTTGACAGTTGTGTCAAGGAATCCGAACAGTGTTAGGGAAACTTATCAGTATGAAGTATGAGCTGATCTAAGGCGTGTTCGCTGTGTATAGATGCAGTCATATTATACTGGCCTCCTACGGAATACAATGTTCATAGATGGACATGTCTGTGTACTTTTCTAGAGAATATCTTATGCTATTTTTAAACTTGATAATGTAGGGGCCCAGGGCAGGCTGCCTGAAAATACACCACAATGGTATACTAATTATTTTGAATTGAAGCCACTTAGGCCCAAAGACACTCAGATCCTCCTCTGTCTCTCTGAAGCCAGGAAGTAAACCTCTATTATGAAAGGTATCCTCCCTGAAGAAGTTAAAAGACATACCTACTGCCATACGTAAGAACTTTAAAGTGGAGACAGCTATAAAAACAAACCACATTACTTTATACTAATATACTACTTCAGTCCAAATACCGCTTAGAGTTCCTTACTAATCAAAACTCCTAAATATCTGTTTTCTCTACCTTTCAATTCCTCACAACTTTATTGTCGCTTTGTCCAAGATGTAAAAAAAAAAAAAAAAGGAAAGAAAGAAAATGCCTATTATTGGTCATTGCTTTAGTCCCAATTTCATCACTGGCCTCCATGTGCAGGCAATTAAAATTTCCTTTTTCAGCTGTTAATCTGTTTTATATCCACTTAATCCCTAAACCAGCTGAAAGAATCTTAGATGGTAGAAAGAATCTTTTTCCTCACCTACAATAAATGTAAAACACACACACACACACACACACACACACACACACACACACACACACAACCTTGAAGTCTTAATCTCCAGTCCCTTTACAAGAAAAAAAAAAAAGGGCAAGAAAGCAATAACAAATGTTATTTGAGTGTTTACGTAATATTTAAGTAATGTGGTAGTCACTTTAGAATTGTCTACCAACATTTAAAATAAAAATATTTATTCTTAGAAAAACTTTTATTCTTCATATCACTTATAACTATTTGAAAGATTCAATAAGTAAATGAAATCGGCAAAGATTCTCCTTTATGAGATGTATGGTGTCAAATAAGAAAAAAGAGTATTGTTGGCAACGTTTATAAATTTATATCCTACTTATTTACCAACTAGATGTTTCGTATCTAGGCATCAGCGCTAGAGTACGATAGTTTTGTTTTTTGTTTTTTTTTTAATATTTTGTTTATTTATTTGACAGACAGAGAACACAAGTAGGCAGAGAGGCAGGCAGAGAGGGGGAAGCAGGCTCCCTGTCGAGCAGAGCGCCCGATGTGGGGCTCGATGTGGGGCTCGATCTCAGGACCCTGGGATCATGACCCGAGCTGAAGGCAGAGGCTTTAGCCCACTGAGCCACCCAGGTGCCCCTAGAGTACGATAGTTTTGACTTGCTATGAATCTTAAGCAATTTGTTTCATGTGTATGTTGAGTCTTCCCAGTTCGATTATTAAGTACATTGAGAGTGAGGACTTGTGTTCATTTGTATCTCCCACTGGAGCTAAGGGTAGGGAGATGAGAGTAGAAAGCTCCTCCACGTTGAATGTTAGTAATCATGTAAATGCATCCCTTTTTGATGCAGAAACTCAACCATTAGAAAATGTAAATGGCTTTGTAGTGAAAATGCATATTTTTCAATCCATCAGAGATTTCTTATGTTTGAAAGATATGTGGGTGAATTGATTATTCTAAATGTAAGTGGTGATCACCCTATATTAGAACTTCCAAAATTTGTCAAACAAAAGTAGTATTCCTATTATCTATCCTCTAGCATTTAAACAGACTTTTTAAATTCCTTACCTTTCAATTTATTTTCTTCAATGACTATTATTTACTCCAAGAGAAAGTTCAAGTTTATGGATAACATCATTTATTTATGACAGAGTAAGTCTTACAAATCTGATAAAAATTACAAGGTTATAAAGTATATTAAGTCCTCTAACAGATGACTTAACTTCTACACTTTTTGACATTTTCTGCAATAACATTTTATTTTAAATGTCAACCATACATAAATTCAATCTCGTCACAGACACTGAGATGTTCAAAAGTTCTCATTTTAGATGGGGGGTGCAGGGGATCAGGCCAGAGAGAGAAAGACAGAGAGAAAGAATAACTTTAAAAGCCTGTATCTGGAAATGCCTTAAAATGTTCATCTTTTCTGTAAGTTAAAAAATAAAAAAATAAAAAAACAAGCCAACCTAAAATGTGGCAATAAATTATGGAATGCATCATAAATTTTAAATTGCCCATTGTAATAGTGGCACAATGTCTCAGAACAATGTCACAGAGAAGGAAACATCAAATACCACTACTTCCTGTGTTTGCAATACAATTCCTTTATATTTAAAGAAAAGGAACACCACAAATTTAAAATAAAGCCATCTATCAATATTTTAAAAGTGAAATAAGGCCTAAGATGTTCAAATAAGCACATTTACTTCTGATTTTATAAGGTTTAGAGGCCAAAAAATTAATTTAAAAGCTATGAGTTTATATCCACTTCTGTCAGGTAGCAGAACTAGAACAATCGTATGCTATTTTTAATTACCATAAAACATTGATGACGTTTTGAGCATAAATGTTAACCATGAGCTGTTCTAAATTAACTTTAATTTTCAATAACGCCCATATAAAAGGATTTTTCTTTAAGGTTTTTTTTTTTTTTGCCTTAAAATATAGATGTTTAAAAAAAAATAACGCTAACTCAATAGCTGGTGCTTCTACATATATATTCATAATATTATTCTCATCAATCTGTGCAGTTTCTCATACACCAATTCTTTACCTTTCAGCTGAATTGCTTGAATAGATCTCTATTTCTATTCTCTTTTTTCCCTGCTGGGGGCAATGTCCCTCCACCACTATTTAAGATATAGCTAGAAACCACTCTTAGTTAGGGAAACAGAATGTTCTTTTAAGCAACAGTCTCAGTCACTAAAATAAAATGGGGTTGCATGCCAAATATATGCCCTAATAAAACATTTTAACAATTGCAAATGTGTAAAGTTTTATGGCTTATTTCTACAACCTGCACAGTAAATTTTTTAAAAATGATGCAATAATGAATAGAAATGAATTCTTTTTTCCCACCTGCACGATAACTTTATATAGAAAGTGTTTATTACTAAAGCCCTTAGAGTCCCCTAAAACTAGCTATACATTTTCTTCTTGCTACTTCTGAGAGGATAACTCATAATTTCAAGGGATGGAAGACAAGAAATGAATCACAGATTGTAGAGAATACTCTTATTTAGTTACAATAAAAATTAGGGCCAACTATGGAGTCACGTTCCTGTTTCACATTTTGAAAGCAGGATTTTATGTTTCAATCCAATTATGCCTTTACCATTCATTTTGCGATGCTTATAGTTATTCAAGAACAATGTATGGTGATAAAGTTTTTTTTAAATCTTTTTTAAAGGCTATATTAGGAAAATTATAAAATATCATGATCAAATGCATTTCTTATCTGAGGAACCTAAACTATTTTATTGATTGAGTTTCGTTTTGTATATACAAACCACCACCAAGCTCTTATTGTAAAATCATCAAATACACACACAGATACACACACGACTAAACTGAGAGAAAAATGGTAGAACACTATATCTTACAATTTTCAGAACTTCAATTAACCAGAATTCAAAGAGCAAGAACATCATTTCCCTTCACCCATTAGGTCTTCCCTGACAATTCGGATGATGGTATCCTCTCCCACTTTCAATCTACTAAACTTTTCCTTTTTCTACATATATTTACATGCACAGCTAGAGCCCACATTGCATTTCCCGCCATTCTGTTCACGTTTGTCTTTAACACACAGAGAACTCCTGAAACATAATTGTGATATATTTATTTTTCTTATTTTTATCCCATGATTTCTCTAATGCTTGTTGAGATGATAGATGCATAGCAGACTTTTAAAATATTTTTCAACAAGATGTGAAACAAAGTATGAACAAATCCAAACATTTTCTCCTTAAATTTTACGGAAGCATGTATTTCATTTAACAAGAATGAACGAACACTCCAAAAGGTCAGCAAATTCTTTTACATGAATTCAAGATTTGATATCACCACTTAGTTTTTTTCTAGTATTTGGACAGTTTCTGGTATAGACAAGGATGTGACTATGATATAGTCCTCTTCCAGGTATGGAAATAAGGGTAACTGTTTATCTTCTCACAGTCTAATAATACACATGTATGTACACACACACACACGCACACACACACACACACATAGACCCCAGATCATAAATTTCCAAAATTTAGTTAAAGACAGAATGAATAACAAGAGTAAGAATTGAGAAAAAGAAAATCCCTATTATTACTACTATTAACAATAATTGAGAAATGTGCTAAGCACATGAGCACCTTTGTCCTCTTTACTTAGGGAAAAAAAAAACAGAAAAGAAAAACAAGAATCAAAGTGAATGCCTGAAAAGCTATCTGGCTATAATTATCCATTGCCCACTTTATGATGGAGATCACAGTTGCCTACTACGGCTAGTCTAGGTTACTCCCCCAAGAGACCAGATTCTTGGTTCAAAGGAAGGAAATTCCCAAAGGGAACTATTCAGTTAATGGAAAATAAGGAAACACAGTTCTACGTGGACCCTGAAAATATCCAAGATCTGAATGTGAGGGTTCATGAAGAATGTCCAATTCAGAACTCTTGAAGAAAACATCTGTTCTAACAAATGGACTTGAGCACTTCAGACATTGTGACAAGTATGTTGCCTTGTGGAAATGAAAACAGAGTTATTAAATATTTGGATCATCCGGTTAGCGCTCCTTGCTTTAACACCATACTAACCCAGCAACTATCTAATTTATAAAAGTTGGTTTTCCATGTCATTTGGCCCAAAAGGAAAATATGTATTTTATCATACACATAGGAGCTTCCTGGTATATATGACAGACAGGGTTCAATAAAATCAATAATTTATTATGCTAGTTTATCTATCAGTCTCTTCAGTTTTGAGCGATGGGACTTTTCTCACTGTGTGGATATAATCAAGATTTTTAGCCTCTAAAACTGAGGAATAGATTCCTTGGTAAAATAAAATTTTATTCAATTTGGCAAACCATCATCATTTACCAAGGATGAGAGTTGTAATTCATTGTTCTTTATTTTATGTATGTATGCATAAACTTATGAACAGAATCATTCATAAAACCTAGCAATCGCACCCGGATGTATTTGATACTGGTGATAACAATTGGATTGGAAACTGTATGTAAACTGATTGCTTCTCTAGTTACAACCAAATTCTTTATTTCCGAGGCTGTAAGAGTTCTTCTCTTGAACATTCTATCAGCAGCTGTGTTTCAACATGTGTAACAGAAACCAAAATGCCCCATTTGAAACCTGGCGCTCCCTGTAAATTGTTAATGACATGGCCATCTTTCTAATTACTTAGGCTTAAAATCTGAGTGATCCTTAAGTCCTTTCCTCAACAGATCAGGAAATTTGGGAAACAGGCAAATCGGTTCTGTGATTAGAGGCGATTTATTGCACATCTCTCAGCCTCCATTTCTTGTGTATAAGATGAAGATAATTAAGTACTTGCAATATTGCCATAAGGGAAAAATGTGATCATGTCTGCATAAAGCAGGGCACAGCTCCAGCTCAAAAGCAAGGGTCCACAGATACTCAGTCAAAGAAATGGGGGGTACATTATAATCATGACATAACCAAAAAGCAAGGTGTGCCATAATTATAGGCAAGAGGGTAGCTGACTTTTCTTTTATCAAAATATGAAATTTTGAAATTTTTGTGGGTGGTGGGCAACAGGCAGGGGGATTCTGAGTGGTACTGTCAGGCGTCTGTCTTTGTAGACACTGAAAACAGTTTGGTTATTTATCTCTACGTACAATGGAGCAAGAGTCAAACTGTCACCATTTTTAAGGCACAAGTCCCCACATGTAAAACAATTTTAAATTTGGCATATGGTATATCGATTCCAAGTCGGTAACCCCAAAGTTGTTTTAGATATAGTGAAACATTTCATAACATATTCAAGCTGAATGGAATCTTAGATGTCATCTAAATTTCTTTTTTTTTTTTTTAAGGATTTTTTTTTTATTTAAGACAGAATGAGAGAGAGAGAGAGAGAGCTCAGGAGCAGGGGTGAAAGGTAGGAGGGCAGAAGGAGAGGAAGTAGACTCCCTACTGAGCAGGAAGCCTGACATGGGGCTCAATCCCCAGACCTGAAATCAAGACCTGAGCCAAAGGCAGACACTTAACTGACTTAGCCACCCAGGCACCTCCAAAGATTTTATTTAGTTATTTATTTGAGAAAGAGAGAGAGAGAGAGCAAGTGTACCAGCAGGGAGAGGAACAGAGGGGGAGGGAGAGGTACACAGAGGGAGAGGTACAGACTCCCCACGGAACATGGAGCCCAACACCAAGGCTAGATGCCAGGACCCTGAAATCATGACCTGAGCTGAAACCAAGAGTCAGAGGCTCAACTGCCTGAGCCATCCAGGCACACCTTAGATGCTATCCAAATTTCTTTCTTCACCGTTGAGGCTAATGAGAATTAGAGCAATTCAGCTCAGTTTGCAAGGCTGCTATGTTGGTGAATGAGAGGGCATAGGCTCTTACTCCTCCTTCCTAAATCAAGGGGTTTACCCTCCCTGCACCATTCCAGCTCCTAAACCTCATTTTGAAGGCAGCGGCCATGTCTCTTACATCTTCCATACTGAATTTTGTTCTAGTGTTGACGGGCATTCTCTAAACTTCAAATGCAATGCAAAAATATTATAGGTCTCTTATGTACAAAATACCAAACACAGAATTCTTGTAAGAAACATGTTCAAGTAATAGCTTTCATATTCTCTTAGTCTGTTCTCTTCGTCTGTAACAAAATATAACTCCCCAGCTTTAAAAACCCATATCTACTTAAGAAAGTGTTGATTATATATCTGTAATGTTGATTAATATGAAATCATACATCATAGCATGCTGTATATAATATTTTCAATGAATAATTATTTTAAGGAATGGTATTTTTAATGTGTAGGGTATAAGTAAAATTTACAATAAGAATAACAGACTTCTCTTCCTATTATCTTCCCCTACATCACTACTAAAATTAGAATGACCACATTAGAAATGTGTATGTGTATGAGGATTTTTCTTTTACACATGTGTGCACATGCACACATACACACATAGAGTGCTGAAGTAAATACAAAATTAAAAACAATTTTAGTAGGAAAACCATGGTATGTGAACCATAAATGACAGATTAAAATAAATATCATTCACAATTCCTTCCACATTTTCTATATTTATTGCTTACATGTTGAAACTTCAACTTTTCTGTATTGACATAACTCTGTGTTTCTTAGTTCTTGCCATTAAGACAAATGTTCTGATCAAACATTTTGATATGTAGTGAATAGAAATACCTCTGTATTTTTTTTCTTTATATGTTCTGAAATATCTCCCAGTTTCTCAGTGATTTGGAGATTAAGTGAACTTTCATGATACACAGCCATTCTAATTTTCTACATCTGGAAGCCGAGACCAGAGGGTTAAGTTAATTAGTGGCTGAGTTAGGACTAAAATTTAGGTCTACTGACAAGTACAGCATTCTCTGAGTGTGTCATGATGATTGTATGTGCAGTTTTGACCTCTATATTTATTACTGGAGAGGTTTTATTCGTTATTTGATTTAGTTACTTCTTTTTGTTCAAACTTAAATCACTTTAATGAAGAAACCCTTGATAAAAAAAAAAAAGAAGCAATTCTTAAACAAAACAAAATCAAGCAATAGCAACCACAACAAAACTCTATTGTGATAAATTTGAAGGGAGGAACTGAAAATGGTATTAGTTCCTTGGGCATAACCGTGAACATCTCCTTAAGTAAATATCCATGATTTGTTTATTCTATTGTCTCTACTTGGAAAGCCTTTCCCCAGTATATATCTCATTTCTACCTATTCTTGGAGACTAAGATCAAACATTACTTTCTGAATTAAGCTCTGCCTTGATTTTACAGTGAGAAATTGCCTCTAACTTCTCACAGCACATTTTTGCTTGCTAATATGTGCCTACCACATACTGTACAACTTTTCAGTTGAATGAATGGGAGTTTTCTCCCAAAAACTGAATTGTAGATTTATTGAGAGCAGGAGTTAAGTCCTTCCTAGATCCCCCTCCCAGCCATTTTACACTCAGCCAATGAAAGAGGCCAGCCCTCCTGTGTTTTAAATTGGGGTAGGGAAATCCAATCTGATAAATTTGAGCACAACAGATTTGTTTCAGCTAACACATATAAAATAAGTATGCTGAACTGTCCATCCTTCTAAGGTTCCAAAGTAAGATAAGTAATCTAAATTATTCCTTCAAAATTTAAACAAAACAAAACAAAACAAAAAACCCTTTAACTCCATGCCAAAATATGCTTTAACTGAATCTGCTAAAAGATAAATGATCACCAAAAAAAGGTAGAAAGGATAATCAAGGATACAGAACTCGCTCACATGAGAAAACCTGTGATACCATTTTCCCTCCAGACTGTTTGAAGCTGGAAACCCCGAAGATGGTCATGCAATCAGCCAGAGGAGGTTTTGAAGATGTGTGCAGTCAGTACCCTGGTCAGCGCCTTGCCCAGCCCCTTCCGAAGCTACCTTCCACACAAGGAAGACGTCCGGTGTGAACACCTATGATGCCTCCCAGGTCCATTGTTTCTTTTTTATTTTGTTTTGTGTTCCTGGCTGCTAACGCACCAGTCAACCCTGCCAGAATGTTAATGCCTGCAGAAGCAGCTCTGAACAAGCGTGGACGTGGAATCTGTGCATAAATGCCCCACTGGTTGTGGCTTTTTTACAACCAGCCTCTGAGGTGTGTTCTACCTTGTTCTCCCATCATCCAGACAGACCCCAGTTGTCTACAAGGGCACCCTGGTTGATAGCATACCCTTTGCTACCTTCTCCTCCCTTACTCCACTCCTACACTGTTAATTCCCAGGGTCACAAATCACTTTCTAAATTGTTTGCACTCCAATTCTTCATATTTTTTTTAAAATATTTTATTTATTCATGAGAGACAGAGAGAGAAAGAGGCAGAGGCAGAGGGAGAAGGAGGCTCTCCCTGGAGCAGGGAGTCTGACTCAAGACTTGATTTCAGGACTCTGGGATCAGGATCTGAGCCAAAGGTGCTGATTAACAGATTGAGCCATCCAGGCACCCTTCAATTCTTCTCTTTTTTTAAGGCATTTATTTGAGAGAGAGTGTGAGCGCAAGTACAAGTTGAGGGAGGGACCAAGGAAAAGGGTGACAGAGAATCGCAAGCAGACTTCCCACTGTGTGTGGACCCCAAGCAGGGCTCCATCTCAGGACCCTGAGATCACCAGCTAAGCTGAAACCCAGAGTCTAACGCTTAACCAACTGAGCCACCCAGCCGGCTGTGCACCCCAGTTATTATCTCAGTGCTCTCCCCTGAGGAAACGAGCCAAGAGAGGATATTTTGCTTATGACAGATTTCAGATAAATTTTTTTTCTGGTTCTTTCTATTTAAAATGTTGACCTCTACAAAGTCTCTTTTTGGTCTTGGGAATCTTCTTTATAGTCCATAAAATCCTTCATGTTTTAACATATTTTTCTCTAAGTTAGATCCCCAAATTGGCTTTTACTATATTTATAGATGATCCCAAAGAATGCTTTTCGTACCTGGCATTCCAATTCCAATATTGGGAACTCTGAAGCATAGCAATATTATAGTTTAAATAAAAGAAAAAAAATGACGGACGCCTGGGTGGCTCAGTCAGTCAAGCATTTGCTTTCAGCTCAGGGCATGATCTAGGGGTCCTAGGATAGAGCTCCCCATTGGACTCTCTGCTGAGCTTATCCCTCTCCCTCTGCTCATGGTCTCTCTCTCTCTCTCAAACAAATAAGTAAAATCTTTAAAAAATTGATAAGATGAAATATGATTAGAAAATATACTAATACTGCAAAATTTGATCCATGAAGATAAAGTTATTGACCCTACTGATCTAGAAACTGAAATTACTTTTTTTTAAAAAAAATTTTACTTATTTATTTGGGAGAGAGAGAGAGATAATGAGAGCATGAGAAGAGGGAGGGTCAGAGGGAGAAACAGACTCCCCGCTGAGCAGGGAGCCTGACGCAGGACTTGATCCTGGGACTCCAGGGTCATGGCCTGAGCCAAAGGTAGTCACTTAACCAACTAAGCCACCCAGGCACCCCTAAATTACTTTTTATATGGATATCAAAAGCTTGGGTTGGAAAAACTTTTAAAAATGGTATGATATTTCTGCTGATTCAAGGAAAATTTTATCATACAACTGGAAATTATAGTTGCTTATCAGACTAGTGTTCATAACATTTTGGTATGTAATCTTTTAAATTTTAAAAATATGCAACTTGTAGATTGGGCTTCCAGTTGAAAAATGAATGCATGTCCTATAATTAGACCAATAAATTCTTTTCATCTGTTGGTAATAGATGCATATCTTTTTTTCATTTGTTTCATTCATTCATCCAAAAACATTAGCTCAAGACAAAATATCTCTGGTATTCTACTTGTAGAAGAAACAGGGATGATTGGTTATTCAGTATTTTACAATCTAGTACATTTTAAATTAAATGCTGAGTAAGGATAAATGTTATTTTTTTACTTTAGTTATCCAAGAGATTTTATAGGAAAAATATGTATGAAACTTGAATAAATATAGATTTTATATAATAATCCAAATATTATTGAGATAGTTGTTTGCAGACACATAAAAAATTTTGTCATTAAGAATAGAGTTAGATAGAAGTATTTTATACTTTGGGTACTTATTAAAAGAACCACAGATTTTTATTTTTATTATGTCTTGAAACATTAATTGCAATGGATTTATATATGAATGACCTAATTCTGTTTTAAGTTTTTGTAATAAAAGCTTCATTACAACACTGGTTATGAGAAATGTGACATAAAATTTTAAAAAGCAATTCTCAAATATTGTGTTTATTGTCTCAGCCTTGAAAGGTATTTTTTTCCCCATGATTAGCATGCCTATGCAATTTTAAGCACTTCTCTAGTTTATGTTAAATTGTATGTTTAATAATTTAGGTAAGCACAAAAGCCAAGATAAGAAATCAGAGAAAATATCTATTCCCTCTTCCCCCCACCAAAGATCCACGAATCTTTTAAAATAACTGTTTATACTGTTTACCATCCCAGGGTTCATTTACAAAATGTTAAATCATAAAACTTATAATGTATAGAGCTTCACTTCTACAGAAATGGTAGTTGCTTTCTCAATTTAAACCAACTAAAGATAGGAAATACTGTCTTTTATTTTCTTATAGATAATTCTTAAACTTAACAAAATCTAATGTGACCTAAGTTAGGATATACTAAAATCCCACATGCCATTACATTATTTTAAGGAAAAAAATAGGGTTACATAGAATGCCTGATATTTAATTGAATAAACTTGCCTATCAATTTTAATGGAAAAAAATTGAAACATAGTTTATTGGAAATACTGATTTTTTTAAAAAATTCTTAGACATTTGAATATTTATAGCAATATATAATGTCTTTTAAATATAACAACTCCAGGTAGGTCCCAAATAAATACAAATAATTTCAATAAACAATTAAGAAATTAACATAATATAATTTTCCTAAGTGTAGAAATCCTACTTATTTTCTTTGTTTCTCCAGAGTCTGTATTCCAAGAGTTGGCCATAGTGGATGTCACTCAATCATTATTAGTTAAGAGAACATCCATGTAAGAGCAAGTAGCTAATGGAAAGGGATTAAAGTCATAAAGGGAAATAGTATGTAAAATGCTCCATAAATAAAAATGTTTTGTCAATTAGAAGCTTTATCCAATAAGAAGCATATATGTCTCCTGATAGGACAGTCATAAAATAAATGTGGTTTCACAGTATCTAGTCACAAAAGATTGTGGGTAACTTTTATAATCATTTTTCATAAAGCTAATATACTTTGTGCATTTACTCATTTAGAAAAGGTCTGGGTTTCTGATTTATAAATCTAGATGTCTCCTATTGATGTTCTTAGATCTTTGTAATTATTTTGGCTTGTTAGAACAAAAGACAAAGGGACTGCAGAAAGTGAGATTTAAATCAACTACTGTTATTGGGACAGGAAGGAAGAGCCAAAGGAACACCTAAAGTGAAAAATGGATTGATTGATGCCTGCTGGTACTCTATGTGACTCACTACAACCATCTTATGCTTATAACTTTACAGCCAGAAAAACACTTCCTATAAACCTTTTCAGCTTCTTCACTACTGGGTGTGATAGATATGGATATTTTTCCAGGCACAAAAATGGACGTAGAGAGAATAGTGTCTTGCTGACTTTTATAAACCCAGTAAATGGGAGAGGTAAGATTCTAAATTCACTTTTCCCCACTGCATATCACATGAAGTTTCTCAATAAAGCAGGCCTGTGTTTAGAATAAAAATATATGTGCAAGCAGATGTGTACATGAGTGTGTACACATGCAAGTATGCCCATCAATTACTTCATCACTGAACAGGTCTGGTATCTTTAAGTCCCTTGATAGCTAAGGGTACCAAAAGTTAGGGTATGAAAGTCGACATAAAAACAAACATACAAACAAAAACATCTTGACTATGGAAAGAAGAGCTAGGTGGGAAAAAAATGAAACAAAACAAAACAAAAAACACAATTCTTCTGTATGTTCTTTTTGTCAATTGGTCTCATCTGAGTTTCAAAATAAGCAAGACTGATAAACCTCAACTCTGCACCAATAGATTTGATGCAACCTCCAATGCTCCATTTGTTCAATATGGTAATATCAGTATTACCATTTTGATATTTACTGCTATTCACTTTGAAACATTTTTAAAATAGTACCTATCTGTCCCCAATACTACTTTCCTCCAACTTACCTATTTCTTGTGATTACTTCATTATATGATCATCCAAGTTTGATACTTAAGCTACCAAATATTCCTTTGACACCCTGACTTCACTCTTTTCTTTCCCTGTTTTGAATATCTTTTCTCCTAAGTAGGTTGACCCTCCTATAGAGTAGAGACTATTATCTAAACCTCCATCGACCTTTGGGTGCCAGGAAGAGGGCTTTCTCATAGCTTAGTACACACAGTTTGGGTAGACCAGTAGGCTTTCCACAATTCCCAAATTTAATCAGTGCACAGCTACTAGTTTATTAATAATGATCCTTCCCATTGAAATCTTTTCCACAGTTTTTTCTATCACCTGGAGGGAATCTGTGTTTCTTTACCACCAGTGCCTGTCAATAATTTTTCTTAAAAGCTGATTTAAAAAGTCTCCCCTTAAGAACACTTTTCATTGATTAAGTTATTTTAATAAATTCTTTGTTCTATGTTCAAAATAATAATATGTGCTTTATATTTTCCTCCTTTTAACTCTATTTACACACTTTGCTTTTCAACAATATGGCACATTTTTTTTTTTTTTAAGAGAGGGGACATGCCCTATGTGTCTTGAAAAAATACCTATTTTTTTATGCATTCTATATGCTCACTAAATTCTTTATAAAAAAATAAATATTACCTTTACCCCTATTCTTAGGTATCACAGAACAATTAGAAATACAGAGCCCCCAAAGGGGTAAATACTATCAGTCATGAGAAACTCGAAACAGTTCACAGAGAATATACAATATTGTATGTGAGTCATCCCTATGACATACATAGGTTTGTGTTGGACTTTCTTCTCTTTACTATGACAAACTTCAGTTGAGGATCTACCATTTGCAAAGAGTCATTTGTTTTTCTTTGAAATAATTTTTAAAAAATGATAAATAATGTCCCGAACTTTTCCAGTAGAATTATGTGCTCTCTGGTGGAATATAAAATCAGTGCTTAAATTGGTAGAAACACAAGAGAAAGAACAATGAGTGACAAAAGGACATAAAAGAATGTTAGGATTACTTGGCAAGTTGTATATGTTGTGAGAGTAGAAAAGCATACCAAGTAGGTCTCATGGAGTAGGTGCAATTTTTTGGGACCTGGAAAGATTCCTAAAATGAATCCATTCTTGTAATGTATCTTAAAATGCAGAGACTCAAAAACTTAATTTTTTTCAATGTAGGATTTGGTTTGATTTTGAATTTGGATTTTAGTAGTGATGCAAATTTTATGTAGGACTTTTAATAGTTCTTCAGATATTTGACCTTTTTCTATAGTATGTTTTCTATTGTCCTAGAATTGTTACATACATGCAACAAAGGACAAACAAGTCTATAAGTATCCTAAGAGCTGAAACCAAACTATATACTTATTTTATTTACCTCATATTTGAAAGCAGAATGCTAAGCACATAAGCATTTTTTTTTTCCTCAAAGTGTAATTCATGGAGCACCTCCACCTGAACCATCTAATATGTCGTTCAAAGTTTAGGTTACTAACTTTCATGCTAGACGACTTGAGTCACAGAAATTAGAATTCCTAATAAGAGCCCCAAATAATTCCCAGAGAACATTAAGGCTTACCAGCCACTAACAGAAGGTTGCTAAGCACAGACTTATTGATTGATGCAACACAATGATTCTGCTTGAACTTTCAATGCCATTGTTTTGACAAGCTAATTGGCAACTGTTTCAAGCGAAGCATTTGCAAGAACATTTCTGTTCTGAAGGATTTACAAAGTTATACTGCAAAGGGTGTCTCAAAAGTCAAATACTTCACGCAAAGATGTTGAAGTGAAGAGGACAAAGGGAGGTCAGCAAGTGAAGAGACACAAAATTCTAATTCTATGCACTGCAATTCCCAACCAGTTCCCCCACCCCTTTCCCCAGCCCCAGCCTGGAACACAGAATGGAGGAACACAGGTGAATTCATGAAATTCTGAGAATTTCATTAATCATTTTCTCCCCAATTTAGAAAGATGTGGATTGAGGAATAACTAGGAAGCCTTGAAAGTCAAGAGGAAATTTCTGAGAGAGAATCTATAGATACCTCCCTAGGACGTCAGCACCAGTGAAAACACAGTCAAAGTTTCTGAAGACATTATGGTCCACTGGGAGGTGTACATGGAGGGGAAGAATGATAACAAAATCAACCGCAATGGGACACACTCCTGAGTGGATGGAGCGGAGCACGCGGTCATTAGCACTGGCTAGAAGGCACAGCAGAATCCAAACCTCCATGGCCAAGGGCTGAACTCAGTAGACCCAGTCCGTATCTCCATCGCCAAACTGACATGGCCACAGGTCAGAACAACAGATGGAAAACCAAACCCAGACTTGAAAGACACATGAGAATGAAGAAACCAATTATTCTTTAAAAAAAAAAAAAAAAATGGGGGGGGGGGCGCTCAGGGAAAAAGGCACTCATTATCTTTATATCAGACTGAAAATCTGGGTCATGCTGCCCTCGTCGACAAGCAGCGGCACAGCAGGTATGACACAGCAAGGTACTACCCAGAGAGAAGCAGTACGACTGGAAGAAGTGAAGGAAAGAAGAAGAAGGAAGAACAGAAGAGACAAACACAGCAAGCAAAATACTTCGTATTCTGGAACGGAAAATCTATTAAAAAAAAAAACACACACACACACACAGAAATAAATTATCCAGGTGAGCTTTGAGCTCTGGAAGGGTTTGACAGCAATACAAATGCAATAAGAAGGGTTAAAGGACGAGACAACACCGAAGAAGAGGAAATAAGAGATTGCAAAGCACAGATAAAACCCAAGTCAAGGGGCGCCTGGGTGGCTCAGTGGGTTAAAGCCTCTGCCTTCGGCTCAGGTCATGATCCCAGGGTCCTGGGATCAAGCCCCACATCGGGCTCTCTGCTCAGCGGGGAGCCTGCTTCCCCTTCTCTCTCTGCCTGCCTCTCTGCCTACTTGTGACCTCTATCAGTCAAATAAATAAATAAATAATCTTTAAAAAACAAAACAAAACAACAAAAAAAAAAACCCCAAGTCAAAATCTTTATGTATCTGATTTCATTAAAATAGTGGATCTCCTGGGAAGCCTGGTTGGCTCAGTCAGTGGAAGATATGATGCTTGATCTCAGGGTCGTGAGTTCAAGCCACACACTGGGTGTAGAGCTTACTTAAAATGAAATAACATAACCAAACATAACATAAAAGAGAATAAAATGGTGATTCTCACTGAAACTATGTCAGGAGTTTAAAGATATTGATGTTTTGGTTGCCTCAGTATTTATTGATTTAGTAGTTCTGAGGTGCAGCCTGGGCCTTGAGATTTTTTAAATCTTTGCAGGTGATTCGGATGTGCAGCCAGGATTGAGAAGCTGTGATTTAGAAATACCAGAAATATGACAGAGATGTGTGGTAACTGGAATCATGGAAAGGAGAGCCTAAAATCCAAGTCAATGAAGAGGAAAGCCACAGAACTAAAGCAACCACAAAATATGTAATAGAAACAGAGAACGAAGAGGCTGGAACAGAAGCAGCATTGGTGTCCTTGAAGTACGAACACTAGAAGAGCGAAGAAAATAGTAACCAAAAGTATAATAAGTGGACATTTTCATGAAATCCAGAGAAAAGTGGATGTGAAGATCAAAGTTACACATCACAGTAGGAAGTTTTTCTTTTTTTTTTTTTTTAACATTTTATTTATTTATTTGACAGACAGAGATCACAAGTAGGCAGAGAGGCAGGCAGAGAGAGAGGGGGAAGCAGGCTCCCCGCTGAGCAGAGAGCCCCATGCGGGTCTCGATCCCAGGACCCTGAGATCATGACCTGAGCCAAAGGCAGAGGCTTAACCCACTGAGCCACCCAGGCACCCCAGGAAGCTTTTCAATAGAACAATGAAGAACAGGAATCTGTGAGGTAATTTATTTCACCTCAAGGATTAATGAGTCAATACATTTCAGGCATTCCTGTAGGGAAAACACGTTGCTCACCAAGGATGGGGCAGGGGTTGGGGAGAAGAATCAGGTTAACATGAGTTCAGCGTAACACTTCAGTCAGAAAGTGTGATGTGGTAATATTTTATCTAACCCAAACCAGCAGGGACAGCAATCAGGTTTTCTCAAACATAACAGGAAAAACACAACCACAAGGTGCGATACCCATGAGCCATTCTTGAAATACCAGGTCATGCATAAAACCAAAGGCCACCACCTCAACACTGGTTGTGCGCATCAACTTCATTTGCCCAGAACACTAAAAGTAAAGAAGAAAGGGGACATCTGGGTGGTGCAGTGGGTTGAGCAGGTGACTCTTGGTTTTGGCTCAGATCATGATCTCAGGATTTTGATCTCGGGGTTGTGGGACTGAGTCGCACATCGGACTCTATGTTCAATGCAGAGTCTGCCTGAGACTCTCTCCCTCTGCCCCTTCCTCCCACACCTGTCCGTGCGTGTACTTCTTTCTCTCAAATAAATAAATTAATCTTAAAAAAAATGAACTGAAGAAAGTATGGATATAGAAAACTATATTTCATTTTTACTTTATCAATAAAAATAATGATGAATTAAAAGCAATAGGACCTCACTATTTCATAGTTTCCAGACCTCTAAGTATTCTGGTCACTTTACGATGAATACATTGTCTTTCCTTTATTGTCTTTCCCTTACTGTCTTTCCCTTCATCCCTTCTTTTTCTTCCCTGCATTTACTAAAAGATGGGTTAATAAATTTATTCTGTAAAGGGCCAGACAGTAAGTATATTTTAAACTGTGTGGGCCATAGCGTTTCTGCTGAAATGTCTTAACTCTGCTGTTGTAGCAAAATGTAGCCACAGATCATCTGTATGGTTATGTTAAAATTCAACTTTATTTATAGAAACTGAAATTTGTATTTATATAGTTTTCATGTGTCATAAGTAGTACTTGTCAAAAAAATTTTTTTTCAGGCATTTAAAAATAATAAAACCATTAGCTCCCGGGTCTTATCAAAACAGGAAACGTCAGATTTGACCAGAGAGCTGTATTTTGCCACCCTCTGTTCTAGATAAACATTTCTCATCTTTGGCATGATTCACATATCAGGGGGGATATTTCTTTGCTGTAGAAAACTCTGCTATACGTTGCAGGTTGCTTAGCAGCGTGTCTGGCCTCTATTCATTAGCTCATTGCCAATGCCTTCTGGTTGAAAATCACTGTTTGAGACTATTAACCAGGTATGCACCGAGCACAGATAATTCTTAGGTATATGCTTTATTAACAGAGAATTTGTGGGAATTTTCCCTCTGTCTGAACACCAACTTCATTAGGGTGTATTATAATTACTATAGCTGCATTTCTAAAATTCAGACAAATATAACGAAATCACAGCCCCTGCCTCTTTTCCTTCACTTCTACTATGGTCAAGTCAATCTTCCATTCTATACTCTTTATTTTAAGATTCCATTCACATCACCTTTCTAAGCACATGGGCATAAATAAAAACTGAGTGACACCATTTAAAACATAAAAGCAAAAGGTATGGGTGCCTGTTTAATTAGCAAAACCATGCATAATGTCTCCATTGTGAGCGTAACAATTCCTATCAATATGACTTTAAGGTATAAGCCTATAAAGAACAAAAGACTTTAAGCAAAAAAAAAAAAAAAAAAAAAAAAGTCTGAAGCATTATCAGGTCTAAATTTTTGCGATTTTCTTATCTGTATTATTGAGCAAACATGATTTTGGGTAAGACTACATCTGTTTGGTATAATCAAGAAATGTAAATGTGTGAAGAGAACTCAATTCATCAATGAGAGAATTTAAGTAAAAATACCTGGGGAGATGTAAAACTACAAAAGCAAAACCTAAGCGTCATCTACATGTGTGCACGTGTGTGCATGAGTATTTGCTTGAGTGAACGTCTGTGTGTTTCTCATGGTTCTGATATCGGAGCGACTGTACTCTAAGATGGTCAACCAAATCAAGGGAACTCCAGTCCCTGTTTCAAAGCCCTTCCGAGTTCTTCCTTCCTACCCCGTTTCTTGCGTGCGACAAAAGTATCAAGTATGTGGAAGTAGAAGGGTATAAATTTCCCTCCCTGCTTGTGCTCGGGGCTCAGACCCTTGGAGAATGGTCTCCTCTGGGCCCGCCAGTGTTAAATAAACCTCTGAACCTCCAAAGTCTCCAAGTGCCGCTTGGTTCTTCCTCTAGGATCCAGTCCAGGTTCCCTAACAGTTCCAAGAGATGTCCGGGCAAAAACTCAGCACTAAATCAATGCTTATTAACTGGGATAATATGTATTGCAATATCAATAACTCAGCTGACTTTGCCTTTTCTGTTGTTTTTGTCATTACCTATAAATAATGTTTCCAAGGGATTTACATTTTCAAATTTGACTCTGGTCCAATCATACCTGCATAGATTAGTGATTTTTTTATGTGTTCAATTAGAATGAATTGAGAAAGAACCATGTTCTAGGTTTTGTGCTCCCTACTCGTGTCCACTGGAAAAAATATGGAAAAATCACTACGCTATAGAATTTATAGTCTAGAGGTACAGATAATCACTGTGATGTCAGCATAAATGTCTTCTAATTTAAGATCAGTAGTAATGTTTACTTAAAGATGGCAGCCACTTCCTCTTCTGTTTCTTGTTTTTTTTCTATACTTTTTCCAATTTCATTCCATGTACCAAAATGAAATGTCCCAAATGTTCCCTTCCTTCCTACCCCAGCTCCTAGATATACACTAGCTCTTCTCTTTGGTGATCAATGAATTGGCAATATTTAGAGCTCCCTAAGGATCTCTAGGACCTCTTGGTGAGAACAGCAATAGAAACATAATAAAATCCATGAGAAAACAAAATAAAATCCAGTTAGTATTATATGATGTTAAAATACGCTAGCTCCAGAACATAAAATAAATCTATCTTTGTTTGAAATAGTCCTCATAATGACAGTATGAGCTCTGGGACCTCCAAGGAGAGTTCTTCCCCAGACTTAGCTGCAGTCCATCTGTGTGTGTGTGTGGGTGTGTGTGTGTGTGTACACATGCATACCTACAAGCATACATATACACACAGAATCTCAGAGCATCCCTCAGTAGTTCTCCAGAATTTTGGAGTAATTGAGGAATTGAGACCAACACAGAATCTGCTGGATGAAGGAACCTACCCATAACCAGGAAAATGCAAGAGAAAATAAATTTAATGCATGGTTCAATAGACAGTGACAATCAATGATAGGGAACAGGACCATTTTTGCTGAGAGTTTTCACTGCTCATTGAGTCAAGTTCACCTGCTAATGGTTGTTAACGTGGCATTTTTCCCGCATTGGTAGTTCTTTAGGTGCTAATTATGATCACTCACTATCAAGCGTCCATTCGGCAGCTCCATTCTAGGTACCTTGGTGGGTAAGAGATAACAGTTTTCAAACTGCTACTACTGAATTCATTGTTTTGTTTTGTTTTCAGTAATATTTCTGTGAAGTCATCACATTTAACATGGAGACGATTAGTAAATAAATTTTTAATACATATTTTGATAATCTAAATGCACCCAATTCCTTTAGTAATGAACTTTTCAGGATGTTTTCACATAACGTTCCTTCTGCAATATTTAAAGGCATCTCTCTTTAGTCTTTATTTTCTGGAAAGATTTTCGCCACACCTCCCCTTCATAAGGCGTGTGGCACAGGCTTGAAGTTTACTTCGATTTATGACACTGATTATAATGTCACTTCTTTTTAAAGGAAAGATACCTCAGCTGTAACATTATACCTAGGTAGATTCGGTAGAAGTCTTTATTAAAAAAAATTTATTCGATAAAGATTGATAAGAAAACCAGACAAAGGGGGATTATGAACTCTTCAGAATCTCTATCTTTGCATATCAAGCTCTTAAGAACATAAATTATCTGGAATAGAACAATGAGGACAGAGTTCCTGTTTTGTGAATTTAAGAAAACTGCTTGAAACTGATAAAGTTTTAGAACTTAAGTGAGGTCTGGAGCTGAGGACCAAGAAAGAATTCTTAAAATGTCTCTGGTGCAAAAAGGTGATTTTATTAAAGCATGGGGACGGGACCCCTGGTCAGAAAGAGCTGCTGTCCTGTGATCCCTAGGAGTGGCTGATTATATACTCAGGAGTTGGGGAGGTGAGGACAAAGGGGGTGCTTAGAAGGGCTCTCATATGCTAAAGAAGACGCTCAGGATAATGGAGTCTGGGTTTCCCTCAAGCCAAGCTGTTTTGTTGGTTTTCTCTCTAATGAAGTACCAACATGAAGATGGTTGAGAGTATTCTGGAAGTCAGGCTACCGTAAATCACTGGGACATCTGTAAACGGAGGGAGACTCCTGTCCTGCAGGACTGTGCTCTCTTGTCAGTTAACCATCTGTTCCTCCTGTAGGGAAGCCAGGAGGGCCTGAGGAACGTCACACATACCACAAGGCTGGGGGTGAGGAGGTGGCTGTATGGGGGGGTGTAGGGTACCAACTTCTGCTTTGTCCCCAGCTAGCCTTTTGCATCCTCATCACAATCTTTGAAGACTCCTATTTAGAAGCTACTTACTGATCTAGACTTCCGTTCTCATCATAGACTCTGAAACCATCATTTGGTAGACACGGGAGTAGGGCATGGTATCAGTTTCTCCTGCTCTGACATACCCCTTATGAGAAAGGCCTAGGGTTATGTTAATCTTCCAGTGAGAAATACTTGTAAGCAACAGAGTTGAGAGCTTCCCAGCTCCTGGTTTTAGATAGGAAGGCGCTCTCATTGCAACATAGCCAAAAGAGAAGCCTCAAGGCAGCAGCTCGGGGCAAAGTGTCATTGTCTACTTCTTAAGTTAATAAAACTCCAGCTTCGTGGAGTTTCCTCCAAGCTGCCTCTAGAGTTTTTATTGCCCCAGGGTCTTAGCACCAGTTTTATAGGCAGTCTTTCATCCATAGTAAACCTAAGAGTGCAACTGAGTTTAGAATAAAGATATTTTCCTCTCCTATTTTACTGAATGGTGACATTTATCATGATTCTCACTTGTGATGAGTAAGCATTCAAAAGTAATTAAATCAAGGAGTTGAGTATGTTATTTTTATTCGTTCTGCATTCATATTTTTATAGAATGATTTTGGAATTACAATCTTAAGGAAAAATAACCTGACTTTTTTATTGTGTCCCACTCTTAAATTTTAGTTTTTTTTTTAAAGTAAAAGCACATAACCATAGATAATCATATCATTTAGAATGAACATGTTTATAATATTCATCATCGATTGCCTAGAATGTTAGAATTAGAGATGTAATTTATATTTGTTTTTAAATGTCCCTTACTCTTCTGTACCCTGTGATTTAAGAAATGGTATAGAGAACATAAAGAAACCGTATGGCAAGTTCTTAATGAGTAACTCAGATGATTAAACAAAATGTCACAGAATGGTATGTTTACCATGCATCTGGAAAGCCTTATGTTCACTGAGGAGTTGAGCTTGAAGAGTAGTGCTTAGATCAATAGATAGTTTGAAGAAGGACATTCCACAAAGTAGGGACATTTATTAATATAATTTCTCACGGTACTAAACATCTACAACAGAAATGAAAATTCAAAATAGCTGAATTAGCTTCTAAACATCACCCCATTTAATTAAGAACCAATAATTGGACTAAAAACGTCTGTGCAATCTTTGGCTGACCCTGGGTCTTTGCTATTAAATCTGCTCATTTTAAAATTCAAATTAATGATCATTTTACTGGGAAAAAAATATTCATTCAGTTGAAGGGGGGAAAAAAAAACTCCTTAAAATCAACAGAGGTTAACAGTTAACATCACTAACATAAACAGAATTCAGATGTCAGGAAGTGGGAAGGGTCTGAGACTTCACCACCCCTGCAAACTAAGAGGTTAGTGAGTGAGGGCTTACAGGCAGAGATCAGAAAGACAGGCTTCCAGGTCAGAAACAAAGGACAGGGGCACCTGGGTGGCCCAGTGGGTTAAGGCCTCTGCCTTCAGCTCAGGTCATGATCCCAGGGTCCTGGGATCGAGCCCCACATCGGGCTCTCTGCTCGGCAGGGAGCCTGCTTCCTCCTTTCTCTCTGCCTCCCTCTCTGCCTACTCGTGATCTCTGTCAAATAAATAAATAAAATCTTAAAAAAAAAAAAAGAAAAAGAAAAAAAGAAACAAAGGACAGCTTATCACTCATAAGAACAGCAGTAGCTTATCTATCAGCATCTGATCTGGTTCCCTGAACCCAAATTCCCACAGGGAGATGGAAAATGGAAAGAGGGCTTAGTGCCCTCTCCACGTTCAGATGCTGTATTCCTAGAAAGAATCCCTGAACTTAGGGAACCTGAATCTTTTACAATGGGAAGTAAGCAAACCTGTCTTCTGCTCTACATGGAGACATGATCTCAGTTTTCCAAAATCACTGACCTATGGGACATCCTAGAAAACTTAATCCAAAGCCAATGCAGGTGATGTCGGCTTACAAGACAGCAGAGACACAATAAACCCATGGAGAATGGTTTCTTAAAATCAGGTTATTAGCTGATATTTTTAACTAAGGTTTCTTTACAAGTGTGCTGTATGTGTTTTCAGAAGATAAACAGCAAGCCAACAAGCCTATGAGAGCAGGACATTTCAGGTGGAAAACTGAAGCAAAGAGAAATGAGGAACTATCCCCAAGGTCAAATAACTCCTTATCCATGAAGATAAACTAAGAGCTTGTCTTAACCGCTCTGAGTTACATCTAATGAACTGTATATTGTTCTCCTCTACCACAGATGCTAGTCATGCAGTCATTAGCAACCCTATAATTCATACATATCACACTAGAAGGTAGAGCAATTATGTCTCTGCTTGAAAAAGAAATAGGACTGCTCAATATTTCTACATTCAGATGTAAATACCTATGTACTTTTTCAACCCTAAGAATATGATGCGTGTTTGAGGTTTTGGGGATTCCAATAGGATACTGTCTTTAGTTCTTTCTTTCTTTATTTTATGGGCAACTGTAGCATAAGTTTCAGCTGGACATTAGGAAAACTGAGTTCTAAACTAACTGTATCATCCCAGGAAAAACATTTTCCCCACATTGCTTTTGAGACTCCTTGAATATAAAACAAAATCATGATCTCTAAAGTTATTTTAACTCAGCATTCAGGGCAATCACGTGTCCCTCCTGATTCTAATATTTAATTTAATTCTCATTAGGGACTGGCAGTCTATATAAAACATTAACTATCCTTATGGAGTAAAAGCTATACAACGGAAGAGTTCTCATGCCCGTGCTAATTTACCAGAACCCCCTCAAGCTGACCCTGGGTATAGTTTCAGAGCGTTTCTCCATACATGTTCCAAGTGGCTACTGTATATTGATTAGAAGTGGTCTGTGAGATAAGCCCTTTCTCTTCCCTTTGGAAGATATTGCAGATGGACACTTTGAAATTACTGAGATTAATGGAACAGTTGTGGAAAAAACAACTGTACTCTTTTACCACTTATTTTCAAAAACTGGGGAGATCCAGTAATGAGGAAGACTGCCATTTTCCTGAAGGAACCTGAAGTATGGGAGAAGACAGATAAATAACCACGTGACACAGTGCATGAAATGCTCTACTGTACATATGTATATTGAAGAGATGATCAGAAGGGAGAACAAATATGCTTAGGAGAACACTTCACTGAATTAACATTAGATATGAGAAACAGTTAATTAATTGGGCCAAAAGGAAGGGAGTATACACAGAAAATACCTAAGAGTAACACATCCAGACACATCACTTGGTATGGCTAATATGGCGGCAACACAGCATACGAGGGACAGAAAATGAAGCCTAGTCAAAAGTGACAGCCAGAGTCATAGGACATCGGGGGAGTCGCTCTGCTGTACTGTAGGGAGTGGCATTTAGTGAAGAGTGTTTGAGGCAGAGAAGCTAACATAATCAGAGTTTAATTTTTAAAATTTATTGGCAACTTCATGAAAGATCCCTATTCAAGGGAATAAGAACAGAGAGGCTGGGAGCAAATCAGAAGTTACTGCAACAGTCTAGAGAAGAGATACAGTTTCAGCTTGGGCAGAAATAGTAGGGATGAAAAGGAATGGATTAGCAGAGAAGCTTTTAATTAACCTAGATATCTAGTAAACACTTGGAATGGAAGAGAGAAGAATCTAGGATGACAGGTCTATGCCATGAGAAACTGAGTGGTCAGTTAAACAGTTAACACAGAAGGACAAAATCTGAGACGCAGGGTGAGGAAGGGGAGCGTGGGAAATTCCACGTCGGACAGGACGACTTCAAGATACTAAAAACCATCCAAGGGGAGATATCCAATGGAAAATCTGAGCTGTAGCTTTGGACTTTGGTAGGAGTGCCGTACTACAGAATAGCTTAAAGGAAATAATCATTTTAAGGTTAAAAAAAATACCAGGAAAATATTGTTAAAAACCCCAATAGAAAGTAATATTTCAAGAAGCAAGGAGTGTCAACGAGGAATCAGTTGCAGGAAATGGTCTGTGTGGGACCTACCAAATATTCACCGGTCTTCTTAGGCAGGACTGTTTCTTTGGGCGCACAGGCAGAGGATTGATTAAGAAGTGAAAAAATCAGGTCCAACAGACCTACCATCAAATCAGGATGCTTTGTGATGAAAGCAACAGAAACCCAAGTCAAGTTAGCTTTTGTCTAAACTGACTGACGATATTTCATAACAGAAATTCAGAGGGAAAACAGGCTCCAGGATTACTTAAGTCAGTAGCTGAAAGTAATCAGGGCATTTCTCTTTGCTTTGGTCTCAGCCACCTTCAGCAAGCTTCATCCTCAGACTGGTTCTCCCGTAGCTTGAACACAGACTGTGGGTGCACGTTTGTATATTTACATTCCAGAAAGAGAATAGAGAGAAGCCCACCTACCAGCATGGACGAAAGGTCAAATCTGTCCATTTTATTAGGCAAACTTAGACACAAAATGTACCCTGGACTGATAAAAATAATGGGCAAAAAAATCAAGGTGGTGTTAAATGAAATTTACCCGAGGTTGGGTCAGGTGGATGGTTGAACAAAGTTAGTTTCTATCAGGGAAGAAGGGGGAGGGACAGTAGGTTGTGTAGGCAACCAGGAGGTCCCACTCATAACCACACAGCAGAAGAGCTCACAACCATTAATAGCGGAAGGGGAAAGATACAGAGCAACTTGGTAACATTGTGCTTTTGTTTTTGGTTCTTTTAACTACTGTTCTGTGCGATTTGATCATGTTTCTATGCTAACGGAGCAGGTGAGGGAGGAAAACACTGCCAGTAGAAAAAAGACCCCAAGATCAAGGGAATAAAACCTTGGAGACAACAGGCGCTAATGGGACTAACAGCACAAGACAGAGACGGCTGACACAGATGAGGAATTGGTGGGTAGATGTGTCTGAGGTTTGGGGAAAAGCTGGGGGATCTTTACCCCTGAAGCTGAGAGTATCTTGACTCCTGAGGGCCTTTATATTTCCTGCAAAGTAGGAAAGGGCAGAGGGCATTTGGTAAGAATGACGGGTAAGTGGGTGTCATCGGGAGTTTGTAAGAGAAGTTCTCTTTTTTGCTTCTCCTTATAATCCTTTTTCGGGTTCTAAGTCAGAGCTTCTGTGTGGTGCCCTTCGCCCTCCTGAGGTGCTCTCTGACCCACCCTGTCTCATGCCTGTGCTCTCGGGTCACTTGGGTGCTATCCGTTTTAATCCCATGCCCTTCTCTGTCTGCTTCGGCGCCTCTGACCACCCTAATTTCCTGCCCTCTGTCTCCCTTGCTTTCCCTCTGGTGCTTTCCACTCACATATATATTTCTCTACTGTCTTCTGCCATGACCTTCAACCCCACTGTCTGAGAGGAAGCTAAAGATCCCACTTGAAGAGTATGAAAATAATCTTGTTTTATCCAAAATAGTTTATATCAAGGAAAAAGAAATACACAGAGGCGATGCTTCACAAAATAAAGCCAAAATGCCATAAGAATAATGTTTCTAATTTTTGTCATGAATGTATTATTAGTGAGCACTTGATGAATGTTGTATTTACATGAAAGAGTGGCAAGATATTAAACAATACAAATTAAAATATGAGGGTTAAAATTCACTTTCCAAAGCTATCTCATCATAGTGTATTTAGTAATTACAGCTTTAGGTAATTATCAAATGTTTTTATTTTTCTCATCGCTTTGTAACTTTGATTTATTCAAAATCAGTGGCAACCCATGCCAGTGATGCCTTCACTTGCCAAGAAATTTGGCCATGGAACTGTAAACTACTTGTCTATTTTACATAATTTTTCTTGTTTCATTTGTGCAAATACTACTGTTCAGTACGACATGACAGCAAGAGCTTGATTTTCGGTTATAGAGACTGTTTTTGAAATAGACAAAAGGCTAAATTTTGGAGTGGGCCAATTTTGCTTTCTTTTTATAGGAAATGGATATAGACTTTTCTCCTTTCAGTAGTAGCATGACCTACATAAATTGTGTGTGGCTGTGATTTTCTCATTTTCTCCCACAAGAGGGAGAAATATCCCCTCCCCCGCTGCCCTCCTGCTGCCACGAAAGGGGAAAAAGTGATCACAGGAGCTTTGAATACAATTTTTGTTGAGCTTGTTTTTTTTCTTCACCTTAGGTGACCAGATCGATAGACAGTCCAGTAGCTGAGAAAGAAAAAAAAAAAAATCAGATGACTGGAATACAGCCAGAGGCAGTTTCTCTAGTGCAGCAAGGGTCCATTCTGATATTACAAAATTTAAAATAAATGCTATATAAGCAGACATTCATATCTCAATAAATTTACAAAGGGAAAACGCAGACATTAAAATGAGTCATAAGAATACTAATGCTAGAATCACTCTTCTGAAGTATCCAATATAATGAAACAGACTTTCCAAGGCTACCAGGGGTTTCTCACCTTTCAGAATCATGGGTCTTAACAGACAACAATTAATATACGATAACCACAATGTAGCCAACGCTACTCACTGGGCCGTGGGCTAAGAGGGCTGCTCACATGATAACATTTACAGGGAGCAGCGCGGGTGTCTGGGGATCTAATGGGAACAACCATCCTGAAAACCAGCTGTGCTAGCCAGGCAGTCTTCCCTCCCTGTCTCCACAAGGGATGTAGCTCCTGAAACTTGACTGGCTCTCAGAAAGGATGACGGGACTCAGGTCAAAACTCATTCTCCATTTCAGGGAATGTATCCACTCAGACATCTGTTCGCTCGGCTGAGCTCTCGTCCTGGGTAAGGCATCATAGAAATCAGCAAGCCACAAAAAACTCAGCGAGGTGGGGGGCTTTAGACTTTGCTCCCGGGCCCAGAATATGCTTCTGTATCTTAGTGATGTGACTTGAACTAGTTCTACACCATTCAACTAAGTTCTTTTTTTTTTTTTTTAAAGATTTTATTTATTTATTTGACAGAGAGACAGATCACAAGTAGGCAGAGAGGCAGGCAGAGAGAGGAGGGGGAAGCAGGCTCCCTGCCGAGCAGAGAGCCTGATGCGGGACTCGATCCCAGGACCCTGGGATCATGACTGGAGCCGAAGGCAGAGGCTTTAACCCTCTGAGCCACCCAGGCGCCCCCATTCAACTAAGTTCTTATCTTTCCTGGAAAATCTTACTTGACATCACTTGTCTGTCCTTCAGCAATTCTGAGACAAGTATCTTTCTTCCATGTCTTTCTTTTCTAATTTCTACTGCAATTTGTGAGGTAAATGACAAAGATAGTCACTATACCAGTTAACATGGATTGTTTATCTTACACCAGCACTAAGAGATTTTATTGCACTGTTTTATTTAATTCTCACAACTGTTCTTATCCCGACTGAGAATGTCTCTCCTCAACTCTGACTCTGTTCTCTGTGGACATGGGTGGGATGGGAGGTCCACAAGACTCAGAGGGTTCCTTCTGAGACAAGCCCTTCCCCAGCTGCCTCAACACCACAGAATGTCCCAGAACTAATAAGTAGCTTTATCAAGGAGACTTTGGTTTACACCTTTCATGACCTCATCAATATCTGTAGAAAACATGGTTGACCAAGCTTTCTTATTCTTTCCAAATTGAAGTCAAAGTCTACCTTCCTATAAATCTAAGGGTCCATGAGAATCATGCCATCTTACCTTTTTTGTCTATTTAGCTCGTTTACTTTAAAATAATTTTCCCAGTTTACTCAACTATTTTAATGAATCTTTATATTCCTCACCCGAGTATTTAAGGGCACCAAGAAAGACGGTCATAGTTACCGAATACCGATTACATGAATTGAGTTATTCAAAACTCACAACTACCACTTCCATACACACTACCATCTTCATTTTATATAAGAGAGGCATGGCGAGAAAAAATACCCCATTCAGAATTTACAACACAAAGTGATTGTGAACAGGACTGACAGACAGGCTATCTGATTCCACAGTCTTCCTCTGCCTCCCCCATTCTACAAAACTCCGGGTAGATTTAAATGTCCTTAAGTGACGAACTTCAGTTGCATGCTGTGTCCAGACTCACCACATAAAGTAGGCAGCAACCAGTCCCAAGACTTGCTGACCGATACCCACAGTTCTGCATGCAGGGATTACTCCACAAACATCAATGACTTTTGAGTGATGGTCAACAGTTTTTGTCCAACTTGCATGGATTTATGTGGACAAAAATCCTAGAAAAAGAAAGGTGACACTTCCCAGAAATTCTTTAAGAATCTAACTCCAGTAATTTTTATGTATCAGTAAGGAAAGATTCTTTCTGCTTGTAAGGATTCAAATTTGAAGACAACTGAGCATCTAGTCAAAAGTGTATGATAAGGAATTCTAAAATTCTATAGCAAAACCTAACTTTGCAAGCACTGGAAATGATATGTCTATGCTCCTTATAAGGGGAAATATATGGCTTTCATGGATGTATGATAAAGGTATTCCAAATTAGCATTGCAGAGGCACACATACCCACAATGACTGACTTAATAATTCCTAAAGCAGAAAAGGAGCCCATTTTCCAATTTTGCCCATATTTAGTATTGAAACTTCTTTATTATATATGTACATAATATAGAGTATACTCTATTTCAAAGGATAAGTCTATTTAAAATTTATACCCAATGTTACCTTAATGATCTTGCATGGACAGTTATAGTATTTTTTTAATCATAAAAATGATTTTAAAAATAACTTTACAATATGCAGTAATCAGATGGTTTAAAATGTTGTTAATAAGCAATTAAAATATCTTTGGTATTCAGATGCCAAATCCATTTGCTGAAGATATGCCCATCCTAATGTTTTAACTTTAAAAAAAAAAAAAAAGATTTTATTTATTTATTTGACACAGAGAGAGAGATCACAAGTAGGCAGAGAGGCAGGCGGGGGGGGGGGGGAAGCAGGCTCCCCGCTGAGCAGAGAGCCCTATGTGGGGCTCAATCCCAGGACCCTGAGATCATGACCCGAGCCAAAGGCAGAGGACTAACCCACTGAGCCACCCAGGCGCCCCCCCCACAATCTTAATGTTTTAGAATACACATTATAACTACTTCATTCTTACTCTAGGAACTATGCAAAACTTATTTCTCTAAAGGTGGTGGGGATGTAAGAAGCATACATATTATCTTGAAAGAGAATAAAAAAGTTTGCTGACATCTAAAAGAACAATTTTGTAAAAACTGGGGCTAACTTTTTAATCTTTAGTAATCCGAATACCTATCTTTAATCTCATGAAAATTCTAATGCGTTGTATTATATATACACTGGATTTTTTTATTGGACAAATTAGAAAAATATTGGAATTTCTGGCTTAAAACTTACAATAGACACAAATATAAATAAGTGGTAGTGGATTTTCATCACATAAATAATTTGAAGAAAGTGCTCTCAGAAAATTTTTCTACTTAAGTGATACTCTCAACTGAATATCTAAAATTAGCCTTCTAAAGGGAACATTTCATAGTATGTATTGGCATTTTTAGGAGAAAAAGAACCCATAAATTCATGTTTAAATGACTTAAAACAATGTTAAATATCAATTCATTTTGATTCTATGATGAAAAAATCCTAGTGTAATGAACCACTATTATTTATTTATTTCAAATGCAATTCATTAAAAATGTACTCATTGCCTTAAGGCCTTTGGGAATGCACATAAAAACAAAAAATATATTAATTAAGTATATCAACAGCCCAACTCCTCATTAAAGAGAATAACAGGTTAAACCAATGCCATACCATAAAGTTATAGTTCATATTTCATGTACATAGGATTTAACTATGATAGCTTGTTTACCATCTAGGCTCTATGAAGACTGATAAAAAGGTTTAATTGGATTTTTATTTTTTATTTATGTTTATTTTTGTTTATGTATTTATTTCTTTCTTTTGGTTAAGGAAGGCTAAGTAAGCACTTGGATCTGTTCAAGTAATGATGTGACTGTTGGTAACATCCAACAGAAAATCTGTCATGGAGCTTCTCTAGGACTCAGGAAAGTCTTTTGGAGTTTCATCCACAGGCCAGATCCGGATCATGTCATGGTTTCTTAACACAAGAGTCTAATTCTTTCCCTTCTCCCGCTATCTGACTTGGAGTTCATTATACGTTCTATTAAAAGGCTGAAAATACGTCTCTAGGAAAGGTAAATTCTGTCAGTAGCCAGTGTGAGTGGATACCTCTGTACTTTTTACTTAAGACTTCACATGACCCCATCTGCCCTAAATATCTCCTCTGCTGGTGACACACAACACTTGAACTGTCAACCGTAAGCCCGGAAAAATAAACCCAAGATGCAATTTCTGAAATCAGGAACTATGGGTTGTTAATATAATACATAGAAGTGAAGACAGTGAGCTAGCCTTTCCATTAGCAAAACCGTACAGATAAATTTATCAGACCAGCTGGCTTTCACACTGGTAAGTAACAATAACCAGAGGGAACTGAATGGGTAGATTTGTGTTGTGCTGGTGGGCATGGGGCATGTGTAGAGAGAGCTTTCAGCTCTGGGCTGGGGGCTTCGAACAGTCAGAAAGCTGTCTAAAGTGGGAAAAAAAGAAGGTGCATCATAAGGAAAGAAAAATGTTCAAGAAAAATCTTTTCCTGCTTCTTGGTTTTGCTTAAGGCTAGCTCTGACCTAATACCATATTGCTCTACTCACATACTATCTATCTATCTATTATTCATTCATTCATTCACTCACTTATTTTAAGCAGTAAAGCTCACACTGTTATTATTAAGAAATACTAATATTAATGTATCATAAAACAATTTTGACGGTGCCTGAGTACCTGACAATAATTATCCAGCTATTATAGGTCACAGAGGCATCACACTCAGATGACTCAGATGATTGGCTGGGTCTGTCCACAGAAACCTGCCACTCCTTGAAGGAAGGAATGCACACGCAGGGTGCCGCCAAATGGGCTTCATGAAGGTTGGGCTTGATTGAGAATAATAGCATTATAGAATCACAGAGTTTGTAGAAGTAATTTAAAGACCAATGATTCCAGAAATATATTCTATGGACTTCCACAACATCTCTATGAAGATGTCATTGACCTGGTGTTTGAATGCTTTGCTGATTGTTGAAATGTTAGGCGACTAAAGGAATGTCTCATCATCATCAGGCTCTTGCTTATTCTCTAATGTTATCTTTTTTGGCTTAAAATACTATTTTTTTGCCATCCTCTAGCTCCCTCTGATGTGCCATGCCAAACTCGGTGTTCCCCAAACACAATGAGCCTCAGGACCTTTGCACTTGTTCATTCTCAGTCAGTGTTTAGAAAATATTTACTGAACCAAAGAATGGAAAGTACCACCACCCGATGGCAAAGTCAGAAACCAGGGTGCGTTTAAAGCTCTACCCTCCCTTTAAATGCCAACATCTAATCCATAACAAAGCCCCACTGATAATTTTTCTAAAAGAACACTCCACCTCTTTTCACTGTCACTTCCTAGATCAATACAACTGCTTCTAACTTGCTACTTCAGGTCTAACTTCAGTAAATTTATTTGTAATAATGCAGTTAGGTGATGTCTTTAAAATACAAATCTATCCATCCCTTTACTTAAAAGTCTGCAGTGTTCATGAAGTAAAATCAAAACATGCTTCTGACATTTTTTTTCAGCCTTGTCTTCCCTTGACTTCTTTATCTATTCAAAGTGTCTGATTAGAGGGGTACCTGGGTGGCTCAGTCGGTTAAGAGTCCAACTCTTGATTTCAGCTCAGGTACATGATCTTGGGGTCCTGGGATCGAGCCCTGCAAGGGCTCCCCGGCTTCTCTCTCCCTCTGCCCTTCTTTCCATGTATGCATTCTCTCAAATAAATAAATCTTAAAAAATAAATAAATAAATAATTGACTAGAGATACTTATTCCAAGAAGTCTTTACCAATCTCCCTGAACTGCCCTGGGTGCTCCAGCTACAGAACTTTTAAAAATGCACTGCATTATATTTGCTTGCTTAATTATATCTCTGCTCCTAATAGGATTCTAAGCACTCTCAAGTCAAAGAACATGTCTGTCTTATTCATTACTGGGCCTCCAGAGCCTAGCATAAGTAAATATTCAATTTAACATAAATTGTTTAAAGAAGGAAGAGGGGGGTGGCGCCTGGGCGGCTCAGTGGGTTAAAGCCTCTGCCTTCGGCTCAGGTCATGATCCCAGGGTCCTGGAATCGAGCCCCACGTCGGGCTCTCTGCTCAGCAGGGAGCCTGCTTCCTCCTCTCTCTCTGCCTGCCTCTCTGCCTACTTGTGATCTGTCAAATAAATAAATAAAATCTTTTATTAATTAATTAACTAATTAATTAATTAAAAGAAGGAAGGGATTCAACCCTGAATCTCAGGATGTCACCTTAATATTAGATCGGGTGTGTTGGTGTTGGTGTGGTTCCAGACAGAGGGGTTATTCGTCTGAGGTCTCTTGAATGTGTCAGGAGCAGTCTTCCAATAGTGGACGAGATCTGGATGATACAATTATGCTGTTGTACAGACTAAGCGAGGACTACTTCATTCAGCAGTTCTGTACCGAGGCCCAACTACACGCCCAACACTCTTCCAGGTGCTGGCCAGAGTGGGAGAAAAAGACAGGCTCTCACTCTGAGCTTACATAGTCCTTAGGGAGACAATGAACAAGTACACACAGAAACAAAACAAAACAAAATAAAGTGAAACAACAACAAGAAGAAGATCATTTCTGATAAACAAAGGTCCTCTAAAGAAACTAAGACCGGGTATGAGGATAGAGTGTCTGGGAGAGGAACATTTCTATATGCAAGGGTCAGGGAAGGCTTTTCCTGCCTGCGGAAGGAACAGAAGAGCGGTGTTTGTGACCTGACAGTGCAGATCGACTCGTGCAAATTTCTTCTTATTTTTCTTTCCCACGTGCAAATTTCAAAGGGGGAAGCGGTTTCCGAAAAGACCCAAGGTGGTGTGTTCCAGGGGCAAGAAAAGGTGGTGTGACTGGTTCGCTGAGATATGAGGCAAGGGGCTAGAATTACATAGAGCTCTATAACCACCGTGAGTGAGAGTCATTATACTTGAAGTTGAATGGGAAACGGTTGGAGCAGAGCCATCACTTAGAAGACCAAAGTTCATCTACACAGAGTCCAATATATCTCCAAACTAATATACTGATTCATGTGGCACACATATTTGATACTGCTTCTGTTTAGTAACTCACAAATCATTGTAATTAGGAGGCTGGTGAAAATACCCCACTCTCCCCTCCCTCTTCTTTGTTTCTTTTCTTTTATTCAGCAAGCTCCGAAGTCACTAGCCCTGGGGGGGGGGATAAAGGGATGAATAACCTCATTCAGCTCAAAGAAACAACAACAACAAAAAATCCCCATTGAAATGGTTCATTGCAAACAGGCAAAATGGTCATTGTGTAGTGGATGGGGTTTCCTCTCTTTAGAATCCAGGCAATGACTAATGATTTTCCTCCAAAGTTCCCACTTTTAAAAGAATGAATAAGCCCCAGAGGCCTCGAAGAGATGAGTATTACTTTCCTCCTGGTAGCTCAGCTAGTGACTGAGAGGGAAAAAGAAACTGGACAATATTTCAAAGCCAAGACCTATGAATGTGATCATAGATACTGCACCTCCATCCTCCTAAATTGTTTGGTATCCAAACAGTGTTTCGCCATTCTACGTATTTTCTGCCTTATCCATAAACTCACTGATCTGAGGTGGGCTTGCTTGGAATATGCTTCTGGGCTGCGCTCACATCAGCATCATTCCCTTGCTCCCCAGAGGAGCGCCATCGCTGGGACCCAACCCGGTGCTCAAAGACTCCTCTGAAATTGGATGATCAGTGGTCATATGACACAAACACCAATTGTACCAAACTTAGGTATTGATTTGCATAATTTTATTTTCTAGGGACAAATTTCAAACAACACTAACAACAACAGACCACTACAAAATAATTACTTGCCTTTTGGAAGCAAAACGGCACACGGAATGCTAATGTAAGGTTCAACGCATTGCTTTCATTCTCTCATCTCTATTACGAAAAATGTCACGGGTTAATATATTTGTGCCCCACTGAGAATTAAAGAGGAAACAAAATGCTTAGCGTTTGTAATGAGGTCATGCATTAATGTAGGAAGGTCATGCCAGATCACGTATAATAGATATGGCAACATCGTTTTCCACGGTAGCCAAAGGGGACTCAACTCAATGATAGGCAATGCTTTGAGAAATATTTATTTCTGATGTGAAAGGAAATAGAACCAGAGCATTCTGGTTGATGGAAGCCATAAATAAGATTTTCCCACAAAGGATTAGAAAGCAAAAATACTCTTCCCACAAGCTATATCACCTCGAAGTTCAAGGACCCGGTGAAGAGATCACAGTATTTTCTGATGGTGGTGTAATACATCGCCCAAATTTCATATGTTGAAAATGACTTTAGTTCTTGGGAGAAATTCTCAGATAAGATGAACTAAACACTGGTGTTAGAGGCATTAAAAGAAAGTTATAGATAGCTAAAAACTTTAAATGGAGTACAACGTTGTACATTTTAATTCATCGGCTAAAAATGAGCACGGGCTGTTTATAAAATCAATCTTATTGAAAAGTTTGGTTTTTGACAGGTTCCAGATCTATTTTGGAAAAAAAAACAAAAACAAAAAAAACCCACCATAACTTAGTTTGAGAATTTTAGAAGTGACAACATGTAAATAAGCACCTTTAGCACTCAGGTTGAAAACTGAACATATTGCACTTAAAAGAAAATGTAACAATTACTATGAGTCAGTTTTGATTGGAATCTTTATATACTATTTCACATCTTGCAAGACTCATTACTATATATTATTTTATATAATGAAAATTTTAGCAAATAAACATAGTATATTAACTATTTAAAGAAAAGTAAGGTTAACGCAAACAGGTAATTCACAAAAGAAGCTGTGTAAAGGACCATTAAATATACACAGCATGTTAAATATCAACAGTAATCAAGTAACAAGTAAAGACATTACATCAGGTCCTCTCTGTTTCAATAAACTGATTAAGATTAAGAATGACTAGGGGCGCCTGGGTGGCTCAGTGGGTTAAGGCCTCTGCCTTCGGCTCAGGTCATGGTCTCACAGTCCTGGGATCAAGTCCCGCATCGGGCTCTCTGCTCAGCGGGGAGCCTGCTTCCTCCTCTCTCTCTGCCTGCCTCTCTGACTACTTGTAATCGCTGTCTATCAAATAAATAAAATCTAAAAAAAAAAAAAAAAGATTAAGAATGACTATAGTGCAGTACAGAGGTTACTAGGAATCTAAAAATGTCTCATAAATGGGTTATTTTATACTACTTATGGGCATTTGCCTGTTGGCTGCCACTCTGGAAGGAAAATTATGAATATTTAGCAATCAAGGTCTAGTAATTAATCTTAATGAAATAATGAAGAAATGTAAAAATATACATATGAGGATATAGATCAGAATACTGTCTTTAGTCATGAATGTTTGGAAACAGCTGAAGTATTCCACAAGAAAGGATTAATGTAGATACCGGCATTATATTTGCATACCAAAATACTACACAGCCATTAAAAGCAGTGCTGTATTTTTGTGGCGGTATCAGGGCAATTTCCATTCTTGGTCCTGTTTCCTTCCAGGTAATTTAATTAGCAGACACTCCTGCCTTCTCTTCATCTTGTCACATCTCATCATGGAGAAATGACTGAATCTGATTTGTGAATTTGGGCACAGGGAAAGGGTATGAGGACCCTGCACTTTCCTCTTGGGAGTGAATTTTCCTGCAGGTAACATAAGTGGCAGTTTACTCTCACTTAAAATTATCTGGATAGGAGTATTGGAGATGGTGGGTATGCTGTTTAAATTTGGGGTCAGTATTAAAATAAACCCTTTTTATAAACTACATCTCCCAAACTCATCTATATCAATATTAAAGATGAAATTTTGTTCCTTTTCTGCCAACACTTTGTCTTAGGTTGCAAATAGTCAGAAACTGGACAAGGAAGAGAAGCGCTCTGGATCGCCCCTCAACACCTCAACATAACAGAAGAATATTTAAAATCATAGAAGTGTTCACAATGTACTGCTAAGTGGGAAAAAAGAGACACAAAAACTACAGACTATAAAACATTACACAAGATACCCTAACAATATTTATCTCTGCATAGAGATCGATGAGTGCTTCATATTTAATTTTTTCTATTTTAGTTTACATGTGTTTTCAGGATTTTCTGCAATTAGTTTGTGTGATTTTTCTAAGCAGACTTGCAGTGTTGCTTTGATGCATTATTGTAGAATTCTAGAATCTTCTTCCAAAAAGGTTGTTATACACAGAAGAGAAACACGTCTGTGAGTAATGACAGCCCTGATTCTATAGGAAGACAAGGTATTAAGTTAGATGAACTCACTAGTCCATCCTGGAACTAGCACTAGTCCCCACATGTTTGATAACTCCGAGAGAACATCATTACTAGATTTTAAATTGCTTTCTCTGACGATTCTACCACGGAAAACCTGAACACCTATGTGAGCTTTTAATTTCCTAATGTATTCGTTACCTGACCAGAGCTATGGGCGATGGTAGCTTTGCAGTCAGATTTATCCAAGAGTTGTTCCCTTTGCCTATCTGGATATTCAGAGGTTCAATGGAATGCCTCGGATTTGTGTTAAAAGGTAGAGATTCTTCTCCAAAAAGCTATTTTTCAGAAATACATTTTGTTCATTAGCTACTTGAGAGGACTTTGAATGTTAACATTTTTTTTTTCTCACATGAATGTATGCATGAAATTTCACAGTAGGGTCATAACTCCAGCCTGTAAAACCCTAAGTAACTCCTCATGAAGAGTTGTTCCCCACCCTGCTCAGCCCAGCCTAGCTCTGTCTGGTGTTACACTCTCAGAAACACACATTCGCAACAACTTTAAATTTCAATAACTCTGGGTGCCCACATGTCAGAAACAAATTATAAGCATATCAAAGCATAATTAGCAAAGTGTAAAAACAGCACATTTTAAAATCTTCAAGCTTCCACAAAACTACCGTATTTTATGATATAGTCAATCCGATTTCCCAATTTGTTGAGGAATATTTCATTTGCGGCTGCATGATTTCTTGAAATTGCATTCATCGTCTTAGTCCTGTGCTCTTCCAACATGTTTCGCTATGAGGAATAAATAGCAATTTGCCATGCTTGTTTCCATAATAGTCTTATTCATAGAAAATAGGCATCTAAACTTTAAAACATAAACATATTGCACAGGAACGTTTACAACTTTCTTCCCTAGAAATATGGAAGTCTAACGAAGCTCCTTATTGGAGTCATGGATTTTTCTGTTTTGGATTTTTCTGTTTGTAGTGCATATCAGGTCCCTTATCATGCTCCAGAAGAATTTCTGATGTCCCTCTACTTTACACTATATATGGGCACTACCAATGGATAGGCATTCAAATACACATTTAATTAAAAATTTCAGCAACTAGACTGGGTCTCTCGGCCCTTTGACCAAGTAGATTTCAGGACGAAGCACACAGCTGTTCAGCTCGTGCACAGAACAACCCAAGAGCACAGCTCCAGGGGGTACCACTCCCATAGGATATATGGCGGATCATATCCTCAGAGTCATTTCTATCTCTTCTACATGTATACCAGATGCCACATTTAGCCCAAGAGGACAAAGTTTATAGGTCAAAACCAGCAGAGCCCAAGGCCAGAAGAACAAACTATGGGGTTGAGGAGAATCTTATATGCCCAGAGAGGTCTTAGAATGCTGTAGAGTGATTGAGATCCCCAACCTTCCTGACAGCAGCAAAGCCCAGATTAATTTGAACAGAATTATTAGTCGACGTGCAGACATTAAGTAATTCACCTGGCCAGAGGATGCAAGGCAAGAAGAAAACAAAGAAGAGGCATGAACGGAGGGTTCTTCCGGGCTGGTTACAGTTATAGGTGGTCAACACTCTGTTCTCATAACAACCTTACAGAAAATTTATTTAATTAGGTAAATTAGCTTTTGTGGCTTGGATAATAACAGAAATAACAAAGTTCTTATTAAGTAATGCAAAGAAAGAAAATATAAAAGGAGAAAGAGGCAGCAAATAGAACACCAAAAACAAACAGAAAAACAAAGTTCCTATCCCTAAACCAGCAAGTGGGTAGGTTTAACTGGCATTAATAGGAATACAGATTGGTCAAAGGAGGTAAGTTTTTCTTGTTCCTACTGTTTTCAATTCCAGTGACCTGAAAAAATTAAACTTCCCCGAAATGATACAAATGATTGCCTTCTCACTAATGGGGAAATGCTCATTTGTTTAATATCGCTTTGCTGAGATATTCTTAGACATTCATTTTAATATATAATCAAAAGCAGATAGTGAAGAAAGAAGCAGTAACTCTCACATTACTTCTGCATTATTTTTTGCCATGGGGCCTCACATTTGAGGTTAAAAGAGTAATAGAACACAGGATTACCATTCATTCTTGCTGAAAACAATGCTAACCAAGGATCAAAGTGTGGAAAATGAAAAAGACTGCTTGCTTAATTTAGTCTCAGTATGTTCTAAAGGCCATTAAAGTGCCCAACACCTTTACAGTATCTCCCTTTTATATCTGCATCCATTTAGGTAGATTACTCTTAAGAAAATTTAGTTAATCAAGAAACAGCTGGGCATGGTGTAATTCCTTCTCACTGCACTTTCCCTCAGGTTCTTAATGACAAATGCATTACAGTTATTTATTACAAATAGATTGAAGGTGTCAGTATGGTTTAATTCATAGCAATCTTCCACTTTTAAAATGTTTTGAGAACTGGGCTTCTTCCCAATGCTGACAATGCACACAGTTTGCTTTCTGGGGGACTATATTCCTTAGGAGTACTTTTCTTTATGTTTATTACTTCAAAAAAATGAAGGTACCATCTGCTCTTGCCTTGTAGTTGTTTAAACTGTTTAGAACCTTGGGTCATAACAAGAATAACTCTGGTGTATTTTCACATAGTTAATTTCATCTGCAAATAATTAGCTAGGCAGCCCTATCTTTAAGCCCTACCATAGATGACAATGAAAACAAAATGACCTGTAGAAGCAAGATGTTTTCTAGGATAGATAAACACTTGAGACACTCCAATTGGTCTGATGAAGTGACAGAAAAATAGTTATGATTTCACACCTCAGTGTCACAAATATGCATATGTTACACAAGGAAAATCTTTATGATTAATTTATACCACATGATGTTAGATAAATACTTGCACTTACAGACAATCTATTTAATCTTTCTTCTGAAACAGTTTAAGACAGGGAACAGACATAGGTCAACAGGCACATTATACAGACAAGATAATCATTAGAATGACTGCAAATTCACTCCATAAGAAATAAAATTATTAAACTAAGTTTCATAGGAGCTATACAAACTCTAACACTCTTCTTAATAGCTAAACAATGCAAATGGACAATAATGCAGCATAGAAATGTGCAAAATGTTACATCAAAAGTTAAATGTACTCTAATTTTTTTTTAGCCTAGGATACGTGAACACCTTAAAATTATATGCAAAATTTTGAGGGTCTTGTGCATTTGTACATTTCTTTTTTTTTTTTTTTTAAGATTTTATTTATTTATTTGCTAGAGAGAGAGATCACAAGTAGGCAGACAGGCAGGCAGAGAGAGAGGGGGAAGCAGGCTCCCCGCCAAGCAGAGAGCCCGATGCGGGGCTCGATCCCAGAACCCCGAGATCATGACCCAAGCCAAAGGCAGAGGCTTAACCCACTGAGCCACCCAGGCGCTCCCGTTTGTACATTTCTAAGAAAGGGTCCGTCCATAGGTTTTATCAGTTTGCCAAAAGGTCTAATCTGTAAGTGTATAAATACAAAGCATTCTAATAAAATATTGTTTTTATTTAATTAGTCAGCTGTTCTAGTTTGTTTTTTTAAAAAAGCACTGTTTAAATACACTAGGTACAGGAAAATAGACTCATAAAACATCTGTCATTTTTAAAAAAGGGATGGTAAACTGCAAGGCAACACAGGGGATTTAATAAAGGGAGATTGTTAGAAGTGTTCAAACTGTTAGAAAAATAGACTAAATAAAGCCAAAGCTGAACATTTGTTACATGAATACTTCTCAGCAAGAAATGCGCATCGAGTTCATAATTTGGCATAGCAGTTATCCTTGTATTTTAAACAACAGGTTTGATTATATCATGTTGTATGTATGTATATATATATGTATTTATTTATCTATCTGGGGAAGGGTGGGGCAGTGGGAGAGGGAGAGAGAACCTTAAGCTGACTCTGAGCTGAGCTTGGCACTGACGTGGGGCTCAAACTCACAACCCTGAGCTCACCACTGGTCAAAAGTCAGAAGCTTAACTAATTGTGCCACCCAGGTGCCTCTGTATCATGCTGTTTTTTGAATAGTTCTTGTGGAAATATTAGGCTGGTTATTCTATTAGGCATTGTTATATATATACAAATTACTGCATAAAGAGTCTGAAATGGAGTGTCTTATTTCCTTGTTTCCAACACTGTTTCTGTGGATGCTAAGTTTACTTCACACCCATCAGTTAAATGATTATGTTGCCCTGTCCACATTCCCCATGTTCCCAGAGCTGACAGGTTACCATTGTATTAACAAGGAGAAAATTACATCACATCTCAGTGCTCAAAGTGAAGATGGTATTTTGTATAATCACAAATACTTCTTTGAAGGGAAAACTATCAAGTATTTATAAGTCACAGGCTTACCTAGGGGCTTAATGGAGGAATAGGTTTAGAGATAGAACAGTATTGCACAATGATTATGTCTTCACCCTTCCTGATAACCATAAAAACAAACACCTTGTCTATATTCAGGATAAGTGTATCAGATGCTTCAGTGAGAAAAACATTAGCTTAAATATCCATCCGTGTTAAACATTTTCTTGCCTATAGCTCTGAGTCATCTCCTGCCCTCCCGTTTCCCAGCCTAGGCACCTTCTTTAATTTTTAAAGCACCTAAGATACGTTATTACAATTACATAACTCAGTTCTCTGTTCTAACATTGTCTGTTCCAGTATATACCATTGAAAGAACGAATTTGTACCCTGTACCCCAGCTGGCTTTTATATGTGTTGTCTAATGCTACATAGTAGATCTTCCAATGACTTGGTAAGACTTCCAACAGGAAATAGTTTGAGGGGCGCCTGAGTGGCTCAGTCGATTAAGTGTCTGTCTTCGGCTCCGATCATGATCGTGGAGTCCTGAGATCGAGCCCCGCATCAGGCTCTCTGCTCAGTGGGAAGTCTGCTTCTCCCTCTGCCTGCTGCTCTCCCTGCTTGCACTCTCTCTCTCACTCTCACTCTATCTCAAATAAATAAATAAAATCTTAAGAAAAAAAAAAAAAAGTAGTAGTTTGAGTGTAGGTTGAACTCCAAACTTAAAAGAGGGTTTTTACATAGAGATTTAAATAGATATATATATTACAAAATGCTATGGCTCTTCAGTCTACTATAATTCTTGTTCCAAATGTTACTGAATACCATTTATAACTCTAAACAACCAAAAATTAAATTTCATAAAATTTTAGAACCTTAATAGTTGCTTTAAATTTCTGTAGTCCAGGGGCACCTGGGTGGCTCAGTGGGTTAAAGCCTCTGCCCTTGGCTTGGGTCATGATCCCGGGGTCCTGGGATCGAGCCCCGCATCGGGCTCTCTGCTCAGCGAGGAGCCTGCTTCCCTCTCTCTCTCTCTCTCTCTCTGCCTATCTCTCTGCCTACTTGTGATCTCTGTCAAATAAATAAATTTTAAAAAAAATCTAAAAAATAAAAAAGATTAAAAAAAAATTTCTGTAGTCCAAGAGTTTTCCAAACATGTTTCATTAAAAAATGCCCCACAGGGTGAAGGTAGGTGGAGGAGTATAAAAAAAGAAGGTCACAAGCGGAAAGGATATAGTTTTGTAGGTTTTATATATCTGTCTTCCCTGTCAGCTCTTCCTTGATTAAAGAGTTTCACAGCCAATACTATTTTTAAAAGCATTGCTTTGTTCCAATTCCTTATACAAATGAGGCCTAAAGAAGTCAAATAATATACCCAAAGTCACATGATCTAGGTAGAAGAACTTTTTCCCTATGTCAAATCAGTTAATATTAGATTCCATGTACTTATTTATCTTTTGTGACATTTATCTATTTTCAGTTTTGTATATTGACATTTATTCATTACCGGACTAAAATATTGAATCAGAAGTTAACAATATTGTTGTTCTAGTAGCTTGTACCTGTGACCTTCCGTGTAAGGCGCAAACTATGAAATCCACGGAGTCCTGTGCTGGTTTACTAAATCCGGAAGAAGAAACAAAACAAAACAAAACAAAAACCAAAATAAAAAACAGGGACCTTGTTCAGCCATGGGGAACTGCACCCTTCCACACTTGCACAAACCTCCTTCCAAGCAGCTCTGAATTTAGACTTTCCTGCTTTCTACTATGTCCCAGAGCTTGCTGGAAGATTTTAATTTATATACGCTGCCCAAATATTTGATGGGTTCCCTGTGAGTTTACAGAGCTTGATACAGAGGATCAAGATGGAAATGAGTAGCCATGTGCCCTACCTTGAGGAGAAAGAAGGTGTTTAGGAAACAAAGTATTTCAAAAGATATGGCTCACTGCTTGTTTGCTGAATCATGCATTATGTTGTTTGGTTATTATGAAAATGCATACATTCAGTCATACTATACTATAAGCAGAGTTGCCCTAACTAATTAGGCGATGGCATTCAACATGTATCTACTTAAAGTTCTAAACTATTTTAAGTATCTTATCACTGTGCATCTTCTTTCCAGAAAAGTGTGTGCCTGCACAGGCACGTGTTTGTTTCAGTGGAAGGTCCCCTGAAACTGGCCGTGTGGTTTTTAATCAGCACCACCTCCGAAAAGACTCAGAACTCACATCCCTGCAAGGCAACACTAACTCCTTGCAAACATTATCTGTCTAGAGATGCCAAATACATACAATGGAAACCACTTTGCAAGCATTGTCTCATTTCTTCTTTGCAATAACCTCAAGGCAAGTCCTATGTTGATCCCATCAACCAAATGAAGAAACTGGAGTGAGAGAACTTGAGTAACGGGGGTCTGGGTGGCTCAGTCGGTTTAGCCTCCGACTCCTGATTTCAGCTCAGGTCATGATCAGCTCAGGGTCGTGAGATCCAGCCAGCCCTGCATCGCGCTCCCCGCTCAGTGTGGAGCCTGCTTGTCCCTCTCCCTCTGCTCCTCGTTACCCAACACCTTGCTTGTGGTCTCTCTCTCTCTCAAACAAATAAACAAACTTGAATAACTTGTTCAATGTCACAAAGTGTGTGAGTAAATGGAGTTGGACGTGAGCCTTAGCCTGCCTGGTACAAACATATTCTTAAAGCGCATGCACTTAAATGTATCAACTGTTTGAATAATGATTCTTTCGCTAATGTGTGGACACATGTAAAAGAATGTAGTCTGATACCCTCTCACACTCCACACCTCCCTTCTTACGTGTGGAAGTCATACTCAAGTTACAACATCTGTCTTGAAGGTTATCATCAGGCAAATTTAAATGTTTGATTTGCCTAATTCTCTCTTCTTTTTAAATGAATTTAACCATTTTTAAGTATATAATTCAGTGACTTTAAGTACTCACAGTGTTGTGCAACCATCATATTTCCAGATTTGTTTCAACATTCCAAACAGAAACGTTGTCCCGGTTTAACAAAAATTTTCTCCCCTGCCTCTGGCTCTTTTAACCTTTACTCTCCTTTGGTCTCTGTGGATTTGCCTATTATAGGTATCTTGCACAAGTGGAATCATACAGTATCTCTCCTTTTGTGTCTCTGATTTTACTTAGCATACTGTTTTCAAGGTTCCTCCATATTGCAGCATGTAACAGAATCCCATTCTTTTTTAAGGCTGAATAACGTTCAATAGTAGTATGCAGAGACCACATTTTATTGATCCTTTCATCTGTCGGTGGATATCTGGGTTGTTTCCACCCTTTAACCACTGGTACCGATACTGCTATGAACACTCATGTCCAAGAATCTGTTTCCATCCCTTCTCTCATTTTTCTGAGTATGTAACTAGAAGTGGGGTTGCTGGATCATATAGTAATTCCATTTATGTTTTTTTTTTCTTTTAAGATTTTATTTATTTATTTGACAGACAGAGATCACAAGTAGGCAGAGAAGCAGGCAGAGAGAGAGGAGGAAGCAGGCTCCCTGTGGAGCAGAGAGCCTGATGCGGGGCTCAATCCCAGGACCCCGAGACCATGACCTGAGCCAAAGGCATAGGCTTTAACCCACTGAGCCACCCAGGTGCCCCTCTATTTATGTTTTAAAACTTCCTTCATTTTTATTTCTCACTCTTCTCTGAATAATTTATAAACTATCCCCTTCCATTGCTGAAGTCTCTGCATTCCTTCTCATTTCTAATACTATTTAAAATATTCAACTCCTTCTACTAAAAATAACTTTAACATTGTTAGTACTTGCTATGTGTTATTTAATTTTTTTTTTAAACTCAACTACCAAATTCACTAAGGTGATAATTGTCATAAAGTAAATCTGTAAGACATGATGATACGCTCATACTTTCTGCCTGTGTGTCTTGGGCTTCTTTCAGTGTGCTATTTTAACCAGATCATTGTTTTAGACTGAAGAACTGAGGAACCAGCCCCAAAGGCACGAGTACATCTGATTCACTGGCTCCTTTGCCATCAATGTAGACACTTGGAAATTGGTAAACTGAAGGAAGAGAGGCATGTCATTCAGATGATACACAACATGCATAGAAGATGTGACAGCTTTTTTCACAAAACATCTTTTTTAAGATTTTATTTATTTGTTTGACAGACAGAGATCACAAGTAGGCAGAGAGGCAGGCAGAGAGAGAGAGGAAGGGAAGCAGGCTCCCCGCTGAGCAGAGAGCCTGATACGGGGCTCGATCCCAAGACCCTGGGATCATGACCTGAGCCGAAGGCAGAGGCTTTAACCCACTGAGCCACCCAGGCACTCAATTTTCACAAAACATTATAAAATCACCATAATATTGTGTATTTTCAGTATACATTACACTTACAGTATACTGTGTATTGTATAGTGTATACCGTACAATATATCACAAGCTGCAATGACAGTATACTGAAGGAAAACCTATGGTAAGCATTGTTTCAAAGACAGGATGTGAAGCAGGAGAGAGGAAGTAAAACAACACGGTCTGAACGTCTATCTTCTGTCTGGCACTAGAGCAAACTAGCTCATTCATACAGGTCTTCCCAGGGACCCCATAGGGATCACAACCCACGGAAGCAGGAGAGGTCCCTATTTTGAAGGTGTGGATATGGGGTTTGAAGAGGTTAGAGGTTGGACTAGGGGAACTGCTGCCTCGGGCAATGAAGAAAAACTACAGCTTAAGGATAAGCCAGGCCATGGCATTGATAAAATAAAATCCCAGAGAAATCGTCTTGTATTACTATACATCAGTGTGTTTGTTTTTCTTATAAAATATAAGTCATCTATTGGGTTTAAAGGTATGTATTTTAGGAATTTTATTTGGAAACCGAGGTGACCAGACAGATGAGTAGGGCTCAGATCTGTAAATACATTTAACAAACCCAATTAGGAGCTAATAGGGTAAGAAAGTGATTTTCATTTTCTTTGAAAACCATTAACAGTGTGTAGGTAACACATTACCTTTTAAAATGTGTGCATCAAAGTTTATAACAACTTTGATAAAGCTTTTTTCCAAGACAGGACCACTTTGAATCTGGATGACACCTATAGGTTACTTGCAATTGGGTGATTAATAATGTTTTTAATAATGTTTTTAAGGAAAAAATATATATATACACATAATATATAAGGAAATATATTTCCTATATTTCCTTATACATTATATGTAATTATATATTTTTCCTTATTTTTAAGAAAAAAATACACATACATATATGTACATATATATGTGTGCATATATATATATATAAAAAAAGTGAGATGCACAGTCTGATTCAAAGGTTACTCTCATATTCATGTAGATACAGTCTATTTTCAATTATAGATAGATTTATTATAATTATTTAAAAACCAATTTTGATTGTGGCAGGTTGGTTTTGAAGAAATGACAAATCCTACATTCCAGATGAAAGAAATTCCATGTGAAGAGTAAAAGGTTGAATGAGAATAATTGTTTCAGAAACTGTCTTCCACCCATTGACTCTATTACCTTATTGATAACTGGAGGCAAAAATTCAGTCCACATCTTAACAAAAAACTATAGAACAAAGAAAACTCCACCAACATGAAGATACTGTAAACTACAAAGAATAACTCTAGGAATGCTCTGATTTCCATTTGTGAAAGTGCAGAGTTGGTATTTCTCTAATTAGCGTAATGTTTGTTCTTATTAAATTCAAGTTTGCAAAATGATCCATTCACAATTTTGAGTGCATATAATTAATGATGCAGATTTATTGTGCCAGTAAACATTTTAGGGAGCATTTCTTTGATCACTGAAGCTGAGAAGTTCATCAAAAACTTTTATGAAAGAAGCAGCTACACACACGCCACAAATGATACATAAATGTGATCTGTACCCTCACCCACATAGATGCACCTATAAACACACCTAAGGTACATCTATTCCTAATAGCTTGATGCTCCTGTTTTAAGCTAAGGGATTTTACCCTCTCTGGACCCCACCCTTCATCCGCGCTCCTTCCAAGTCCTTCTACTCATCTTCACAGCTCAGCTCCAATAACATTTCTTTTCTAAAAGAGATTTCATATGGAACAAAATGTCTCAAGATTCACTAAATAAGGCCACAGATTACTCCTAACAAAAGTGAACAATTTGTGACGCCTGCTTCAGTGTTCTGTTGTACACAAATTTGGAAATACAGATAAGGTCAAAGTCTGCATGTCCTTCTTCTTTCCCCTGGGATCCCCATAGGTAGGAGCACCCCAGGCTGGAGTGTGCCACAAAGACACTGTCCTTGACCTAACTATAGTCAAGCTCCTTTCAACCCTCTTCTTAACTAGACCTCAGCCTTTGGACTTCTGTGTCTGTCTTTGCATGGCCCAATTTTCACAGAACTCCCACTGAATGAGTTCAGGCAGAATCCTCTACCCCCAATCTCTGATCAAAATGTCTCAGCCCTCATTATCTCTCAGGCGATGGCCCATTACCCCAGCCTGCCGTCTGTAAGAATCCTTACCAGCTGATTTCATCAGAACACTCTTGATGTTTCCCTTTAGTAATTTTCTATCCACTGATCGCCACCTTGCTCCTTGGCTATGAACCCTCTGCCGTCCATTTTGTGGGCAGAACAGGGCCCGGTTTGTACCGAGGTCTCTTTTCTCCTAGAACCGTAGTTTCTGAATAAAATCTGGTTTTACCACTTTAAATAATGTCAAGCTCTGGATTTCTTTAATGTATACCATTACCTGACATGTTTTATTGTTGTTTTATTTATGTTTTCCTCTTATATACCCAGGATCAAAGATCACTCTGGTTTGCTTTTGAAAGTTTGCATATAGTATCAGGACATATGTATCAAAATACCCTCTTACGGAACCTGTTTTCTCTTCAAAGCACTTGTAATATTTTATAACTGTTTCCTAGTATAAGTACTTATTTAATGAGTCACTAAAGTAGGTTTCTTGAAGACAGTGACCATATTTATTTTGCTCATTGATTATTAGTTGTTGAAAGTATTTGGCTGAAGGAACAGTTGCTGGGGAAGAAAAGGGTCCTCAGATTAACGAGGCATGGATCATCTGAATTCACACTTCGCGTAAGTTTAATAGCGGTGATTGGGAAAACAGTATTTATTTTTTAAGTCTGTGGCATTTCTCTTTCAATAAGCATTTACCAATTATCTACCCTGTGCCCTTGATGTGGGAAACAGAAGCAGTTGAAAAGCTATTAAATTTCCTTACTATCTAGAGCCCACTGACAAGTCCTTGGCACAGGCAGAGTGACATTCCTCTAGGGACTCAACTGCCTGCACCTTAATATTTTGCTAAGGGCAAAAGGCAGTCCCAGCCTGACCGCCTCTGCTACCCCAACCAGGATCCTGAAAGTCTACTTTAACATATAAAAATTTCTTTGGAAGCTTCCTTTATCTCTAAACCCTCCAAAATACGTTCTCGCAATCGTCCCCAAGCATATGGCCCACTGATATACATGTGAAGGGTCTCGTGACTAACGTTTTATTAGATGGTAATTGACCTTTTCCCAACAACAGCTAGCCCCACAAGGTCCCGGGAACCTGGCTTCCAAAATTCCTTAGAGACTTACCGTATCCCTGACCCCCTCCCAACTTGGAAGTTTATAATGGACCACTCCTCACAACCCCAGTGCGGCAGCTCTTTCTGCCCATGGGACCTGTCCCCGTGCTTTAATAAACCACCATTTTGCACCAAAGACGTCTCAAGAATTCTTTCTTGATCATCGGCTCCAGACCTCACCCCACAGAACCTCACTTATATCTAAACGTCATCACCCTGACATTTTACTAAGTTGTACTGAGGCCAATGTAAAAGACATACTCTAGGCCCTCAGGTAAACAGCACTTTCCAAGAGCATTCAGATACTCCTCTTTGAAACCATATTTGGCAGACTTTACCTAAAAAGTATCTTTGTTAGTATCTTTTGAATTGGTTGTAACTCAGGTCTTGTCATAAGGTCATCCCCACCACACGTTTAAAAGTGACTCACATTGACAAATTACAAATCTTAATCAGTACCTTTGAAAGGACTTTTTAAGTCACTCATTCCATGACCTGCCTTCATTTTTTAAAAATTCTGGTGACAAACATCAATGTTACCTTTGTGACTATTTGTAAATCACAGAAAGCTTTCCAAATGTAATGATGATTCAGATCCCCTAAAGCATCGAATAGATTTTGATTTTGATTCAAGATAATGGCTCGCATAGATGTGAAATTGGACACGTATGCAGAATGGCAAGAAATCAAAGATAAATTAATGAGAATGCTTATAATTACATTTATGTATATTCCCCATAATAAACTTTTGAAATGAAAATGCATGTCTGATTTGCCCATATGCTTAATGAAGGAGAAAATTCAATCTAATTACCTTCCAGTTGAATATTTACTCCTAATAAAGTATCATTTTAGTTTTTCAATATTTTAAAGGATAGTTAAAATAAACATAATATGTCAAACCAGAAAAAAAAGCAATTTTCTTCAAGACTAAGAAAACGTTTTTATTCCATATACATTATAATTTGCTAAATACAAATACATTTTAAATTGAAGGTTCAATTATATAGTCCTATAAAAATATACTCATGAACTTCTTACAGTGCCTTTAATAGAAATCACTAGAAAAATACTTTTTAGAAGTAATAATTTGCTTAAAAATTAAACAATATATACTTTTAATATTTTTTATAGTTGCATGTTGTTAATAGAAGTATATTCACTTATTTGCATCTGGTCTTTTTATTCTATGATTATGTCACTTAAGTCAATTATAAAGGGGTGGTAAATATTCTGTTTTCAGTTACAGATTATAATTTGTTAGATCATCATTCATATGATGAATTGAATATTTTATCAAACTTCAAAGCAAATAATTTATTTATCAAACTTTTATTTTCAATTTAAATCAAGTTCCTTTTCCCCACCTATTTATTAGTCTTCAAATTCTGTAACTACCAAGAAAAATATATGAATATGTGTGTTCAGATAAAAAAAACAGATATATGCAGCTGGGACACTGGTAAACATATTTCTCTACACAGTTTAAATCTGATCAGGAATTTATTTTTAACCCCATATGAAGACAAAGCACATACCCACAGCTGGATTGCATATCAATTGTGAGTCATTTTTCTCTCTGCCATATGCTATTTTTTCGAGGCAATATTGATGTGATTATAGAGAGAAATGTAACAGCAGACCAGATTCAGTTATAATGCACAACTGGTGCTCTCGATCACTTTGAATATCATTCTTCCTTTTCACTTTTAATTTTAAGAAGAAAATAAATGGGGAGGGGCAGGTAGGCACACACACACACACAAAATTCAACTTGAGGGTAACATTGTTTCTGAAGAAAGGAAGTGTGGATTTTAGATACCCTGCTCTCTTTCTGAGGATGGCATTCTCGGTCAAGGCTGTGAGCACAAAGGTGTTTATTTTAGCATGTACATTCAGACAAAATGACATTGGCTGGTATTATGGACCATACTTTTTTGTGCTGCCAAAATTCCTATGTGGAAGCCCTGATTCCCTAGAGGATGGCATTAGCAGGAGGATAACTAGGTTTATGTGAGATCAGGAGGGCGCAGACCACATGATGGGATTAGTGCACTTAAAAAAAATAATAACAATAAAGTCGTTACTGTCAGTTAAATATCTGGTTATGGCATTTGCTAATAATCTTTTAAAAAGAGCTTTTGGAATCACAGCTGTGATTCTGAATTGTTTTTTCTAGGGCTTTCCCACGACCACAATTTCTCTCTGGGTTTGTTTCCAAAATGAGCCAGGAGAAAATTTTGTTTCTCGTCTTCTTAATCAGGCAACCCCAGATCAATGGCCTAAGGACAAAAACAAAGTAAACGAAGAAACCGAGAAACTGTGCTGCACACACACGTTAGTAAGAATAGGAATTACTGCCATTAACACCTGCACAGCCCTTCCTCTGAGTCAGGCATTTTATCCTCCCTCATTTCATGCTCAAAACAACCCTTTGAATTAGATATTACCATCCCCACCTTACAGATAAAGGAACTCAAGCATCAAAAGGTGATTAATTTGCCCAAGGTCGTACAAATAGGAAGTGGTAAGTCCAGGACTAAAATCTAAAAATGATCTAGGCTGAAATTTCTCGCTTTTGAACAGACACATTTAGTTTCTAAAGGATCTAAAGAATGAAAGTTTAAAGTAGTAAAGGATAAAAATTTAAGTATTCAGAGGGTAAAAATACTTAATTGTTTATTGCTATTAGAACCAGATGTGTGCATCTATAAATAACTCTTAGCATGCAAGTTTTCTTTTTTAATTTACTCTTTTCATTAGATTTTTGATTTTTAAAGTATTTTTAAAAGTAGGAAATTTAGAAAATAAATAATGAAAAAGGAATGTAAAAATTGGCTATACTTCCTTCCCCCAGTTACCATTTCAGCTTTTTTCTTCCCCCCTAATAATGGAATCACATCTTCCAAAATTTGGATGAAACATTATTTACTTAAAGCATGCAGGTGATACGATTTTTTTTCCTAGTTTCATATGGAAAGCTTCCTGTGAACAAGTCCTGCCCTTTCTGACATTAAAAGCAATTTAAAGTAGTTAATCTCCCCATGAAACTATTCAGTAGATGGTTTTTTGATGTATTACAACTCTAAGTTGCATGATCTGATTCAATAAATAAGAATAAACTCACTAATGAATTAGCAACTTTCCTTTTGATAGTTTTGTATATGGTCAGGAGAATGTTTGTATTTCATTCAGGTCTTTAGTGAGGGTTGCCAGAGAAAACATAGGATGCCCATTTAAATTTAAATAACAGATAAACAACAATTTTTTTTTCCAATGAAACTATGTCCCATATAATATATATTTTCATTTGCAAAATCTGATAACCCGGGGCACCTGGGTGGCTCAGTGGGTTAAAGCCTCTGCCTTCAACTCAGGTCATGATCTCAGGGTCCTGGGATCGAGCCCCACATCGGGCTCTCTGCTCAGCAGCGAGTCCGCTTCCTTCCTCTCTCTCTGCCTCCTTTTCTGGCTACTTGTGATCTCTGTCTGTCAAATAAATAAATAAAATCTAAAAAAAAAAAAAAAAAAAATCTGGCAACCCTCTGTGTATACTTTATCACTAAACATATGAGGCATCTTCTTTAGTCATTTCTGCTCTGGATGCCAAGGCTTTTATTCTGAAAAGTTTCATAGTTTAACAATAGTAGCACTTAAAAAAAAAAAAAAAATTCCAAAGGGTCTAGGAATGGAGCTTCAGATTAAGATCTGATTAAAAAAAAATCAAGGTGACACTTTGGGTGTAAAACTGGAACTGAAAAGGCAGAGCAAAATAAAATTATGGAAATCATGGAGTTTGGTAATTACTCTATGAGTCCAATAGCTGGTATTAGAAATAAATAAAATTATATAAATAAAATTCTATGTGCACAGAGCAGGAAAGCCTGTGAAGTACAAAGAGTAAAAATGTAGTAAGTCTTCAAGAAGCCACTCCTCCTCCCTCCCTCTCTACGTGTGCACACAACCCGAATGGATTTAGGTTCTTGTAGTTGGCCCGTCCCCAGCTCCTGTTCACTACTCATGCACGGAAACTGCTACTACTAAGGCTTCCTTAAGATTTGTTAAAAGACCGTCAACTCAACAATAGTCCGCTGAAGCTTTTTCCCAGAAACAATGAGAAAGAACACTAGGGGAAAAATCTTTTTACACTAACTTCTGTATTACTAATAAATTTCCCTACGTGCAAGTATTTCCAGAAATGTGTGAACAGAGAAAGGTTAGCCAGTAATTGAGGGTAGAACCACATTGTTCAGTTAGACTATATTTAATAGTATTTTCACACTTATTATTGAAACATAGGAATTTTAGAGAATCGCTGTTAAGGATACAGCACATAACCTATTTTCTACTTAAAATAGCTTCCAGAGAGGTCAGATTTAGGAACGATGCAAATTTTTCACGTCAGTTTTATTTTTAATTTATTTTTTTAGCCTTAGCATTTAGTGCCTTGACCAAAATAAAACAGGTGCCAATAAATGGCTGTTAAACACATGCTAATTCACTATTTTACCAAATGCCTTGGTTTCTAGTATTTCCCTGAACCTGACATATATATTCCTCCACACTCAATGAGGTGTTTTTTTTTTTTTTTTTTAATTTTTTAGTAACATATAATGTATTATTAGCCCCAGGGGTACAGGTCTGTGAATCACCAGGTTTACACACTTCACAACACTCACCATAGCACATACCTTCCCCAATGTCCATAACCCCACCACCCTCTCCCGACCCCCACCACCAGGCAACCCTCTTTTGTCAGATTAAGAGTCTCTTATGGTTTGTCTTCTTCCCGATCCCATCTTGTTTCATTTATTCTTTTTCTACCCCCAAAACCTCCCAAGTTGCCTCTCAACTTCCTCATATCAGGGAGATCATACATATAGTAATTGTCTTTCTCTGATTGACTTATTTTGCTAAGCATAATACCTTCTAGTTCCATCTATATCATTGCAAATGGCAAGATTTCATTTCTTTTGATGGCTGCATAGTATTCCATTGGATATATATACCACTTCTTCTTTATCCATTCATCTGTTGATGGACATCTAGGTTCTTTCCATAGTTTCGCTATTGTGGACATTGCTGCTATAGACATTCGGGTGCACATGCCCTTTTGGATCACTACATTTGTATCTTTAGGGTAAATACCCAGTAGTGCGATTGCTGGGTCATAGGGTAGCTCTATTTTCAACTTTTTGAAGAACCTCCATGCTGTTTTCCAGAGTGGTTGCACCGGCTTGCATTCCCACCAACAGTGTAGGAGGGTTCCCCTTTCTCCGCATAAAGCAATCTACACATTTAATGCAATCCCTATCAAAATCTCATCAATTTTTTTCAAAGAAATGGAACAAATAATCCTAAAATTTATGCGGAATCAATGAGGCTTGATCCAAAGTTAAAAATGTTAGCTGGATCCAAACTATTTTGTTTATAGATCAAAAGAAGTTGATCCTGTTTAAATGGGTGTTTTTAAATCACCAGCAAATGCTACAGTGTCTAAACCATAGTAAGCCACCAATACCTGTCTCTAGGATGATGACTGAATGAACGATTGAATAAATGGATATAAACGTACTCCATGTTGCTCATTTAGGCTTTACTGCCCTGTGCATATGCTGGAAATTTCCTCTGATTAAGTCTCAAAACTTAGTAGTCTATTTTCAAGGGGAAATGGGAGAGTATTGTAGGAAAAAAGAAAATGAAATGCTAAGTGGGAAGACATTTTGAGGTAGAGGCTCTCTTCCATTCTGGATGAGAGAACTCTGGTAGATCTGTTATCTCACCCATGAGGGCATTAACAATGTCTCCTCATAGTAGATGCAAAAGTATAAACTGAGAAGAAGAATTTTCAATTGGAAACACTCAGCAATGAACTCATAATTGAGCAAATGCATACGGTCCCCAATTCTTTCACTGTCAGAGAGAAGTGTCATGGTGAACCAGTACCTACAACTACTAATAAAAGAGGAGTCATAGCCATGTAATGAGGGTTAGGTTTGCTCTATCTAAAACTTACATGGAACCAGAAAATGCAATTGAAATATTGCCAAATATGGACTATGTCTTATATACAGATAGCCAGGCTGTTCTACTGTCAGTCAAAACTGGGTTTTTAAAATAATTCATCCCCCAGAATTAACCCATACTCTTTAACCCAACCTCCCATGAAACTTTTACCAAGGCTGGGTTTGGATTCTGGACCACACAAGTATGGGAATGCACCAAATCATTCAAGAATGAACCCCTTGGAATCCTGCAACATTACTACTCACACCAGCCACAAAGTCAGATGCTCAATCAAATCCAGGAGGCTAGTTCTATTTCCACAATGAGGAACTGATTATCTAACTAGGCAAGAGTATACCGACCGTTCTTTAACAGTTCATTCACGGTATGTCAGAAAGCTAGCTTATCAAGCAGAGTAATTTTAATGAACATAAATTGCAGTGATCCCAAATAGAGCTCCGTCTGACTTTCTCATTTTTACTGTACTGCTAATTCCATTATTGTTCTCATTTAGGATTTCCTTTATCTATTATGGAATATTGACAAGTAATCTATTCCATGCTTATGCTACAAATTGAATATAAAATTTCCCAGAGATGAATTTAAGTCCTAGGCTTGATAGGATATATTTGAACACTACAAGTTCTAGGGCTTTTTTTCTTCTCCATTTTTTAAAAGCTTTCAACACCAGTGAAAGTACACCGGTCTTATGAGTGATTTGAACACACAAAGCAGATGTCTCAGAGTTGGTAGATTTGTTTTGTGATTATTAAAATTTCCCCAGCAAGGTGCAACCTCCACTTCCAAATTCTAACTCCGCCATTTCATTTCTGACATATGAGGAGATGCACTTTTTGTTCAAACAAGCAAACACAACCCCAAAGAGAAAAAGCAAAAATATGTGGCAGCGGGTCCAGATTCTGGGACTCGAACTATAAAAATTATTTTTTTTCTCTACAGTTAAATTGCTTGCCTACTTGATAAAACTTGAAAGAGAACATCATTAGCATAACAGCAGCAAAATCTATTCTTGTCTTAATTTCTGCCACACAGCTTTGGCATTAGAGACTGTGATGTCAGGAAATCATGAAAGGATGTGTCAAGTTCAAAAAAAAAAAAAGAAAAAAGTTCAAGGAAGTTCATAGTTTCACAAAAACACGGGGAGAATTTTTCAGTCTCCAGTGTGAAGAGATTGAAGAAGTTGATAGCATTGCCCGGACATTTGCTTTCTTTGTGTTCTCGCTCATCAGGTGTAGAAGCGGAATCCTCTTCCTTCTCAACAACCTCATATTAGACTTCCATCTCTGCTTGGTCGTTTTGGACGCATGCCCCAACTGGGCACTGCATGAGAAATGTCTCCAATGGAGCATACATGAGCTACAATGTAATTAGGACTTGACTTATGCTTGACCTCATTTATTATACATGGTGACTTCGCTTACATTGTTACAAGTTTTCTCTTTACCCACTCACCCCTCTCTGCTTCAGCAAGGCAGAACACTCAGCTTTCTCAATTCCTCTTTGTATGGTAAACCTAACCTTGAGCCAACATCTTCAACAAATATAATTACGAAAGAATCTAGTTTCTCCTTCTTATCCTTATAAGTCATTCCTCTGTATATCTTTATATTTTTTAAAAATTTTTATCAAAATCTTCACATGAAATTACAAGTACTATGTATTTAGTTAAAACCTGTTAAGATTTGGAACTCTTCCAATATATTTACAAAATAAGATGAAAGTAAAAAAAAAATATATGTATATATATATATATATATATATATATATATACACACACACATATATATATATATAGTTAAACAGCCACACAGAAAGTAGAATATAAAGAATGACAGACAAAGTCTGTAAGCCTGTGCTCTGATAAAATATTTTCTTTTCATTTGGGATCAAATAGGCTACAAATATGCATATTACTTGCATACTATTACATAAATCCCTCGATTGCAATGTTATAAATATATTCATTAAATATACGTTTGATTATTTATACTTCACCTACTTAAAAATATTTGAGGCAATTATATGAAACTATAATAGCAAGGTTTAAATATAATATTGCCTTTATATTAAAGTGTGAAAATATTAAAATATATTCATAGTCATATGCATATTCTGAAACATTATTTGCATATTTAATGTATTATCCGTGTGGTGCTTTCTCTCTGTCTCTGAGACTTGACATCTGTATGAGTTTCTGTAATTTTGGAATGTATTTTTTATTATCTTAGTGATTGTTATTTTATGAGACCATCAGGATTTTGTCTCTCCTCCTTTCTTATTCTTCTTCCTATTATCGCCTGGGTGGGGAGGGGGTGTTGAAATGTATAATGAAATATCATCTTTCCCTTATTAGGACTGCTTTTGGAGTTTCTAGATTGTCAATATTTTGTTGACTTAGCCAAGGCACTGTAGTTATCACTTGGCTGGTATTTGATATGATTTGGCTTTCAACCATTGTTTGGTTGGTTGTTTGTTTAAGTACTGATTTTAGGGAAGGCTTCCTTTTCTTTTTGTCCTTACTTACTTTTCTATCCAGTTCTCAAAGTTGACAATTCCTCATTTGTAATTTGTGTTTTGCTACTTTCGTTTCTTCTTTTGTGTGCATACCTAACTAGACAGGGACAATGCCAAACTCTTATAAATTCAAAACACTATAGCCTTAGTCAAAACTTAAGGCAAGTTAGTATTCAGTCTTTAAATACTTCAATTAAAATAAGTCAATGATTTCGACCCAATGAAATACAGTAAAGAGAAACCCTGCTACCTTGCAACTCCTCATTTTAAAAATATAGACACAGATGTCACATTTGGTTAATGTTCAGTATGTTTTCAGAATAATTTCACCTGAAAAGCATTGCTCAGACTCTCATTTCCTATGCAGGACGATCCTGTGTGGCAGACAGGGTTACCGTGAGCAAGGACCCCCCAGCTACATTGATCCGTTGTATTCCACTTGGTTGCTCTGTGTCTGTAGGAACCAAGTCTCTCTAACTACTCAAAGTTGCACTTGGTCAACTTTCTCACCCTGCATTGTTTTTTACATTATAATCCAACATGACATTGAAAAATAGTCTCTCTTTTTTTGCGTTTGTGCCTGAATAAAATACTTTAAAATTATATAAGAAAACTGGCCCACTAGTTAAGTCTGCTAACAACTGTCCCTACACACTCGGATTTTCCCACATATTGACTATAGGAGCCATTTTCACCCTTTGCTACTCCAGTTGGCAAAAAATAGCATGCAAACTGAGTTAGAGGGCTGTCAAGCACTATAGGTTCCCATGCCTTATGTCATCTACTGCTACTGGATGTGGGTATGTGAACTGAAAAAAAAAAAAAAAAAAGTAAATATGATTGATCTTCTCTCATAATGACAGAATTCGGGGCACCTGGGTGGCTCAGTGGGCTAAAGCCTCTGCCTTCGGCTCGGGTCATGATCCCAGCGTCCTGGGATCGAGCCCCGCATCGGGCTCTCTGCTCGACGGGGAGCCAGCTTCCTCCTCTCTCTCTGCCTGCCTCTCTGCCTACTTGTGATCTCTGTCAAATAAATAAATAAAATCTTTAAAAAAAAAGAAAAATAATGACAGAATTCATGTAAGTGGAATAGTACAGGTAATATCTACTAATTAAAATGACTTTCTCAATTGAAGTTTTGTGTTGCAAAAGAATATCCTAAATGCATCTCTTCTTCTAATGCTTAGCAGGGGACGGAGGGTTGGAGGGGGTTTGTGACGACACAGGTACTTGGCAATTAGATTTGATGTAAACATTTAAGTGAAACTTCAGATCTGCCACCTTTGTCAAGGTTGCATAGTTACACATCGCTCCTCAATTCTTAAGAGTCCTTAGCTCTAAGAAATATCATTCATGGTTAGTAAACAAGAAAATATAACTGCCTAAGCAGGTTTCATGATAGCTTGGCCGAGCCAAAACAAATAGATTACAGAACTTTAAAAAAATTCAAATCCATTCTATAAATCAAGAATGGTCACAGTCACCTTCCGTAATTGCATGCTCTGATACGGGATTAATAAATATGAATCTCAATGACCTTGTATATAAATACCCCCCAATAGCCCCTCTCCTTTTATAATAGGGACTGAGTAGGAACTCTGAGATGTGAGGCACATGAATTTTTTGCTGACCTGCATTCCTGCCTTAGCTGGATATAATAGAGACCTCAGAAGTCCTTCGAGCGCAGAGCAAGATGACCTCTCTAGAGACCTCCACCTTCCCAGCAGCGATCAGACGAATACCCCAGAACTCTGTCCCCTCTTTGATAGGCCCCTAACTCGCCTTTCCTTCACATCACTCACAGGCTTGGCCCTAGCAAGTGACTGAGAACAAGGGGGCTCATGTCATTCTGCCCTATGCTGTTCATTAGACTGTCACCAAACAAAGCCCTGGTCATCTGGTTTAATTCCCTTTGGTGAACGCCATCTCTTACCAACCCCCAATTCTGAAACTGCCTGTGAGTCCTCTGAATTCATAGTATGTCACTAACGAAACACCTGCACTCTCATCTTCTCCGAGCATTCTTGTCACTCTCTTGCTCTTCCCTGTAGACACAATTTCCTTTGCAGTTCTGTTGCGTTTTAGTGTGGGTTCCCTTTGGCCCCCACATACCTACATATCACTTGGTTTCTCAGGGAGCTGGTTATCTTTTTTGTTCATTTGACTCTTCCAAATCATTCTGCCTTCTTCCTTCCTGAAAAATGTCAGAGTAGACTCATGGCACCCAAATTCCATCTCTACACTTGATTGGGGATCATCCACCAACATTTGGGTCACTCTCCCTCTATAGGTGAATGTCTAGCTTCTGGTATCACTAGACACCCTCCCCAACACCGTTTTTTCCATAACTCCATATGGCTGTTATAGCCACAGAGCTGGTGTGTTCCCTCATCTATAGTGAACTTCCAGAGCCCTCGATCCCATCCCCTTCTCTGTTTCTCAAAGGCTTGCTCCAGCACTTTCTCTCCCATCACTTCTTCAGTATCAAGGGTCCTTTATTTATGTTTTCCTTTCCATAACTCCATTTCCATTGTCACTTGACTTCCCTCCAGTCATTGCCCCATTTCTGTCCTTCTCCTAAGGATAAAACTTCTTGGAAAAGTTGTCTAGCCTAATTCTTTGTGATTTTTCTCTTTTTATTCCCCCTCTAAGTCTTGATTTTAAGGAACAAATGTCTTGGGAAAGAGATACATCTTGAGGCAATAAACAGGATTCCATCTGACTTCATAGACTACTTATCAATCTCATAGAAGCAGCTTGTACAGATACTTCAGAAAAAGGTTGGTTTCAGGATCATTATAAAATAACTCTCCAATCAACAATTCTACTGAAACTGCTTTCCTGATGGTCACCAGTGACCCCTCACCTCACTAAAATCCATGGTGAATAATCTATCCTTTCCTTACTTGACCTATCATCTTTTGACCATTGGTCTTTCTTCTTTGAATCATTTTCTTGACTGGATTTCCAGGACACCATAACTTTCCTGCCTTTCTTTCCACTTTTCTGGTCTCTTTCTCTTGTTCTGTTTTGTTCTTTCTCCACACCTTCCTATTCTCAAGGGTTGGAATCCCCCAGTGCTCACTATGAAGATCCCTTCTGATTTCTCTCTATTCTTAGGTATCTCATTCATTTTCAGATTTTACACAACATCTAGGGCATACGGGCAGGAAGAACAATGAGTCTTGCTCTTTAAAATATTGTAGAATTGTGTTTGGGCACATTTCCATCCCGTCTTTCCCTTATCTTCTATAATGACTATTCGAACATTCATGTTCCTGATAGACAAGAGTTTTATTTTATCCATTATCCTCAGCAAGGTGCACCACCAGGCTTATCTTCCTCGATCACTCCCAGATGTTGTTATTTTCAATTCCCTCTCTCCTTCAGAATACATAACCTGAATTACTGGAAGAGACTTTTGATATAGCACCCCTCGCCTTTAAACTGTTGGGGAGATGAAGGTGTAAGACAGTTCAAACTCTCAGTCAGCTGGGATGCATTTCCAGGCCTCTTTGTTCCCCAACCCATTCTTATTCTTCTGCACTATGTTGAGGGAGCCTCAAGCTATTGTACTCTTAGACAGAGGATGAATTATCTAATATATTAATATATATGAAAATAAGCTAAAGTGTTTGAGATTGAATTGATGAATTCTGCTTTCAGCAAAATTGTTCCAGGAGCTCTGCTCCTTTACCATGAATGCCCCTCTATCAGTTTCCTACGGTTGCTGTAACAAATTATCATGACCTTAAATATATATTTATTCTCTTATAATTCTGGATGCCAGAAATCTGAAACTAGTCTCCCTGGGCTAGATCAAGGTGTTTTAGGGCCATCCTCCCTCCAGGGGCTACAGGAAAATTTATTTCTTGACTCTTCCAGCTTCTAGTGGTGGTTCCTGGCATTCCTTGGCCTGTAGCCACATCACTCTGACCTGTGCCTCCAAGATCATATTGCCTTTTCCTGTGTGTGCTTGTAAAATCTCCTTTTGCCTCCCTCTCATAAAGATATCTATGATTGTATTTAGGGTCCACTTGGAAAATCAGTGATAATCTTCCCATCGCAAGGTCCTTAATTTAATCATACCTGCAAAGTCTATCTATCCCATATAAGGTAATATTCACGGATTTCGGTCCAGGTGTTAGGATGTGGATATCTTTTGGGAACCCCTTATTCAGGCTCTCATGTCCCGTAATCTCTTATACAAAGGCCAAGAACTACCTGCAAATGCTATAAATTATGTGAAAAGAAAACTTAACTTATTAAGTAATCAGCCACCTTTGCCATAGTTTCATTTATTTCAAACTTTGGATTGCTAAGTCTCTATGATTTATATCATCTATGCTTTGTTTTGCTTATATATAATTCAAATTATAATTCATTAATGAGGAAAGAAGAAATGTGTAAAACCTACAACTTTGAAATATACATTTGTTGTTTTTCTATTTTGTATGTATGGCTTCTTTTTCATAAGCATCAGAGCACAATTCTAAAAGTTTAATGAAAATGGACAAATACCATTACACTATTTCAACTCTACGGTCTTGTATGAAAAATAATTTGCACAGTATTTTCAATTCCGTTATTACAATTTTTGCCACAAGAATGAGGTGTCAGATTTTTATTGTCTGATATATATTGAGAATTAGAATTGCTTGCCCTACCACCCTGACCTTTATCCACAGTCTGCATTTTGATTGGTTAACCTTTCTACTTCTTCTTCCTATTTATAGCTTTACTAAACTAAGAGGAACAGGTGAAATGTCCAGTCAGTAAATAGAAAGAATAGCAGAAGGTCAAGCTGAGAGAGAAAATGGCTAAATTTCACATGGGATGTGTAACATTCCAATGCCAGGACCTCATTCTCAAGTAAAAAATTTAAATAAGAATGTAAAATAGCATAACTGAACCCATTCTCTAAAAATGAACAAAAGAAATGTGGCACATTTAGCCCATTCTACATAGTGTTGCAATTTCCTGAACTTCCATGGAAATATCCTTGAAAGATTTCTTGAGGTCACAAAGTCAGTTTTCATTATCACTAAAATGATGCATACATATATTTGTATCTTAAGCCCTGTGTAAGGAAAGCTATTTCAGATCTGTCATCTCTCTTGGTTGATACAAAATCACAGATTGATTATGACTTCCTCCAGCTCTTTCCTGACAGAATGTGTTCTGATGACTCTAGGAGAAAACTACAGTTCACAACTAATAAAGACTTAACCATTTTATTCCAAATACCTAGATAACTGTACTTTTTTTTTTCACACTTTCTTTTGAACTTGATATTTTATTTCACTTACAAGAACACATCCAGCAAGGGTAATCCAGACGTGCTACTTTTTTTTTTACATTAGTATTCTTACTATATTTATAATTAGAAGAAGAGTGCCAAAGTATTACCTAAGTTTAGAATAAACTATCTTTTGAAAATTGGACACTAATGAAATATTTACTTTAAAACTAAATCTAAATTTGCTTTAGATTTTAAAATATAGCAATTAAGATTATGATTTTATATGTATATTTCAATAAATAAAAAATTCTTCTAACAGATTTCCTTATAAATGTTGCTTTAAATGCAATTTTAAAAGAGTGAATTACACAGATCAATTAACAAATAGTAAAGATTCCTTAAGATTTCTTCTACACCTTGATTCAGTATGCCTGACACTTTTGTCCAAGGGAAGTTACTAGAGTATAAACTAATTATGTCCTTAAGTTTTCCAATGCTTTCCCAAAACATAGACATATCTCTCTTTGAAGAATTTCTATGGTCTGAAAAATACGTACATAGCAAAAATATTAAAGCATAAACATATTTTGCCTTGCCACAGTTTAACTCTCAACATCCTAGCATAATAGAGCTTTTATGTACCAAAAATGATCCTTTTACAGGTAAAGAAATTTATCTCAGAGATTAGTCCCACAACTGGATAAGTATCTTCCATCAATTCAAAGACAACTAAGATAGCAAAATAAAGTTTGAAACAGAAAAGGAAAAAACAGTGCTTCTTTCCATTACTGATACTATACATAAATTAAAATTTTTATTCTATCAAGATAAATTTTATCAACACTTTGGCTCAAAACACAAAATAATCTCTAGCATTTGGTATGCCATATATCCAGAATAGTATATAGTAGCAATATGGATATGCTATATATTTTCATGATAAAATATATTATATATCTCATATGATACATACAGTGTATCATATATCTCCTGAGAGATACAGACATAGTTAGTTGGAGGGATGTGGGCGTGAGAGACTGAACAAATACTTCTGTTGTTTTTATTTATTGTATCATATTGTTTTAAAGATATTTTAAATCTACCGGGAATAATCCGCTAGAATAAGCAGAGGTTGAACGTAAAGAGAAAGAAGACAATTAGAGTAGAAATTTCTTTAGAGTAGAAAAGGGTTTATAACTGAAGCATAAGAGGAGAGTCTGGCCATGAACTGAGGGCATCATAAAGGATGGGGAGGATTTGTATGGAAGTTTGGAAGACTGACTTTTTTCATTAAAAGCATGAGTAATGAAAGCTTATTGAAGAAACATAAGTAAAGGTGGACAGACCTGATAAAAATAGAAGAGTCCATGAGAACAGCATTCTAAAGACATAAAGCAAAATCAGAACGAGGCATCACTCAATATTTGACACGTAAGCTAGGAGGAAAGCATGATGTAGTTAGGGAATGCGACAATGGCTCTAGATCTCTGGGCGGTGGAGTGACTACAGACAATGACAGAACTCTGGGCATGGACTGAGATGATGGTACCTATTTTGTGCTAAGTTACCTTTCTGACTGTCCAACATTCTGCCATAGAAGTAGTGACTCTTGCCTAAAACCTAAAATTTCAAATTTTATGATTAAAATTTATTTTTTTATTTTTATTTTTAAAAAAGATTTTATTGATTTATTTGTCAGAGAGATAGAGAGAGTACAGGCAGGCAGAGAGGCAGGCAGAGGCAGAGGGAGAAGCAGGCTCTCCACGGAGCAAGGAGCCTGACTCGATCCCAGGACACCAGGATCATGGCCTGAGCCGAAGGCAGCCACTTAACTGACTGAGCCACCCAGGTGCCCCTATGATTACAATTTATCTCATGATATATTAGTGCTCAATGGACAATGACCTATGTATTTTAAGGTATGAAGAGCTAGTGAAAACAGAAAAATAAAGACTGGTTTTTATTAAAGAATACATATGTACTGCACTCTAAAAATAAACAAGTGAATGAAAAACAAAGATAGGAAAAAAAAAATGTAAGAAAGAACTAGTGAACTGAATTCTCCAGTCTATCTTTCACAAAAAGGAGCTGGTTACTGGAGAAAAAAGAGATTTTTAGTTGTAAGGTTCTGATATTTAGAACTAGAAGTAATTTGACCTCCTAATCAACAAATACAAGATTATTCTGGGCAAAATGCCATCACATATTATTAGTTTTCCTTTTTTTTTTTTTTTTTAACTAACATTATAGTTTAAATAGTATCCTAACATTTGTTTTAACATACTAGTGTGCCCTTAGTTACAGAATTCTAGCAAGACCAATGAAAAAAGTAATAATAATGAAACAAAACTTCAAAAGTACATTTGAAATTCTTAAGCCTTTATTTCACACAAATCAGAGCCTGAAACATGATTTGAACGATACATTTTCTGAGTACACTTGAAATACAACTGGGGCGCCTGGGTGGCTCAGTCAGTTAAGTGTTCAACTCTTGGTTTTGGCTCAGGTCATGATCTCAGGGTCATGACATTGAGTCCCATGTTGGGTCTTGTGCTCAGCACAGAGTCTGCTCACTCTCTCTCTACTCCCCCACCCCCATTTCCACATGTTCTCTCCCTAAAATAAATAAAATTTAAAAAAGAAATATTATCAAATTACTAATCCTTGATCTCTATAAATATATTAGAACAATCTAATATAAAGTGGGAAAACATACTCAAATTTACATCGATATTATTTAATTTTTTTATATAGAAATATGGTCAGTATAAACCATAGACATTTTTCTAAGATCTAGAAACTTAAGTTTTAGAAAGTTCTACATTTGATTGATTGTTGATTGATTGTTGATTGTTGACAGCTATGTTAGTCATGGAGCCAACATGATTACTACAGTAAGTTGGCATCACGCGTCCGTTGACTGATATAAAGTTGTATCACTATCATTTGCTCTGGTCTAACTTCCAAACAGCACAGTCCCAAGTAGGAGAGCACAACAATATTGACACAACATAGCCTCACTATGCTTAGACTGTCTTACTCAGGACAGAAATTTCAGACTGTGGAAGGGATTATTGATAAATTCATAGTTTATATTATTAAGGAATACAAACCAGACTAATAAAGTAAAGCTGTAATGAAGGAACTGTTTCCTTAAATTGGGTGAATAAAATACTTCAAGAGCTTTATATACATATGTAGATTTTAAATTCTATAGTTTCTCAGAATATAGCAAGACCACATCAAGATTGCTAACCAAATAATAAATATGAATCCTCAGTTGGCCAATGAGTTAAATAAACTGTTTTGTAACTCTTGTTCCCAACTACTTACAGATAATGCTTATTTTTAAAAAAATCAGTATTCTATACTTTCAGGTAAGACATAACTTACTTCCTAAATCCCAAACTCTGACTGACATTGATAAAGAATTTAAAGCAATCAAAATGGAAATAATTTAACATAAGAATAGAAAACTTATAAATACATCATATGATATGTAAATATAAATAAGCAAATAGATAGTAGAACACTATCATAAAGGAAAATGAGATAGGGAAAAAAAAAAAAAAAAAAACAGGTATGAGTTTAGTACCTAAAACTACAAGCCCTAATGCCTTTTCCTGTTACTCTGAGGAAGTTAAAACTTTGGCTCAAGTCTTCATAAGTGTCAAGAGGAGAGGAAATCACAGAACGTTGCTGGGGCTGAGGTATCAACAAAACCAAAAGCAGACCATTGTTTGGGAGTAGAACCTGCACTCTGGGAATGAGACTCAGGAGTACTTCCTTTCCTACCCAGTTTTTCTCCAGTGAAAACTAAAGTAATACCTGAAAACTAAAGTTGTCCTGAAAACTAAAGTAATACCTGAATCTATGTTTTGTTGATGACATGCTCTATATTGACCTGTCCTGAGTGCTTGATACACAGAACCTTATTTTGATCCTTATAACCTCTTGTAAGTAATAATTTAAAGAATTTATACCACTCAACACCAAAAATCAATCAATCAATCAATCCAATTAAAAAACAGACAGATGAACCTAATAGACATTTTTCCAAAGAAGACACAGAGACAGTCAACAGAGTTATGCAAGGCTGCTTATTATCACTAATCTTTAGGGAACTGAGATATCATCTCACTCTAGTCCGGAATGGCTAGTATCAAAAGGACAGCAAATAACAAGTGTTGACAAAGATGTGGAGAAAAGGAAACTTTTGGGCCCTGTTGGTGGGAATGCAAACTGGTGCAGCCACTATAGAAAACAGTATGGGGATTCCTTAAAAAAATCAAAAACAGAATACCACATAACCCAGTAATTCCACTTCTAGATATTGACCAATAACAATGAAAAAAGCACTGATTCAAAAAGATACATGCACCCCTATGTTCACTGCAGCATCATTGACAACATCCAAGATACGAAAGCAACCTAGGTATCAACAGATGAACGGTAAAGATACGGCATATATACACAAAGGAATAGTACTCAGCCATAAAAAGAATTGTCATTCCAAACAACATGGATGGATCTAGAGGCTATGATGGTAAGAAACATAGGTCAGACAGAGAAAGACAAGTGTTATATAATTCCATAATTATATACTAAAACTAGAATCTAGAAAAAAGGAAAAAACCAAAACCAAAACAAGCAAAAAGAGATGGACGTATAACTGCAGAGAACAAAGTAGTGCTTGCCAGAGGTAAGGGGTTGGGGGATGGGCAAAACAGGTGAAGGGGATTAAGAGTTACTAACTTTCAGTTATAAAAACAAATAAAGTCACACAGATGAAAAGTAACACATAAGGAATATAGTCAATGATATTATAATAAATTTGTATAGTGACAGGTGGTGATTATACTTACTGTGGGAGGTACTATGTAACATATGCAATTATAGAATTACTGTTGTACACCTGAAAGTAATATAATCGCATGCCAACTCTACTTCAATAAAAATAGTAATTAGTATTAATAAGAATAAGAAAGTGATATGAGGATCAAAGGGTTTACTTAACTTTACCAATTTGTATAATTTTAGAAATTAACACATGCAAGATTAAAAACCAGGTATGTCTGACTCCAATCCTCTATTCTTAACCAGCATCTACATAATAAATATTGAATTCATTTTTATTGAATTATTTCTTATAAATACACATGAAACATTTGTTTCACACCAAGGCATAATTCACAGTGTTTGGAGAGTGGAGAGTAGGAAATGACACAGAATTATGAGATCCAGCTATGTGATTGTCAAGAATAATCTCTTCATCTTTTTGTTTTATTTGTGTGTTTTTAATTGGAAGGAAGGGATATGTATAAACATATTTTTTTTGTTTTGTTTTGTGGTGGTGTTTTTGGTTTTGTTTTTTAACCCCCCTCTTTCAGCAGGTGGATTTCATTAAGAGATAACATTCCTTAAGCAGTATATGGGATAAGGCTGATTGATGCTGTCAGTTAAAATCAGATCCATGTGCCTGCCCAGGCAGCGGACACCACTCATGAAAACTGAGAACACCGTCAAGGACAGAGTCTGAAGACAAAGACAGAGTCTGAAGACACGGCCAAGCTTCCTCACGCCATGCTGCCCCCCACCCCCCCAGTCTCTGGGCAGCTGCCTCACCTACTTTGGCTTCCATTCCCTTCCATCAGCAGAGTCTTCCTTTCCTCCTGCTTCACTAGAAGAATTTCCTTTTTTTGACCCAATGACCAAGCTCCAGGATAGTCCTAGTTCTGATTTTTCATTTTACCACCTTTTGAACAGACACATTTCTAGTTCAGCCCACCTCGATGAAAAACAGTTTCTGCCTTATCCTAGCCAATAATTCTGCCTGCTTCTATGACCTACAAGGGTACATTCCACTAAGTGACTAATAGTATAAAATCCCCTAATTCAAACAGCTGAAGCATTTATATTCTGTTCTTTTAAATAATAAAAGTTTTTAAACCCCCCCATGAAACAAAACAAAACAAAAATGAAAATCCACAAAACAAGACAAAAAAAAAAAAAACCCTAGTAAAGTTACAAATGAGCCATTTCAACTCAGCAGTACATTCAGGGGAAAATAATATTGGTTTCAATTTAAAGTTGTACTTCAGATTAATGCCTATAAAATCAAATTCGTCCAATTCTCACAAATTCTGAATCTAATTAATTTCCACACCTGAAGTTGTCATTTTTTAGAAATGATCATAGTTGCTTAATATACTATAAATAAGGTGAGCAAACACAGGCAACAGAAATTTGCCTATGTACATATAGTAGCTTATTTTTTTTCTAAATTCATATCCTGGGTAAAATTTTAGGTAACAGCATCTAGTCAAAATCTATCTTTGCCATTCTCCCTCTTCATGTTTTAGAAATCCCTCAGGATTTTCTTTTCTTTTTTATTTATTTGATTGACAGAGATCACAAGTAGGCAGACAGAGGGGGAAGAAGGCTCCCCGCTGAGCAGAGAGCCTGATGCGGGGCTCGATCCCAGGACCCTGAGATCATGACCTGAGCCGAAGGTAGAGGCTTAACCCACTGAGCCACCCAGGCGCCACCTCCCCTTAGGATTTTCAATAGCTAATAGAAGGCACTCTTCATCCTCATTTTATCTCCTACATGAAGTCTCCTATCACCCCAAATTTTTGTCATTCTTCCATCACAATTTGGCTATCCTCGGTTTCATTCCATGAGGATCATTTATACATGAAGTGACAGTGGAAAATAAAGTTGCACAAGGTAAGTTATTTGTACGGGATAGCGGAATAATTTATTGCACCTGCTAGGTGCACACTCAGAACACACTGATGTGGTCATTAGGAAGGTCAAATACTTGTATTTCTTCTAAAGATATTGCTAAAGAAGATATTTTTTTGGTTAGAAAGGCCTCTAAGTAACTGTCCTGTTTCTCAAGTTCTTTTTAAACATAAAAGTTGATCCCTCAAGATATCTTAATGAATACAATTATGAATAAAATATGTTGTTTTTCATTTTCATTGAATGAAATGTGTATTATAGACACACAAATGACCATATTAGTTACTTCAGCTAATGTAATATTTATAGGCAGAGAAGTTAAACCCCATTCCTTAAAGGTAACTACCTGGAACACAGTAATGTTATTTTAGAAACTGGCCTGATCTTTACACACGCAGGGTATCAACATTTATGGATCTTATAGGTCTTTAGAGATTCTGAGAAGAAAATCCAATGCCCCAGCATTTTGGAGCACAATGACAAAGGACAGTAATATTTTGCTTATTCTATCCATATCGCGTCTAAGGTCAGCACGAGCCAGTGGGTTGATCAAAACATGCAGTTCAAGGTACTTGTTCTTTAAATTCTCAATCAGCAGAAAGTTAAGAGTGCACCCTCGCCAGTACGATCTCGCAAGTTTATTCCGTGACAACTGTCCTCAAGCAAGCGAGGCAGACATGACTAATGGACGTAAATAAGTATTATTCATTTCATCTCATTTTGAGAGCGGTCACAAGGGCGCATATGGATGTACCAAATGAATAAATTCTATGGAAAGTGAAAAATATTGGGTGGAATTTAAACCATGAGAGCCTGAGTCTATTTGGAAAAAGTCACATGGATGCTAAAGGACCCAGGCTGGAGAAAACAGGGAGGCTGAGGGCGGGCAGCTGCAGGCGTGTATGCCCTGACCCGCTGGGGGAGAGCCGGAACCGTGGCAAACAGCTGATAGCTAGTCACTTAATTTAAGTGTCCCTATTGCAGGCAGGGACAGGTGGGAAGGGTTTTGAATGCAAAGCGAAAGACAAAACTTTATTTTGTGGGATCCGTGTGCACTGAAAGGATTGCGAGGGAAAAAAGAACAAAAAAAGAAGTACGATGAAAACAATGCCTCTGCCTTCAGCTCAGGTCATGATCCCAGGGTCCTGGGATCGAGCCCCGCATCGGGCTCTCTGTTCAGCGGGGAGCCTGCTTCTCCTTCTCCTTCTGCCTGCCTCTCTGCCTACTTGTGATCTGTCAAATAAGTAAATAAAATCTTAAAAACAACAAAACAAAACAAAACAAAAAAGCAATGCCTTAGATGAATCTGCAAGGAAGAAGGAAAGTATGTAGTCAAGGAGACCAATCATGAAGCTATTTTTGACAGAGGAGAATGGAGATTCATTTTACAATGTCAAAGTTGAATAGGCAAACGCACTGATAAACTTCTGGGGGACAGAATGAAGTACAGACTTGTTTTGTATGGGTGTGGATGTCGGGGTGGGGGAGGTGTTTGTGTTTGCAGTGCTAGACAAGTAAGCAAATGCAAACAGCTTCTAGACAGTAAATAACATCATGGGGAGGGTCCTGTGAAAAACAGGTGGGTTCCCCAGCTACAAATTAACTCACTTCTTCACAGCTCCCTTTCCTCCCCTGGAGTTCCAAGTGATTTTCCCCCATGAATATCTCATCTGCAAATAACGCTAAAGGAAGATCAAATAATCTGTTTATAGTCACCCTTCTATCAGGTGTGAAACATCCTTGAACCTACAGACCACCTGTAATGAACTCGGGTTGTGTATAATTAGAATAGAGAGCAAATTGGCTTTTCCCTGCGCAACCAGAGTATATTTCCCTCAGAAATTAAAGATTCCACCACTTAGAAACATGATTATTAAAAGCAGATATTTCAGATTTTCTCTCTCATACATTCAAAGAGGTCAGAGATGGCAGACTGTATTTTACATAGCGAGCCCTGGAAATGGCAATCTAGTAAGATTCTGTTATCCCAAATGTGATCATCTTTTAGTGAGAACTGACATCAGTAGGTTTTATTAATCAATTTAAAGATAGAAATTGAGATGCTGAAGAAGCATTAAGAAAATAAGATATGTTGAGAAAATTGTCTTGCTCTACAGTGGCCCCTTTGACCTATTACCATAAGCTTTTTGTCAGTTCTGTAAGAGGCAGGTACTTTTTAGTTATGCTCCTCAGTGATGGAAAAGAAAAAAAAAAAATCCTTCGAATATAAACTTGAGGATTTAGAACTTTCTCATTCTATTAAAATTCAGATGTTATTCATCAGGCTGACTGATTATGGACTAAGAATATAATTAAGTCTCTCTATTTCTAAAAGTTTTAGAAGGCTATACATGTTAAATGCATTTAGTTGTGTATTTGCTTTTGTGATTCAAAATAGCATTTTTTCACCAGCGCTTTGAGAATCTAGAACAGCTTTGTCAGATGGGGCTTTTGGCAACAGACGTGCTGTCCAATAGGGCAGCTTCTCACCACATTGGGTGCTTGAGCACTTGAAATGTGGTGAGTATAACTGGGGAACAAAATTTATGGATTCATTTAATTTTAATGAATTTGAACTTTAATAGTCATATGAGGCTAGTGGCTACTGTATTGGACAGTATGTCAAGGAGAGAAAACAGTCCGTAGTCATTATAGCCACCTGGTTCTGTCTGGGTTCTGAGCTGGACGCCCTACTCACACCTGGTGCTTCCTAGGAACTAAGAAGACTCCAGTACCCTAAATCAGACAACATCCTTGTGTTCCTGCAACTCTTTATCTTAGCATTAGCTTTTCTTCTCCCGCAACCCACTCACGGGCTTCCCAGTCAATAATCATCCTGTAGATTTCCTTCCTCAAGCAGGACAGTAACCTCAAATAAACAACCCGGTCTCCACTGTTCAGAGTGGGAGTTTTCCAGGCTCTCGTTCGACCCACAAAGCCACCACCTTTGAAAAGTCAGCCATCATTTATTTCTTGCGATGACTGCTACAATTTCCCAACTGGTTTTCCTATTTCCATTTCTGCTGTCCCCTTTCCAGCTCTCCTAGTCCTTCTTCAAAAAATGCTGCTCTATTGATATTTCCAAAATACAACTCCAGTGTCCCTTACTGTTGTAAAATCCAGTAGAGCGACCTTTTATTTCCTGGGAGACATTCCGATGAAATGTAAACCTCTCGTACAGTCACGGATGTAATTTTATGCTCTAGTTCCCTCATTTCCTGGCACTTGGCAACTTTTATTCTGTGTTCCCTGAGCATGTGTACTCTCCGATCACTCTGATCTTACTATCTACTGTATATATAGCCTTTCTTCCTACAGAGCCGGGAATGATTCTTATAGTCTCCTCATCCTTACCCCCTACCCCCTGCCCAAACCCCACACTTTGGAACACACACACACACACACCACCACCACCACCACCACTACCACCACCACCACCACTACCACCACCACCTCCTCTTAGCTGGACACAACTACTGTGCTTCTAGAACTACCTTCTCCAGAAAAAAACTGCTTTAGGCCTCCAGGATGACCTGGACCCTTATCTCCTGACTTCCCAATAATTGTATCGTGATTCTTATCAGAGTTCCCACCACAGTGAATTAAATTTGTTAAATTTTCGTAATTTCTCCAGGAGCCTGTGGGCAACTAGTAGACAGGAACTTAATCTTTCCTCCCTAAACCACCAGTGTCTGAGATCACACATCCAGCTACCCAAGAGTTCTTCAATGCATGGATGAACAAGATTGAAGATTTAGAGATAAAATCCTTTAGAAGAATCCAAAGAGAAATAAAAGTCTATGTGTGTATTCAAATCTTCTCATTTAAGGATCCTCAGAAAATATGATTTTGCTCATACGTGTGTGTATAATACATACTTATGCACTTGTATAAATACATATTTTCATTTACACATATCCGTATTTACGTTTTATTGTTTCTAGAAAGTATGTAGACGTGACTTAAAGATAAAAAATATTAGAACATCTATGGAAAAGAGAGTTTGAACCAATCGGGTTGTTATCACATTATAAAATATGCGGTTCTTCTGCTAATGATGGCCACTTGGTTATAAGGAAGTGGACACGCTCCACGTCTCACGTATGAAGACATTTTCTTTGTCCCTAATCCTCTTTATTTTACACGGTAAGAAGGAGAAATAGTTTTGAGTCATTTCAACAGTCATTTTATACCACATTTAGGCTATCACAAAGCTAGTACCAGTTAATGCTTTCTAAGGATCCAGAGAACGTTTTCTCCAAAGCCTGTATCTACAACTATTTTAATAAACAAGTGAAAATGGAATGCCCCCATATTGGGGGCAATAGAGAATGATTTCTTTTATAATACAGCAAGTTCCTGAATGAGCCTTGTGGGGATTCTGTAAGTCTAATCATTCCCTATTCCATGAAATAACAATATTTAATTCATCGTATTCAAGGAAGACACTGCAATTGCCTGAGGTGGCTTAGTCAAATTGAAGATCACTGGACAGGAGTAACCCCAAACAGCTCAGCGGTTTAGGCAAAGAGATACCCGGGGACCGATTATCAGTAAGGATCAAAAGCCAGGTCACAGCCCAGATAACACCACACACCAAAAATCTATCCAAGTACATAAGATGCGGTGTCTGAGCTATTTAGAAAATCAAGAATTCAGAATTTCAAGAGCGTTTCCTGTCTCTCCAGAGGCTTTCCAGAGACAGATACCTCTGGCAGTGAATTATGTCTTCTCCTTACAAATAGAGTTTCCATTTAAAACCTCATATCTTAAATTACTTTAATTCCTCGATGAGCACAGAGCCTGCAGCATGCTGATATTTCCCTATTCAATTTGGAATAGAGATAATTCCCAGGTAATTACATTAATGTAAAGAAAGGCACAAGATAACCCAGGACGGCAGGTAAAACAAAAGTTACTTAGGCTCACATTTGAAATAAACACAGATTTAAACCATTATGAAAATCCACTGCAGAATAACTGAGAAGTTGTTCCATTCCACTTTCCCATTAACTTCATTTGGGAGAAAGATGCCCCTCACCCACCTTTTGTGGGATTAATACAAGACTTAGTGACTGGTATTTGTATGAAAACTGTTTAAAATACCGCATCACAAAAGATGAATTCGAGTTGCTCCAAAAGATGTTATGAATGCAAAATAAATGTCCCACAATCCAAAATTTGAAAACCAATATTCAAATAATTACCCATAGAAAACAGACTGTCTGTAAATCAGCTAATCAAAGAGATGATGTCATAAAAGCAGAAACAAAATTTATACAGCCAAACAGAACAAACACGTTGGACTAAATGTAAAGACATGGTCATGGGTCTATATTTCTCCATTATGAAAATGATCTGCCAAGAATCTTTTAAAACTCTATGGCAAATACCACCAGAGTGAGTACAGTTTATCAAAACTATAAAATGGGAGGCTAAATTTAAATAATCATATTAACTTTTTTCATACATTTAAGCATAATGGAGTTCCAAATATTGAGATGTTGTGGTTTTTTAAAAGTTATTGCATACACATAAGCACTTACTGTTATTTCGTTGCAGCAAAAATCTATATCCACGACAAGAGCTTGAAGTTATTGCCTGTTAAAAAGTCACAAAAACATGAATATGTTAATTTAAAATACAATAAAGTCTAAATTGCAATAGTTAATAGGATTCCTTTACATTAATAAATAAGAAATATTATAACTATAATCTCCTGGTTTTAGTTTATTTTCATGAATTAAAATCTGCAAAAGACAAGGGAAAATTATTTCTCAATGCACACCATAAATTAAAAACACTACTGAAAAGGAAAAGAAAATTTCAATTACGCAGAAACGAAAGCATCCTAGTTAGAGTAAATAATGCATTCATTTCCCCCACCCTGTAACGTTTATAGGTAATCTGATCGTTGGTTTCTGTTGAGTGAATGAAGAATAGTTTGAGTTATATACTGATTAGAAACTTATGTTTCACCAGTTATCTGGAATTTTCTTTGATTGAACCAATCTTTGTTAATCCATCAAACAAATTGGAAAATAACAATAGGAAAAAAGATCTAATCAAATTAGAGAGCCACTGCTTCTGAACAATTAAAGAATAAAAGATGGCAATACATAGGTAAATTACACTGTTTCACTTATCTTTGATAAAAAAAATAAATCATCTTTATCATATGCTTGATATTGAGTAGTATCTGAATTTCAACCTGAAATAGAGAATTTAAGTAATTATCTAAATCACTCAGGCCAAAAGACCAATTTACAAGAATTACCCAGCTCACTGGGGCAAATATTATTGGAGGAGTCCTTTCCTTGAATTATTTCTTAAACACTAATTTTAATTTTCATGGTCGAATGTTGCCAAACACAGAAAGAAACGTAACATGGTTTGAATTAGATGTACATAATCACAAGTAAAATCAACTGAAAATATATGTTTAAAAAACAATATTTTTTACTCTTAAAAGAGGTAACATTTTTCTTTCTCTGAAGATATTTTAAAATATACTCTATACTGAAACTTGATTCGGACTTAAGTATTATTTCATTGTAATTATGCATTTCCATTTTAGCTATTTATCCATTTTAATTTCTTTTCCTTTTCCAGCCACTGTTAAAAGCAAAGGCAACTTTCAAAGTCTTTTTCCAGTAAAACACTCAATGTTAATTTTAAAAGCTGTACCTTGCCAAAGCATTTCCTGCTTTATACAGAAGTTACATTTAATAAAACATTAGAAACATGTTCTTTTAATAAGTTTTTTTCCAAATAACCAAAATCTGCTGACATAATGTAACTAAAATGTCTTTTTATATAGTTCTCTACTATGCTAAGAATTAAAAAAAAAATTGATTTGGAGAAAACAGAATTTTTAAAAATAAAATGCATTAAAAGTTCTACAGTAAATTTAAGAAATAATTTTCTATTATATAAGGGAAAACTTAAGGCAATAAGTTATTTCCTCAAGAAAATAATCAAGATAAATAATAACCCAAACCATTTTACCATCCAACATCATTGAGCAAGCTCTTTAATAGCAGTCAACTTAAGGGTAAATTTCAAGAACTTAAATGAAAATAACAATCCATGACTTCCTGCCCTTTCATTTGCTAGGAAGTATTAGCATTTTGACATCATATCCTATAAATCTCAAACTCTATTTTCATTAATGTAGGACAGATCTTTACAGTGCACTGGTATAAATTTATGTTTGAATTTTAAAATTACTTTTATATCTTATTAAGATACAAGTTATAGTTTTTATTTTATGTAAGGATAATTCTATACTGACTGAAAACATATTTATGACTAAAAAGTAACTTATTTTCTACAAAATTTATTTTCTAGCCATAGGAATTTTTTTTTTTTAATTTTTATTTATTTATTTGACAGACAGAGATCACAAATAGGCAGAGAGGCAGGCAGAGAGAGAGGAGGAAGCAGGCTCCCTGCTGAGCAGAGAGCCCAATGCGGGGCTCGATCCCAGGACCCTGGGATCATGACCTGAGCCGAAGGCAGAGGCTTTAACACACAGAGCCACCCAGGCGCCCCTCTAGCCATAGGAATTTTTGAGATACAGAATATTTCCTTGGGACAACAACAGAGACAACAACAGATAGTTGTTTCACTATTGGTGAAACAACTTTGCTTGTTTCACTACTTGGTGACATCTTTACCCTTTCATATTATTATTTTATTGTACCTCTCAATGGAAATACTCTAGAACTACTACTTGCTTTGCTCTTATTGTGATGGCAGAAGGTATGAAATCATGCTAGAGTTTTTTTGGGGGGGAGAGGAGCTCCTGTTAAATGGGAAGAAATGAGGAGTTCCAGATTTTTTATTGCCATTGCACTTAAGGTGGTTGAAGGAAGGGTGGGGAACACCTGGGTGGCTCAGACGGTTACGTGCTGTACTCTAGATCTCAGCTCAGGTCTTGGTCTCAGGGTCATGAGTCCAAGCCACTTGTTGGGCTCCCCAAAAAAGGTGGTTAAAGGAAGATTAATTATGGGATAAAACACACACAGTAAATTTCTTCAACTTTCCAATGCTTGTATTTTTCAGTGGGATTGCTTTCTTTTTGTCAATTGCCCTACTTGGATACAGTCTACCTGATAGCTTTGTGGGTTCTATCATTGTGGAAATATTTGTGTCATGGAAATCTTTTTGTAAATGGAATTTACTTGAAAACTGCTGTCATGGAAGTTGGAATGAAAGCCCTAGAGCCCTTCTGCTCCCTGTGTTCTCTCCCCCACCTACAACTCAGAGGCTGCCTCTGGTAAACCTCCAGGTTCTCAGGGAGCAAAGTCTGAAATCCACTTCTCCATTGCCATATTCTTTCCTTTTATTTCAAAAAGCAAAAGAAAACCAAAGAAAAACAGTGGGAGAAGAGACATGGGAAGCTGGGTTTTCTGGGAAAGAAAAGAGAAATAAATGCAAGATAAGAAACAACGTACAGAATTTGGGTAAGAGGGGCACCTGGGTGGCTCAGTGGGTTAAAGCCTCTGCCTTCGTCTCAGGTCATGATCCCAGGGTCCTGGGATGGAGCCCAGCATCAGGCTCTCTGCTCAGCGGGGAGCCTGCTTCCCCCCTGCTCTCTGCCTCCCTCTCTGCCTACTTGTGGTCTCTATCTGTCATATAAACAAATAAAATCTTAAAAAAAAAAAAAGAATTTGGGTAAGAATAAGGGAAACAGAGACAGACAATGTTTTGGGTAAGTTTGCATTGAATTTGCCCAAGTTTTAGGAAACTGTTTGGGAAATAACAGCCCTGAAACAAAGAAAAAAAAATACTACAAATAAATGAAACTTTACAGACAACTTGTACATCTTCATTCTCCCAGATATTTTGTATACATATCATTGAAATCTCTGATTTTCTGATATTTCAGGTGATTTTCAACATAATCTACATGACACATTTTGAGAAAGATTTCAATGTGGTTACCTTCCAAAGACAAAAATATAAAACTCAGGCTCATTCCTAAGCAACCAAGGACATTTGATCACCTTTACATTATGCTAGTTGCCTTAAAATTCGACCACATCTTAAATTACAGATGTCCATATAGTGTAGGAATTGACTTATAAAATAGAACTCTCCCCTAAAATGTGGTCTCATTACCCTTCTGGTATGCTCTTTATTGTTAAACCGATGAATATCTAATTACATTTGGAAAAAAAATTAAAAAAAGAAACAAGAAAAAAAAAAAAAAACCCTCATATTCAAGTAGCTGCTTTAGGATTCACACCTGAAAGCCTGGAGAGTTTGCACAAGGATTTTGGCTTACTCCGATGTTAATTCCCTCCTTTAGAATGTTTGGATGCTCAGCACCAGACCCTGGTCTCCAGCTTGCCAAAAGACACGCTGGTTTCTTGGTATGGTTTTCTAGCTCTTTTGCTATTAGTGCATAATTTGACAGTATGCTGCCACGGTAACAGAATTCATTAAGAGCTTTCAGTTTTGTTCTGCCAATGAGGATTTTTGGCTGCATGTAGTGCTGGCCTCTGAAGATTGATCCATAATATTTGTCTTATAAAGCCTTGTCATCTCATAGCATGACTGATGCTACAAAATAATCCATAATGAGCCAAGGTCTCCCAGCATGAGTTACTCCCTGAGGGTAAGTTAGACACTACTGGAAACCACATTAACTTCTTTATCATCAAACTTGGGTGCTTAAAATAGACTGCATGACAGTGGATACATTATGCAGTCCCATCTTGCACCACTGGAGTTGTGGAATGGATTAGGAATGTAATCCTTAATGTTCATTCTCTACAACATCCCATTGTAGGGGAAAAAAAAAACAAACTTCCATATTCTGACAATTTTCTTTGTATTGTCATTTTTGCAGGCAAGTTGCTAGAAAGAACGATGTGGTTGATACAGTAAAGGAACAAACTGTCTTAGTGTTTTTAACCAATATTTTCCCACATGATTTCAGTAAAAAAAATACTTTCTATTATTTTTAGCTCTATTTTTTAATACCATGTAATTTTTTTGTTTTTTTATTTTTTTATTTTTATTTTTATTTATTTTATTTTTTTATTTTTAATACCATATAAATTATATGTTGATCACTTGTTCTGCTTTTAACCATTGGATTGTTTATTAACTCTGTGTGTGCATGTGGGTGTGAATGCACGTGCCTGGTCCTAAGAATTTGAAATTGCTGTGAAATCTTTCTGTGCTAATGAGACCAAAGTCACCGGGCTAATCGCCCTGGGGACTGGATGGCTCTAGAATAAAGAACGAAATTGCCCTTGTATTTGTTTCTCCTATTTGTGGATGTGGTACCAGCAAGAGCTCGAGAATGGATCAGGGCAAGCCCAGTAATTACACTGATATATGAATCAAGGCATATCACTGGATGAAGAGGAGAATCAGCAGAATCTTTATCTAAGGCCTTGATTGTCAATCAGGGGCACTTTTGCCCTTCAAAGTACATTCAGCAACATTTGCTGACGTTTTTAGGGACCACAGCCGAGGGACGATGCTGTGATTAAGCGGGTGGAAGTCACAGAAGCCGCCAAACATCTTCCAATACACATGACAGCCCTCCTCTCTCCTGTGCATATCCACACAAACTCATTTGGTCCAAAATGTCAATAGTGTTACAGTGGAGACATCCTGGTTTAGGGGAGGCTTGAAAAGAACAGGAGAATAGGAATCTTGTTTTGTCTGTTGGCTGTAGGCTTTGAGGAGACATGGTTTCCATGGTCTCAGGCTCTCGGGAGAAGAAAATCCATTTCCTCTCTCCCGTAGGTGGGGAAAAGGGAGCCCCCACACCACCAGCACATTTTGCATTGGGGTGACTGGTGGCACTTGGAGAGGAGCAAGGCACAGATAACAACCTTACTAATTGCCAGACCTCGCTGACAACGGGGAAAGGGAAAGAATCCATGGCGCTATGGGTTCTTTTTGTCCAGAGTCATTTCTCGACAACTTTTTCTTATCCCCCTTTAATCGACTATTTCTGGTTCTCATACTATCCCTTATCATGTCTTCATATTTTGATATACTATTTAGTTTGTTTAACGTCACTTTCTGGGCGTCTTTGCGTTCTTACAAATTTTTCACACACAAAAATTTACAGCACTTTTTAGGAGATGTTTTATACATACATATTTTTTTTTTCATTAGTTGGTTCTTGGTTCCTTTTCTTAATCTGAAAGGAACTAATTTCAGCCTTTGCATGGCTACTGACAGGAGTTGAAAGCTCAGCAAAATGGGACTCTTTCCTGCTAAAAATGACATGTGTAACGTAATAGCGTTCCACTAGGGGTATGTGGCAGCGGTCCTTTAGTGAGTATCACTGTCTCACACTCTCTCTCCCTTCCTTCACCCCTCCACTCTTTCCCCTTCCTCTCCCCTTCTTTCCTAATTCTCATCACACTTACTGAAGGCCTGCCCTGTGCTAAGTTGCTAAAACACAGAAAGAAACAAGGCATGACCCCAATCCAACAGACGTGGAAAGGCGGCATGAACAGAATGCAGTACATCAACTGAGAGAACACGAGTAATCCAGTTTGTCAAATATATTTAACAACAGAACACTTTTTGTTTTTGTTTTCTCTAAGAATTGGGTAGAAACTGGTAAATGTTATTGTTTTTTATCTTTTTTATTGTTATTCTTCTGTGTAATATTAATTCTTAGGTAATATACATTAACTATACATGGACATTGGAAAATAAATAATTAGTATTTGAGGAAAATTCTGAAATTATGAATTCACCATGTTATAGTATATGTTATTTACAATATCAAAAGCATGATAAAATATTATTTGTGATAAGCATCTTGAGATTTATGTAAAAGAGAGGCCAGATGAGAGTGGCAATCTCCAGTCTAGATGCAGAAATGAACAGCTGTCAACCAACTGCCATGGGCGGTCACATGGGCAAGTGTCCAGCCAAGAAGAACAAGAAAATGCGAGGAAGTTCTTTTCTTTTAAATGCTTCTGTGACACTTAGATTATTTCAACTAGAGACATATTACCTTGTTTTGAAGTTTCAAAAATGTAGCAAATAAAACATTTAATAATTTCCAGTGCATCTGAAGATAATCAATGTTTCTCATCACTTCAAATGCTCTTCTAATAACTTACACAGTATAAATCCTGAAAATGGCATAATGTTTTACCAAGTCATTGGAATCAAAATGAATAATTATAAAATAATAGAATACCTTTAGCAATTTAACATGATTTTAGTAGTGTGTACACTTTCATCAGAAAGGATGAATACCCAACTTTTGTATCAACATGGATGGGACTGGAGGAGATTAGTTGAGTGAAATAAGTCAATGGAGAGAGTCAATTATCACTACTTCCTTTCTCTTATCTTTATGGATCAAAAAGCAAAAATTATATGAATTTAAGAATATGAAAAGAATGTTTCGGAGTGTGTATCTAACACTGACTATTCAAAATAAATTTTAAGTAAAACTATATGACAATGGGGAGCCTGGGTGGCCCAGTCATTATGCATCGGCCTTCGGCTCAGATCATGATCCCAGGGTCCTGGGATCGAGCCCCGCATCGAGCTCCCTGCTCAGCAGGAAGCCTGCTTGCTTCTCCTTCGCCCACTCCCCCTACATGTGTTCCCCCTCTTGCTGCACCTCTGTCAAATAAATAAATAAAATCTTAAAAAAAAAAAAGAAACTAAACAATGGGAAACAATAGAACTTTGGCATATTAATGTCACGGTAGTACAGGAGCCATTTTTCTCTAATGAAATAGATGTAGAGGTTGGCCACCAAACAAACAAAACTAAGAAATGGGACAGCGTGTATTGATGTGTACTACATTTTCCACTCATGAAGTCATCTGCCATTTAGAGACATCAGTAACATTTGTAAAGCATTAAAAAAATTAATATAATAATGGTTTGTACTCTGATGACATCAAAATAGTCACAATATCTATATAAGGGAATATAACTCAATAGAATATTAAGTACCACATTCGAATAAAACATAAAAATGTAAATTAATATAAAACAAATGCCATTTTATAATAATTTTGCTTGAGGTTATAAAGAAAAATAACCCCTCTAACTTTTTTATTATTATTATTATTTTAAAAGATTTTATTTATTTAGTTGACCCAGAGAGAGAGAGAAAGAAAGCACAAGCAGGGTGAGGGAGAAGCAGGCTTCCCTCTGAGTAGGGAGCCAGATGCGGGGCTGGATCCCAGGACCCTGAAATCATGACCTGAGCTGAAGACAGATGTTTACCTGACTGAGTCACCCAGGCAGGCCAACCCCTCAGTCTTTTAATTACAAATATCCACAGAGTTCAATACTTATTAATGACACAATAGTAAGATAATTTTAGGATGTCTAGAATCAAAACAAATGAGGTACCAGTGGCCTGTGCTATCTGATGACAAATATCATTATTCACCCAGGAGGTAGGATGGTCAAACACTAATGACATGGACTCTAGAATAAGAGTCAGGGTTCACTGCAATTGCACTGCTGGGTATTTACCCGAAAGATACAGATGCAGTGAAAAGAAGGGCCATCTGTACCCCAATGTTTATAGCAGCAATGGCCACGGTCGCCAAACTGTGGAAAGAACCAAGATGCCCTTCAACAGATGAATGGATAAGGAAGATGTGGTCCATATACACTATGGAGTATGATGCCTCCATCCGAAAGGATGAATACCCAACTTTTGTAGCAACATGGACGGGACTGGAAGAGATTACATTGAGTGAAATAAGTCAAGCAGAGAGAGTCAATTATCATATAGTTGCACTTACTTGTGGAGCATAAGGAATAACACGGAGGATATGGGGAGATGGAGAGGAGAAATGAATTGGGGGAAATCGGAGGGGGAGACGAACCACGAGAGACTGTGGACTCTAAGAAACAAACTGAGGGTTTTGGAGGGGAGTGGGGTAGGAGGGATGGGTGAGCCTGGTGGTGGGTATTATGGAGGGCACGTATTGCATGGAGCACTGGGTGTGGTGCATAAACAACGAATTCTGGAACACTGAAATTTTAAAAAATAAATAAATATTAAAAAAAAGAATCAGTGTTCAAATTATTGGTCTGCTACTTCCCACTTTTACAAATGTAGGCAAGATCATCTTCATCATCGTCAGACCCAGAGATAAAACAGCCCTGGCCCTTCTGATCCTTATGAGAATTAAGTGAGAACAAACATGTAAAACATGTAGCACAGATTCTGCACAGATTCAGTATTTGCTGAATGCCTTTAGTTTTCCTACACACACACATACATGCACACACACACACACATACATATATTTTTTTAATCATCCCAATTTTCTGTAAAAAACTCAACCTAAGAGTTGGTACCACTATGTTCACCCACAGTAGCAGAGATTAATTCACTGTCCCTGAGCCACATGGCACCTCACAGGAACAAAGGTCTTGTCTCGACTGTAAGTAAATCTAATTACATTTTCTCAAATTCAAGCGTATCACCTACATTTATTTATTTTTAAGATTATATTTATTTATTTAGAGAGGGAGTGTGTGTGTACATGAGTGGGAGAGGCAGAGGGAGAGAGAGAATCCCAAGCAGACTCCCTGCTGAGCATGAACACCCCCACCCCCTGCAAACACACACAAGACTGGATCCCACGACCCTGAGACCATGACTTGAACGAAATCAAGAGTCCCAGAGGCTTAACGGACTGAGCCACCCAGGTGCCCCGAGCACACCGCCTTAAAATTAAGAAGGTTGAAGTGAATGTTTTACATAACAGTAAGCTTCTGGAAGGTAGGCCGTTTGAGTCTAGATTTTTAAAAAATATTTACTGATTTATTTTAGAGAGGGGCATGGGGTGGGGAGGGACAGAGGGAAAGAGAGGCTTAAGTAGACTCCAAGCTGAGTATACCTGGGCTCTGGGCTCCATGTCAAGACCCTGAGATCATGCTCCGAGCCAAAACCGAGAGTCAGACACTTAACTGGCCGTGCCACCTAGGTGTTCAAGGTGGGCAGTTTTATACTTTTTTTTTTCTTTTTTTGAATTTCAAATCAAACCTGTCTGCCTTGATTTTGATATGATTACCATATTCCATAACAAAGTACATGTAGCTTTATGTCTACCACATGCTACACGGTGCTGGGTACCAAGACCTAAAATAGTAAGCAGCTTACCACAGCGAGGCAGCAACTAGTTGGACCTTCAGCCAGAACCTCCAAGATATTTTCCAGACTTGAAACTGTGTGTGTGTGTGTGTGTGTGTGTGTGTCTGTGTGTGTGTGTGTGTGTATGTGTGTATATGTGTTTTAATCACATTTTCCCAATGAGACTGAGTGTATAATAACTTCTATAAATGATTTAAAGTAAAAGAAGCCTAATGTAGTATTTTTGTGGCATATAGACTTAAAAAAAAAACTAAAAAACAGTAACAAACAGTGGTGGCCACATATTTAAGATAGGCATGCACTTAAAGCTCCATACACTTTGATTTGGGATATAACCAAATGGATTACGAGGATCATATCAAAATCAAGCCCAAAAGCTCTGATTTGAAATTAAAAAAAAAAAGATACAAAATTCAAGAAAATTTCTTGAATTGTCTTGTGTAGGACACAGAATTATTTCTGAAATCTCTAAGATCGTATAAAATTGTTTAAGAAAATAAACCGGAACCAAATAAAATAAATTAAATAAACAGGAACCATACTGTGTCCGAATGAATGTCTCTATCGTATGTCAGCATCCAGTATACTCAATACACTCAGAAATTTTGAGCCTGTACAGCTTTAAAATGCAAAGATAACTTCCACTTAAGCCCCAACTGGGAACGGTTTGATTACGGGCACTACGGAGTTGAGTTCTGTTCCTTTTTTATCACTGGCAATAGCGACTGACATATTATAAAGCGTACTCTGAGTTGTGATCTCAAAAGATAATACTATTTTCCAAAGTCAATACAGCTGTTGGAGAAGGATACCCACTCTTGCCTCCAATGGAATACTTAGTATGACAGAGAAACACTGCCCGGATATACACATGGTGACATAAAACATTGTCGGGGCATCTTAATGAATTATAGCGCAACAAGTCCGTAGAGACTGTCTCTGGAACGGGAGGAGTACCCTCATGGCATTACAGAGGATTCCTGTCCCATTTGGCTCTCTCCAGCAGGCTCCTTCCTTCAAATCCGTAGCAGTATCCATTTCTGATGAAACCCATCCAAATGCCTCAGCGTGGATCTTGATAATCTTTACCAAGTAATTTAAATCTGAACCTCTCCAACATCACCCCAAATTAATCCATGGAAGGTGACACGGAGGTGAAGGGCAACTCTGGGTAGATTCAGTTTTCCTCTCTCTAGACAAGATGACTCTGAAATAAGCCAAAATAAATGGCTACTGTTTTAAAAACTCAAGGAAATATTACATAAACTCTCACAGTAATCTATGAAAAGGGCCTTTTAGTTAGAAAACCTGTTCATATATCTTACTTAATGGCTCTTGCTTTAATTAAAAAAACCTTCCTGTCACTGTGAAGTCATAGGAACTGAATGACTGGGCTCCAGTGTACAAGGTAATCATGTGTTTCATTAATTACGGCAGATGGGGGCATATTGGCAAAGACAATGAACCCTGAGACCCCATCCAGGCTTGACCACTTCACAACCGTGAGGCCTTGGACAGACCCCTCAACCCTCCCGACTCTCAGCTTTTTCACTGGCAAAATGAATACTGATAACTACCTTCCTCTGTCTCGTTGTGAAGATTAGAGATAAAAGACGTAAGCAAAACCCATGTTTCAGGGCAAACCACATGGAAGGTGTTTAGCGACCGGGGATGAGTACTAGCGGCAGTCATAATTGAAATAAATAATTCAGAATGGTAGCAATTATTAATAGTAATAACTTTAATAATCTTTCAGGGGAAAAAAAATCCCCCCTGCAAATATCTGGGAAGAAAAAAGGATAACAGCCTCATGACTGCAGTGTATGAAGAGAGACAGCGCACTGAGGGACAGTCACCGTGAGAGGCATTTTTGTGTGTCAGTGTGACTGAACCACGGTGTTCCGGTATTTGGTCAAACACTATTCTAGATGTTTCTGTGAAGATGTTTTTGATGAGATTAACACTTAAATCAGTGGGCTATGACAAAGCAGGTTATCCTTTGTAATGTGGACTGGCCTCATCTAGTCAGTTGAAGGCCTCTGAAACAAAAACCATCTCCCCCCACCTTCCCACCAAGAAGGCAGTCTGCCATCAGACAGCTTCTGGACTCACTGCAACTCTTCCTTGGTCTCCAGCCTGTCAGCCTACCCTGAACATGTTGGATTGACCAAGCCTGTATAATCACATGAACCAGTTCCCTAAAATCAATCAATCAATCAATCAATCAGTTTCTGTGCACAAACACAGATACACACAGATACACAGACACACGCACCCCCTCCTGTTTTTATTTCTCTGGAGAACCCTGACCTAAGGGTTACAGCAAATGTGACCCAGAAGAGTAATAATCATGACCTCCAACGTAAAAACCCGCAGAACTCTGTAAATGTGACATCTCAGCATTGCATCTGATGCGTAATTTAAAAATCAATTGCATCATTCAGTTGTCTTTCAAAGTTAGGTAAAAGACGTGCAATACTCAAAATTTTGATCTTTGGTATTTATCACTAACAAATAATGGGGGAAAGAAAAATTAACAGCTGAACATCAATTCTCTAGAATGAGAAAAGATTAAAAAAAAACCTTTTTAATATGAATGTGGTATCTTTAGAGCAGAGTTCTCAATAGAAAAATAAATCTGAATAATTTGTCTCTTTTAAAGAATGTAAAAAGCACATAGTGCATAGCCATTAGCATAAAAAAATGGAAATAAGCAGAAGGTAAATGTTATAGTAAATCTTCCATTTTATGTTCACACAAAGACATATTTTTAATTATGAAACAGAATTCTACAAAATAAAGCAGTATTACAAAAAATGTGTTCCCTTGCCCTTTTTAATTTGCATTTTTACATAAATTTCACTTGTCGGTTATTCCTATATTAAAGATTTATAAACAAGGCATAGGGAAGTAAAGATAAGAAAATAACTACAATTAATGCTTTCAAATGTGTTCTTAGATACTCTGATGCATCTAAGACCACATGATGAGAAAAACTAAAAAAAAAATAATAATAATAACCATAAATCTCCAATTAAACTTTTAATTTTCTAAAAAAATTCAAATAAAGCACTTGATGGGAGGAAGAAGGAGAAGATGCTTAGCTGCGTTATGGGTAGTTGTAATGTTTAGCGAATAAGATGGATAGTTACAAGTCTATACAAGTCTATTCCAACACAGTGCCTTTCTTCAGGGAAACTTCTTGGCCAGGTTCGTTGGCTACTTTATATATATTATACACTCTTTAGCATTTTATTTTAAAAATAAGTATTTCAGTAATTTTTATCGAGTTTATTTTTGCATGGAATCATCATTCTATACATATTTAATGGTTTTTTATAGCAAGTATAAATACCGTGCACTATCAGAGAATACAAACATGGGGGAAGATGTGGGTTCCCCCCCCCTTGGAAATTTAATCAGGCATGCCAACTTTTCTTTCATAGCTTCCATATCTTTACTGTTCGTGGGCTGTTATGAATTCCTTTTTGACCTAAATTTCCTATTTCTTGAGTCGGCTCTTCCTCTCTGCCCTGAGTTCCCTGCAGTCTCTCTCATTTGAATGCATCTAATCTCACTGCTTTAACTTCCACCCAACGTAGATGACTCACCCACTTCCAATGTGCACATCTGCAAATTAAAATACATTTGCAGGGGAGTTGACAGTTACTAGGCAAAGGTGACAGATTCCTTCCAACTACACCTAAGAAAAGAGGAATGCTGTGTCAGTTTATTGGGGGATATACCTTCAGCAGTATTTTCTAGAAGTCTCCTTCAAGAAAGCTGTAAGCTAAGCCTTTTGTTCACAGCACATACTTGGCATCAAACTACTCTCCTTAAAATAGATGTCATTCCAATTTTAGTCAAAATAAATGATTTTTTTTAGTTTTAAAGACACTCAATACTTTTTTTTTTTTTTTTTTTTGGTCTGGGTTTACAATTTTGTTTACTTGAAATGTTTTTCCCTTCTGATCGCCGCTCTCATTTTTTGAGTCCTACCATCTTCCAAGCCATAGCTCAATTACGACTTCTTCCAAGAATCATAAACTTCCCTCATCACCCACAGAGCTGCCATCTCTCCTTCATTAACCCCATAGTGCTTCCTTCCACCTTCTCATTGCACTAATAGTTTGCCTTTCTTTGTACATTTATAATTTTCTGATTATAATCATGGCCGAGACATAGGCAGCTCTCACAAAACGTCAGCCAGTTCGACCATCAAATCTCATCCTTTCAAAATGTGTGCAACAATAGTAGCTTGTGACTTTCCTGAAGTTTTAATAGAACCCTACTACTGAATCTCCTTTCTATTCTAGTCATTACTGTTACACCTTAGATACTGAACAGTAAGTTGCCTTGGGTCCCTGTACTGCTACAAACGAGTGGCTATACAGAGGAGCTATCAAATTTGATCCTTTGAACCATGTAGAGCAAAGTCATGACCCCCCGTGGGGGTTAAGAAAATAGAGTAGAAACCCAAACGGCAATCGAAGTTCTTTTTAGGGACCCCGTTGACACAAAATTTCAGGAAGGGGATTAACAGATCCCTGGGAACTTCTATCCAGTCCATTTATTGTGAAAAAAGAAAAAAAAAATTCTTTTGTTGACTAAAATGCCAAAAGGAGAAAATGATATACTCAAATATTGCCTCTTACTAAAAAACTTCATTTTAATGAACTTTGACAATGTTCTTCATGCCTCGTCTCCAATCCTGCACTAAGAAAGTTTATATTCTCAGTCCCTTTCTGCTAACTCTGTTCTGTGATGTGACTCATGACTTCTGGAACTTACATCTTGCATGTAGCACTCTCCCCATGGCTCCCTGTAAGACATCATTCTCTTTCCCGCTACAGGGTTGTAACTCATGCCCTTACCCCTTTGTCTCTCAAACTCTCTTCCTCTCCCTTTGCAGTTTCTGTTAACACTTCAAATCCCAATATAGATGTCACTGCCCCATGGGCAGTGCCTGCCCCACTCACACCCTCAAACTCTTCATTTTGTGCTTTTTAAGAACTGTTTTACTTTCATTATTTGTGATGAACTCAGTGCAAAATTACACATTTACTGGTATGATAATGTGAGTAATGTCCTTCTCCACCAAAGGGAAGGCTCCTTCAGCTCAGGATCACTCTCTCTTTTCCTTCATTAAATAATCTGGACCCAGCACAAGTCCATACTACTAACAGGCACTCCATACATGCTAATGGAATGAATTCATGAACCAAAGCACTTTGGATCCTAAACATGACATATAACTTAAATATACTACTTGACTATAACTATACTTGTACAATTTGAGAGATGAAGAGTAAAAGGTTCTCAAACTTCTCTTCCATAATATTTTCTGAAAGAATAAATGCATCTTTTTCTAAAGCAAGCAAACAAATAAAATAAACAGCAGCAACACTGGTACTTTTGCTCTGTTGTGTCTTTCTCTATTACAGCCTTTCAATTGGCCCATTCTATCACCTATCTCAATTAATGTCACTTACGGCTTCAGCATTATTTCCTTCTTATTCATCCCAGAGAAATCCTGAGGTTTTATTTTGTGCCTGTCTTCTGTTTTGTTCTTTACTCTCTTCCGGGTCCTCATCATGCAAATCTAGATTCCTACAAAGGATTCTAAATTGGCCTCTCATTCTAGATTGAAATCCCTACTTTTAACACGCCATTCAATATATTATTCTGATCCTCAAATGTTTCTTGTCTTCAAAAACACAAAATATAACTCATTTAATTTGTTTCAATGTCTTTAATTAGTCAATATTGTCCCTCCCATCAAACGTATTTTCCTTACTACCCAGTCTTTCCACACATGTATGTTATGGCTTGCCACTCTATCCTTTTTTTTTTTTTTTCTTTTTTTAGGAACTTGTGAATTAGGAATGTTTTGAAATAGTTACCTAGGAAATAAGCACAGGATTCAAAAGGAACAGAAAATGGTCAAACTAACTTTTCTCCTTAAGTTCTCAATATTTTTTATTAGCTATCTTGGAATTTCTAAATAGCCTCAATCTTACAAACCATATCATCTTCCCCCACCAGGATATTTGGAGGTTGAGATCCAATTTAACTCTTTAACAACACACTGACCATATCCCTACTAAAGCTTATTTTTACATTATAGCAGTGGGTATATTGATATATATTATTAACATAGTTATATTAGTTAATAAGATTCTAACTTCTCAGCAATGTTTACAGAGTGCAAGAGTTATTTATGTTTCCAAAAACAAAAGAAAATACTTTTGTATTCTCATAAAATTTTCATCAAATTCACTTCATGAGGCCAGCACTACCCTAACACCCAAAACAGACAATGATACCATAAAGATAGAAAATTAATGGCCAATATTCCTGATACATAACAAGCCAAATTCAACAACGCATTAAAAAGTTTACACACCATAATCAAGCGAAATTTAGTCCATGGGTAGAAGGATGGTTCAATACCCACAAATCAAGCAATATGAACTACACCTTAACAAAATGGAAGATAAAAACCCTATCATCTCAATAGTTGCAGAGAAAGGAGCTGACTAAATTCAACACCCATGTCTGATAAAAACGAAACAAAGTGGACATAGAGGGAATGTACCTTAACACAATAAAGGTCACATATGACACCCTCACAGCTAACATCATACTCAACAGTTAGAAGCTAAAAGCTTTCTTTGAAGATCAGAAACAAGACAATGATACCCATGTTTGCCACTGTTATTTGACATAGTACTAGAAGGCTTAGCCCCAGGGCAATTAGGTAAGAAAAAGAAATAAAAGGCATTCAAAGCGGAAAGGATAGATAAATAAATAAATAAGGAAATAAATAAATAAAACTGTCTCTATTTTCAGATGACATGATATTACATATAGGAAACAAAAAACTCCACCAGAAGTCTGTTAGAACTAATAAGCAAATTCAGTAAAGTTGCAGAATACAATATCAATATATAAAGAATCTGTCGTGTTTCCACATGCTAATAATAAACTGTCTGAGACACTAAGAAAACAATCCCAATTTCAATTGAATCAAAAAGAATACCACAGAATAAATTTAACCAAAAAGGGGAAAGAGGTGTGCACTGAAAACTAGAAAGCATTGATGAAAGGAATTGAAAAAGACACAAATAAATGAAAAGTTATCCCACGCTCAAAGGTTGGAAAGTATTAAAAATTTTTAAATGTCATACTCGTTGAAGAAATACATATTAAAATTCAGGGCAATCCATATTAAAATTCCAGTGGCATTTTCCACAGAAATAGAACAAATAACCCCTAAAAATTGTGTGGAACCATGAAGGACCCTATATAACCAAAACAATCTTGAAAAAGAAGAAGAACGCTGCAGGTATCATGCTCCCCAATTTCAAACTATATTACAAATCTATAGTACTGAAAACATATGGTATTGGCATAGGAACAGACGCATGCACCCGTGGAATAGAATAGAATCCAACACATACACAGTCAATCAAGTCATGAAAAGGAGTCAAGAATATTCACTGGGGAAGGCAGTCTCTTCAATAAATGGTATGGGGAAAACTGGACAGCCACATGCAAAAGAATGAAACTCAAGCACTATCTTATACCATGTGCAAAAATTAAAACAAAATGGATTAAAGATTTAAACATAAGACCTGAAACCATTAAATTCATTGAAGAAAACAGAGCCGCAAGCTCCTTGGTATAGGTCTTGGCTATGATTTTTTGGATTTGACACCAAAAGCAAAGGCAACAAAACCAAAAATAAACACGTGGGGGCAACATTAAATCCAAAAGCTTACGCACAGCGAAGGAAGGCATCAGCAAAATTAAAGGGCAACTTATCAAATGGAGAAAATATTTGCAAAACATCTGTCGAATAAAAAGTTAAACTCCAAAATATGTAAAGAACTCATACAACTCTAGAACACGAAACAACAAACATTTCAATTAAAAAATGGGCAAATGACCTCAAGAGACATTATGACAAGGAAGACATATGGACTGCCAACAGGTACCTACAATGGTACTCACCATGACAAATCGTCAGGGAAATGTAAACCAAAGCCACAATGAGAAATCTCCTCCCACCTGTTAGAATGGCTAGTGTAAAACAGATGAGAAGTAGCAAGTGTTGGTAAGAATGCGGAGAAAAGGGAACCCTTGGGCACTGTCAGTGGGACTGTAAGTTGGCTCAGCCTCTATGGGAAACAGTATGGCAGCTCCTCAAATATTAAAAGCAGAACTACCATATGACTCAGCAATTCCACTTCTGGGTATTTTCCAAAGAAAATAAAAACACTATCTCAAAAAGGTATCTGTACTCCCATGTTCATTGCAGCATTATTTACAATAGCCGGTCTAAGTGCCGATGGATGGATGAATTTTTTTTAAAAAAAGGTAACACATGCACATATGCACACACAGATGACAGAATATCATTCAGCCACAGAAAGGAACTCTTGCCATTTGGAAGAACACAGATGAACCCTGAAGGTATTATGCTAAGTGAAATAAATCAGAGAAAGATAAATACTGGATAATCTCACTTACATGTGGAACCTAAAGTGAACAAACAAATCCAAGTTCACAAATACAGAGAACAAACTGGAGGTTGTCAGAGTTGGGTGAAATCAGTGAAGGGGGTCAAAAGGTACAAACTTTATTTTATAAAATATGTAAGTCACAGGATGTAATAAAAAAATGATGACTCATAAGTTAATGATACTGTGTAGGACATTTGGAAGCTGATCAAAGAATAAATCTTTAAAGTTCTCATTAAGAACAAGAAAAAAATTTGTAACTATTTATGAAGAGCTTGTTAATAGACTTATTTTGCAATATATACAAATATTGAATCATTTTGTTGTACACTGGAAACAAATACACTGCATGTCAATTATACCTCAATTAAAAAAATGATTTATGTTTATATACGTCAAAAGTTAAATTTAGTTTATAAGGTATCATTTGAAAGAGAGCTTATGTTTGGAGTTAAAAATCATTTTTCAATCAATACTTTCCCTGTGAGCCTGAGAACTGCCAGAGCCTGTAATCTACAGAAATTTATCAGGAGGTAAATGCCATAGTAGAAACTTCTCTAAAATGATTAATCAATTCTTCAGCACTAAATGTCCCTGTGAAGAGATAGGATGGACCTCCCTAGCCTAAAATAATTGCAGAGCAAAATTTTAAGATATTCCCAAAGAATGAATACAGATCAGATTCAACAACCACTCTAAATGGTACAAAATGACAGAAAAGAAATCTATTGCATGAATCTATAAAAATATTATATGCGAATTCAAAAATAACTATAATTCTCCTCAAAGCAGCATTGTGCAGATTTGCATGGTTCAGATTTACCATTAAAAAAAAAAATAAAGAAGTTCATTTTCTCTCAGTGATTCATTTTTAAAATAAGTTTTTAGTCCCTTAGGTAACAGCATTGTCTTAAAGTCTAACATAAATTTCTAATTAAAAAAATAATTGGTGGAAATTTTTTATACTTTGAAGTGCTCATAATGATGCTTTTGTAAACAAAGTACTGTAACAAATGGAGACTGTTTTATTGCCTTAGGATTATTTTTTATCTACTATTGTACAGATATGCTGCCAAGTAGCAACTACACAAGGGTAGAAGCAAAATTAAATGCCTACAATTGCCATTAGCAATTGCAAAAAATTATTAATCTGTCTGGAAGAAACTAATGGACATGATTAGAGAAAGCAAAAGTCTTCATCTTATGGAAATCAATACCCTAGATGTACTTCCATCACATAATGAATTACAGATTTGTGAGCTGAGATTAAATATGCTTCGTATATATTCTGCCCACACCTATCAATCCGTTGTCTTTGTCCTCAATCTGGTTTGTACAAACACTGTATCACACCTAACTATTTTTTTGTTTTAAAAAATGATAGTTATTCAGATGCTTCAGAAAAGAGACGGGAAAGTAAATCTAGGTTTTATTTATTTAGAGCTTATAAACCAAATCAACAACAAAGAAATTATACTCATTTCATATCAAATCGGGTGATTGGCAAATGAATTGTTTTTAAATATCTAGACCATTTTTATGTATGTGGAGTTATATTAGCTTAAAGTAAAAGATTTGCCGTTACAATGTACTGTAGATTATCCACAAATGCATACAAATAAACAGAACCAAGGAATAGTTTGAGAACCTCATAATAAATCTTATTTCATAGAATAACAAAATTGATTGGTTGTGTCCAACTCATTTGTAAATATGGATCTAACTTAAATACAAATAGGAACACTGAATACACTCAACTTGTGTGCAACTGTCCTTTATTAAATATCTACTGGAGTCTGGTTAGTTGAGATTAAAACTTAATTGAAAATCTTTATAGTATGCATATTTTATGTCAGAAGAGACATATACTAAAAATTCACTGTAAAACGATTTGCATTAAGACCAGAATTCTGGGAGAGAGAGAGAGGGAAGGGGAGAGAGTATCTTGGACTCCACTCAAGGATATTCAATTACAGACGAAGGAAAAGACTATTGTTCTAGGGAATTACTATGTGGTTTTATCTATGAGGTGGTTTTAAAGTAGGATTCCCGTGTGCTTTTCAGAATAGTAAAGTTCTACCAGCTCTGTCTTTCCCAGGGGAAGATCGACGCCTAAAAGACACTGATGTGAACTCCAGTCTCTCATGCACATCCCAGGAAGGGAGGTTTGCTCACACAGGTTGCAAAGTATTGGCTTTAATAATATAAAATCTATCTATGGATCCAGGGTCAGAATTTTTTTTGTGCTGAAATCCAAGAGCTGAGTGTGTAGTGACAGCAAAGTAGGAGACTGGAAGTGGACATACAACATCAGAATCCAGGACACTGGCCAAGTCCACTCATGTGGTCATGACACTGTGATGTTGAGAGTCGCTGTTGGGAGTTGCTCTCCATCTTATCTCAAAGACACCTTAACGATCTCCCTTTAAAGAGACACAGGGTCAGAGCTGAAGGAGCCCAGGGATGGGACAAAAATCCATCTGTAGCTCTTAGTTTCTGTGTTTCCATAGTCTCCTCTCCCTTGGTGCCAGTTATCCCTTCTGTAAAATAGGGATAACACAACTTGCCATGTCCCCGAGGTTCTGTTCTAAAATGAAGTATGAAGTAATAAGTAAAGAAAATAAGAAGTAAGACAGAGGCCCAGACACACAAGAGTAGCAAATATTGTTGGTTAATGCAAAACAAAAACAAAAACAAAAACAAAAACAAAACAAAAACCACACACACACACAAAACCACCACACACACAAAAAAACCCTACCATTCTTAGCATGTTTGGAACTCCATGCACCAAGTTCCCTTCAGCTAACACTGTCATCCCTGTGTCATACAATTCTGTTTGCTGACACACGAAAGAACCAGCCTTCTCAGCCCCGTTACAGTGGTGATGTCTGCTTCTGCAATGTGACAGAATCTTTGTTTAAGGTGAGGTAACAACAATGGTCAGCACCTACCACCGAAGAACTAAATCAGCGTAAGGTTCCTTCTGTGAGCACCATGGACAGAAACTAATGGTGTGCGCAGGGACAGAGTTTGCATCTCATGAACACTGGTGAGGTTATTTTCAGGGCTATCAGCCTTCTGTGCTCAGATGGTGATAGCTGTCAAACAACTCCTATCATTACAATTTTGATTCGAAATATTGCAGTAGGAAAACATCTCCCACATTTATCCTATGGCAAACTTCTTGCAAAATTCACATAAGGAGAGCAAAACCGGGGCGGGAGACCATCTCCTCAATGACCCATCGTTCTGGGCTCTAAGCACTCTTTCATCCTTGAGAGTATCTCTCAGAATATTTTAAGTGGAATGGCTAAGCTGAAAATCAGAACTGGATTCAGTGTATCTTATCATATTGTGCTCTGTACTATAAAATGGGATTAATGCATATACCACAAATTCACATTGCTCTACCATGGCTTGCTTCTATCGCTGACCCTTACATGTTTAATAACTGTATTCTCACGACTGTATATGTGTCCCAGTTATTAAAAAAAAAAAAAGTCCATGGGGTGCCTTGGTGGCTCAGTGGGTTAAGCCTCTGCCTTCAGCTCAGGTCATGATCTCAGTGTCCTGGGATCGAGCCCCACATCAGGCTCCCTGCTTCCCCCCTTCTCTCTCTGCCTGCCTCTCTGCCTACTTGTGATCTCTGTCAAATAAATAAATAAAATCTTTAAAAAAAAAGTCTTACCAAACTTACATCTTACAATCTCTTATAAGTGTAGATCTAACTTATTTACTGACAGACATCTGAAGCATTAACTAAACACTGCACATCTCCCTTCTTAGAATCTACCCACTTCCTCCTTACAACTCTGTCACTAGTCTATAAGACCTTCATGCCAGTGAAAAACAGTATTGTCCATAAAAATATGTATTGTCATCTGCCCGGAAATTGTGGTAATTATACAAATCTACAATAGCTACAATGTAACCAGTGCCCCTTAGGTTTTATCACTGTACAACCTGCACAAATGTAAACTGTGATGCTGAATGTAGAAAGAAAAGGAGAAGAACAAAAGATAACTCTTTTTCCTAAAACCTGTGGCTGTTTATAGGAACAGAGTAAGTAGGAAGAGCTGTTTAGAACTTGGCAGATAATGACTTCAATTTTAGATAAGTTTAGTTCAAAAAGTATTAAAACAACAGATAGGCAAGTCCAGTATGCTGAAGTCCAGGGGGTGTGAGGCAGGATGGAGGAGGTAGGATATGTGAGGCAGGTTTTAGGCAGGATGGAGACAGGAGGGAGGAGGGGATGTTAGGACTGGAGGTAAAGATTTTGGTTATATCTGCATTAGGTGATATTTAAAACAGAGAGAGTAGAGGAAGACTTCGTTTAAAAGAGAAAATACAAACATGGAACCTTAATAGGCGTGTTTTATTAAACTCTTAAGGGAATAACAAAATCTTAAAGAGAGGACACATGCATACAGTTGCACTGTTGTACACTGCACAACTCTGTGGGGGTGCCAGCCTTATCCTAGGTCATCGTAGATTCTCTGCTAGACGGCAGTGAGATGCCTCGAGGGAAGAAGCCCCCTTTCTAATTCATAGGGGAGAATAACAAACTAGCAATAGTGCAACTCTGAACAGTTATCAAAGCTATATTGATTTTTTTTCATAATTTTCCTCAATTCCTTTTTCAGATAATCATAAAGCAAAACTCTGATTAGGCCACAGACATGAGCAAATCTTTAAAAACTCTTAATAGATTTCTAAAAACTAACAAATAAAACTCAAACTCTTTTGACTCACATTCAGGACTCTCTACAGTATGGTCTTTTAAGAACTGTAACTTCTAGCCCAAACAGAGTTCTTATTCTCCACTTGGTATAGCCTATAGTTTCACGATTTCCAGACTCTTTCCAAACTTCAGCACAATGTATTCGTATAACCACTTTATAGAGGATACAACTGAAGTTTAAGTAATTCTTCCAAGTTATAAATGTCTAAAGTCCATCTTTTTTGCCACTAGGATATACCACTCAAATGAATTAAGGGTCTATATATCACTCATATACATTATGTACAATATTGTGTATATTTGACAAATCAGATGTCTTATGAAAGCTAATATGTCTAAAATTTGAAATAAATGTTCAACCAATAAATATTTTAATTATTATTATTATTCTGATTAATTGGTTGCCAACTTTTCCCAAAATACAAGTCTCTGGGGAAGGAAAAGAAAAGCCTGTGCTGTTGTAATTTCTAGACATCAAGTATCCCATACTGTTCCAAAGTATAAATGAGTATTTATAAAAGATATTTCTTCACTATTCATGCCAATCGACTGATTAAACCTTCCAATAAGCAGAGCCCACTCCCATTTGTCATTATTAAAAAGAAAAAGCTGTAAGAATTGTCGTTCACATTGTCATACCATACAATTCAGCAACTATGCTCCTAGGTATTTACCCAAATGAGTTGGAAAATTACGTCCACATAAAAACCTGTACATGATTTTTTCCAGAAGCCTTAATCATAATTGCCCCAAATTAGAAGCAACTGGGTTATCCATCAACACAGGAGAACGGATAAAGAAACTGTGGCAATAACAGGCAATGAAATATTATTCAGCACTAAAGAGAAATGAGCTATCAAGTCACGAAAAGGCACGGGGGAACCTCAGATGCATACTACTAGTGAAAGCAGTCAGTCTGAAAAAGCAACGCACTCTATCATTCCAACTATATGATGTTCTGGAAAAGGCAGAGCTATAAAGAGTAAAAAGGTCAGTGTTTGCCAGGGATTGGGAAGAAAGCAGAGGAGTACAGGAAATTTCTAGGGCAGTGAAACTATTCTGTGTGGTACGGTGATGGTAGATACAAGACATGGAATGTAAACTTCCGACTTTTGTTTAAAACCACGTATCAAACTGATTCATCAATCGCAACAAACGTAGCATCTCAATGTAACCTGCTAATAACTGGAGAAACTGGTGGAGGGAGAGAGAGGGTCTAGGGGAACTCTATACTTTCTCTTCATTTTTTTTTCTGTAAACCTAAAATTGTTCTAAGAAATGAAGCCATTCACTTGAAAAATATTAATATTGAAGTTAATGCATGCATGATGCTTATATAAGCATGTCACAGAAAATATGTATTTGGCATCTATTCCCAGTTTCTGGCAAAGAGCTTCTAAAACCCTTTAACTTCTTAAGTGATGGGGTAAAGCATTTTGTAATATTTGGTTTTAGTTTTTAGTTTCCAGCACAGAGCTTCCAGAATGCTTGGAATTTCCTGAGAGAAGTGAGAGAACCACCATGTGTTATTCATAATAAGCCCCCTTCAAGCAGGCCTGAGTTTATGCTAATGAGGTGACTCTTGGAGGACGGGGGCTGTTTGTCCAAGGAAGACCCATCCCTCCATTGCCACTCCCAAGATGACAGGGCTTGATCGAATTAAACATCAATTGCTAATGATTTAAAAAGTCGAACTTGTATGGAACCTCCATAAAACCCACCAAGTAACAGGGTTCTGAGAATATCTAAGTTAGCGAACACGTGGAAATGTCGAGAAGGTGGTAAGCCCAGAGAGGGCATGGAAGCTCCAGGTCCTCCCCCTCATACGTGCCCCACGCCCCCCTTCCATTCGACTGATCCTGAATCGCAGCCTTTAAAATAACCCGATAATAGTAAGTCAAGCACTTTCCTGAGTGAGCCATTCTAGCACAAGACGGACCTGAGGCAGTCATGGGAAACCCTGATTTATACTTGGTTGGTCAAAACCCTGATTATACCTGGAGGCCCAGACTTGCAATTGGTGTTTGAATTGGGGGCAGTCTTGTGGGACTGGACCTTTAACCTGTGGGGTCTGTGCTATTCAGGTCGTTAGTGCCAGGAGTGTTGTGAGTAGAGTACCAAAGCTGTCTCTTAGTATATAATAAAAAATCGATGAAACAGAACAAAGTACAGGTGACTATGGCGTTTGCCTGTGGTTGTCATAGTGATGGCCTTTCTTCAGCTACTTTGCTGGTACCCTCTCCTACAGTACCCCCCACCCCCCACCGACTAAATGTTTCCTGCATTCCTCTGTCAGCAGAAGCAAAACGTATCTCTTTAATATAGACACGCTTTCTCCTGAACCTTTGCATCTCAAGGCATTTCTCCTGAATCTACTACACTTAACCAAAATTCATCTTTAAAGGGCTTACTGAATCATGCAAAGGTTCCTAGAGGCCATGGTATGTAGAGAGTGGCAAAAAGAGGCACCAAATGTGATCACTGTTAATCAGCACTTTCCTCCCTTAATTTTCTCCTTCTTAGTGCTTTAAAGCTTTTAAACTACATTTAGTTCTTTTCTTTATAACTCCTTATTGCTGATGGCAAACATTTTCAGAAAATAAAAGTATAAAGATTTCTTTACAGAGATCATTACACCAGAAGTTCATTAAACTATAGAACAATTAGTTCCTCAGCAATAATTTATAGTTAATTTTTTTTTAGGATGGTTTCTAACCAGCAGATAAATTTCTTTTGTTTAGCAGTGAATTTTTTTTTTTTTTTTGTACTTCCCTGGGAAATTTCGGTTGACACATCTGCTGTGTCCCTAATGATTATCTTTCTCTTCCTTTTACACACAATTTTCTAAACAAGTTTTCTTCCCAATCCCAGATGTGGATTTGGAATCCTTATGAAAAAGATCACTTCACCACACTTTTTCTACTATTGGTCAAAAGTGCAATAATGACTTTTAATCGCTTTGGAGGAATTTCTTCACGTAGGGAGGAATCTTGTGTTCCGAAGGACAAAACCACACACTTGATTACTTAGTGTCACATACACACACACACACACACACACAAAACTTGTTTTGCATGAGTTATTGACCCTGTTCGCTGATGTCACCAATGCCCAGCTGCACAGGACACCTGGTTGGGTTAATTTAAAACTGGTGGCAGTAGAGGAAAAAGACAAGGCAGCTTGCATGTCCTAGGGAGCTCATACACAAAGCACAAAGCACAGACAAGTTGTTGGGTATTTCTTTACAAAGCTGAACTATATGGGGAGCCCAATAGCATAGGAGAAAGAAAAACAACTTATGAAAGACGCAGTTACCCTGCCAAAGTCCAAATTCTAGCTTTTGGCTTTGAGTTGCAATGAAGCTTGAGAAAGTGACAGTTCCTTGATTCCAAATTTCCTCATTTCTAAAGTGCAAACTGTATAAATTTTCACATGTTTTGAAAATGTCATGAATCCCATTTGACTGTCCTATATGTGTACTTGATAAATGATAGTATTGATAATGGGCAACAGAATTACTTGACCAATACTCCTATTTCTCTTAGAACCAAAATTCCCCACTGGATTTCTCCAAGTCCCATCCCTTTTAGGATCATCTCAACAACAGCAGTTGTAAGAACTGGACCCAGAGGAATAGGAATCAGTTCATTGATATTAGCCTAAAAGTTTCTTTTGGCATTTGTGGTTCTGTAACTCATAAATTCAATAAAACAGTTTTATCCATCAGTAGGAGAGGAGCGGCTCCAAAAGTTTGCTGGCGATTGTCCACGTTGCTGCTTTCTTTTAAAATGTGTTCCAGTTAGGACAACCCAACTTTAAATAGTGCTCTTTAAACTGGTATTCAAAAACAGAATAAATCAAGTCCCCACGTCCACAAGTTAATGTTTTAGGTTCTCCTCAAGTTTCTGCATTCCTGGTAAAGTCTATCTCAATAGTCATTATTTAACACCTATTATCCTCTCTGAATTCATGTCAATTTCATACATATACACATACACAAACACACATGCAGAGTTCCATATGTATAGTTTCAAATATATATACACGAGCATATATATATACACATATATATATATCACTTTCTCAATTATTGTGATAGAAATGGATACAGTATCATAGGTACATACATATAAAAATCTTTTGTGCTATCTGTAATGAATCATTAATCATATTGATGTTGCATAACAAATTTTATTTAATCTTTCTGCTTGAAGCTTAACTTTCTTCTCAAGGACAAGACTCTCAGATCCCTTTTCCTTCATGCTGTGCTGTGAAAACCAGAGACACTGTATTCATACAGTTCTTGTCTTGAAGCCCGGCTCTCTCATTTACTGGTTGTCTGATGTTAGCAAGTTACTGAAAGTCTATGAAACTCATCTTTATACTTGGAGAGTTGTGTGAGGATCAAAGGGGGAAATGTACTTAAGGCGCCAGGCATACTTAATGCACTTAATTCATGCTGGCTGTTATTATATTTTGATTTGTTTAATCTCTAAATTTATTTTACATGCTAACACTCGCTTTGACATTAGAAAAAGTACATCCACCAACAAGGACTCTTAAGATAAACAAAACGCGCTCCTTGTTGGTGTAAGCCATTTCGTAGGCAGAATTCTAAGGATGGCTCCCTAAGATTCGTGTCTTCTGGTTAGTCAGTCAGGCTCTAATCTAGTCCTAGAAGTCCTTGGCCAGTTGACTTTAAAATGTGAAAATTAAATCAGCCACCCTGTGATTAATCACATATGTCCTTAAAAGGTAGAAGAGGAAGGCACAATGGAAAATCAGAGAGATTCAAAGAATGAGAACGATTTAACAGACCACCACTGGCTTTGAAGATGCAAGCAAGATTAAAGACGAAGGGGGCTGCCGGCCAGGAGTGTGGGCAGTTTTTTGAAGCTGCTAACAACTGCTAGTCAACAGCCAGCAAGAGAACGGAGACCATAGTCCTACAGCCACAAAGAATTGGATTCTGTTGGCAACCTGATGGAATGATTCTTCTTCAGAGGTCAAATGAGAACCTATGCTAGTCAAAATCTTGATCTTGGCTTATGAGACCCTATGCACAAGAACCAGGATTCTGGATTACTGACCTACAGAAGTGTGAGCTAACAGATAGGTACTGTTGTAAGCCCTTAAATGTGTGGTAACTTGATATGCAGCCACGGAAAACTAATATAGCCATGTTCTTCTCACTTCTGATGCTTGCCATGGTGTCGTTTCTGGCTTATTATAAGTGCTCAACAAATGTCCATGGAATGCTGAAATAATTCTTAAATGTCTGCACTTATCTTAATATATAAAAGATTATTTGTTAAGGAGCCTACTGATGAAAATGAAGGGAGTAAAAATTCAAAGAAGTGCATTTCTATATCATTATCTGGGGACATGACTGCTAGCTTCCCCTAAGTATTCTGATTTTAAATAAGCCAATTCAAATGTGCCTTGCTATACTTCTTGATGTGTCTCATGCTAACCTATTTAAATTATATGCAAATAAAGTTTAATTCTATTGTATTTCTACAATTTAAAGTTATTGATCCTTTGGCCATCATGTTGGTATAAAATGCATGCCCTATTCCTATAATTTCATTTTCAAGTTTGATTTTGTACTTTAAACATATGTATCATATTCAGTAATTTAAAGTTGTGTTTATTAAAAAAAAATTCCTCCTTTAGAAGGAATTTAGCATAGGGATTAAGGCAGAGAAGTCTCCTTGTATTTGAGACTCTGTTCCACTACTGTAACTGCGTATCTTGGGCCAATCAGTATTCCGTCATGTCCCAGGAACCTCGTCCACAAAAAGGGGTGAGTCAGTGTGCCCCCCCAAAAGGCTGTTGCAGAGATTAAGCCAGTGAATATACACATAGCACTTAGATCAGTGCCCGACACCTTAAGACTTAACACAAGTATCTCACGTTGTTAATTAATTTTTGCATGTCTGCATTTAAAACGTAATTATTGCCTTAAGTAGAATCTAAGCCGTTAAATGTATCCTTTAGGTTGTACGCTGTGAAATTTTCACTTTCACCCCCTCCGATAGTAACAAAATTGCCTCGAATGATCTCTTTAATATTCTGGGATCTAAGACCCATTATTTCCAAAGACAACCTCTGTCTTTTAACTGAGAATCCTGCCTTCCGTACAAAGAACGTTAGCTTTTCTAGAAAGTTAAGAAAATAAAATAGCGAATTCAAGGTCCGTATCCATGACATGCCAATGGAAGGCTAGAGAGTCGTTAGTGTTCTCTAAAGATTGACAGCACTTCCAACATTCACTCGTGAGCCTCTTGTAAATTACTGCCGAAATGTGCAGGTGAGTATCATACCCATGTTAGACCACTGAACTGGAATGCAGAAGACGATTTTGAATTCACTTTTCTAGGAATGAAAGGATAACGCACCAGTGCCACCTAGTTGTTCAGATACAATGTGCTACTTATTTATTCTTAAAGGGAATTACGCTGCTGTGACAAAAAGGAATGTAAAATTTAAACTTCTGTCCCCCGTGGCACCGCCCCTGCCTTGATTTTAACAAATACTCATCTTCTGCAAGCGAAACATTCAAGGGTCAGTTTAAGGTGCATATTCCTCGTGATTGTCTTATTTGTGGAAGAGGATTAACAAACCTCACATGCTCATTTTCGATCATTTTCATTAATTTTGCCTATATCTGAATGATTTAACAGGGCCACACTAACATGTTAGTTGTATGTCACCGTATGTCCTAGAATCTCAAGCACCACAAAGTACTGTGAATGCTTTCTACTAAAATTAAGATGGTACATGGGATATCACACAGGAAAAATAAGAAATTTCATTATCAGCGGCTTATGACTTAACTGTTTAATTCTATCATATGGTGCACACACAGTGAACGATCTATATTTTGTATGCCATCTGAGGGATGTGAGGACATAGGGCTGGAGACCCGTGGTTGAAATAATGGTGGTGTATACTTGACATGAGTCGGTTCTGTGAATCGGGAAGACCTTCTGTTCTGTCACTTCTAGGCTGGAACTGAGCACCTGTGGGGAGAGGGCTGGGAGTCACTGTAGCAGGCTAGAGTCAGGGGATGGGTACCCCCGGGTGAGGGAGGTCTTGAGGCAGGCAAGCTCCACACCGAGCTCCAACGCTGATCAGACAAGGTGTCCAAGTTCAGGGGTGCACAGAGGCAAAGTGAAGCCATCATCTTTGTTGCAACCGGGTCTCCATGCAAACTGCAGGCGGGAGAAACTAAAAACCACACACGTGACGAACCTTCACCCTGCCCACTCACATGGGCAGACCCTGGCAGAGTCCTCCTGAGGTGGGAATCTGCCGCCAGCTTTTCAAAGCTCTGCCTAAAGGGCCAGGAATGTTTTGTCCCCACAGGGCTCTGTCATGGCCCAATGGGGCTGCTGCGATAGTGGCTTTGGGGATCGGGTGCACAAAATGTGTTACAAAACCTTATGGGGAGAAGAGCTAGAGAAACATCGGCCCAGAAGGCAGGATGTGATGACAACCCCCTTTTATCTCAGGGAAGACCAAGTTAGCAATCTTTACAGAGCAGATGTGGAGAGACAGTCTCACTGTGTCTGGCATCCCTGAGATGCTCTGTTGCACTTTTAGCCACTGCCATACCCAGACTGCCTTTTCATGAGAGCATCCTTGGAACATTCAAATGGCAGCTTTTTTCCTCCTGCTTCCTTCTTGCCTAGGAGCAATCTCACTACCTGTTGGAACTATGCTAAAATCAAGGGTCCACTCCTGGGCAGCGGGAATCTTCCCTGAAGCAACATTTGTTTCATTGTGTAGTTTCTTTTTTTTTTTTTTTTTTTTCGTTGTGTAGTTTCTTTACTGAAGTTTGAGCCAAATCTCAACATTATTCAGTGAAAGACAACAAATTACGTAATACTCAAATACAGAAATAGCTTTTTCATTTCTCAACACAAAGCAAAACCAAATGCCATTATTTCTCTAAATGTGAGCTGATGCTTTTGTCCCTTGTTTTAAAAACAAATATCACTCTTTTAGACTAGCCATGCAATTTGGGACAAAGTAAGAATCTGCTTGACCTTGAACAAGATATGTAGCCTCTTTAGGCCTCCTTAAAAATGTAGGAGTTAGGTTAGATGTCCTCTCAGCATTCCATCTGTCTATGTACGTCAATATCCCAGTGATTATGGCTAAAAGCTACAAGGCAAGTGGTGAAGGAAGGAAACCCGAGATGTCTCTCCGTCAGCTCTCTCTCCCATTCCTAAAGCATGCTTATGCTTAGACTAAAGTAACAAATTCTCTCCTTCCTTCTTTCCTTTCTCCTTTCTTCCTTCTTCTTTCCCTTTGCAATTTTCTATCGAACCCCTTTGCTTCCTAAAAATCACATGCTTCTGCACCTTTCAAAGCCTCCCTTTTACCAAACAAACTCAGAAGAAGTGCAAATCACAAAGACCACTTTAAGTCAAGGATAACCCTGAAAATCACCGCTCTTAATCAAACAGTACAGTGGTGGTATGAAATTAATTTAAAAACAGGAAACACTTTAAGCTTTGAAGAAATCTGAGTGTTTGCTCTAAAACAAGAAATGTCCTCAAGCTACTAAAACCTGTCCACGTTTTAACATAATGTTTACATATTTCATATAAATGTAAAGTCTGTTTGGAATCTAACTTGTCAATCCACTGAGATGTTTTTCACCTCTGTCGTGGACTCCATACTACTCATGTATGGGGGTACCTATCCTGTCCAGTGACTAAATTAAAGCAGCTCCATTTAGGACCGCTGCTTGCTTGTTCCCTCCCAAAGGATGCCTTCAAACCTAGTGTCACGAGAGATTCAGAACACAGAACTTACTAAACAGAAAGACCATGCTACGGAGTCTCCTGCAGGAAGGTAATACAGGATGGCTGTTTGAGTCCATAAGGGGAGCACACAGTGTTACTTCCTCCTTGAGATAGCTGTAAACCCACAGAAATCCAATCAGGGATGTTATGGAAACCACCAAGCTGCTGGTTCCCCCCAGAACAGTGATCTGGTTCCCCCCAGAACAGTGATCCGAGTGCTTGGCATTGTGTCTGTGGCGGAGACTCCTGACTGCTCACCTACACTGTATTCTCCTTTCTCCTTTGCAGTAAGGGAAAGTAACAGATTGTGAATGGAGGCACCTAAGGATCTGTCCCCTTAAAAAAAAAAAAAAAAAAAAAATCTGTGTTTCTCCTTACCGTCTGCTTGTTGCATGATGCAGCAGTAAGCAGGAGACCTGGAAAGTCAAATGTTGATCACGGCTGAGCTGCAGGAAGGTGGGGAGATACACAGTCCTGTTGCAGAGTGGCAAGCAGGCCGAGTCTGTGGCCTGTGGTGACTGGGAAGGTGTATTAAGGGTGGCTTCGGGTGACATGCATGGAGAAGAGAGGGGTGGCACGTGCCGACATTGAGTTTTTAGCAAAGCGTTACAAGAAATGGAGAGTTGAGGCATGGATTCTAAGCCGTAAGGTCAGGGACGTGAGAAAGTCTAGATACACAGTAGCTTTAAGAATTTAAAAAGCGAATGGACATTGGGGAGGGTATGTGCTATGATGAGTGCTGTGAAATGTGTAAACCTGGCGATTCACAGACCTGTACCCCTGGGGATAAAAATACATTATATGTTTATTAAAATAAAAAAATAAATTAAAAAAAAAAAGAATTTAAAAAGCGCATTGGCTTAGGTACCAAGTAGGAAGAGGTCAGGATAAAAGGAGCTTTGAAAGACAAAGCCCATTAAGAACCCTGACTGGGACAGAAACCAGATCAAGGGTGTGGCTCCTCCCAACCAGTGCCTAATCTCCAATGGCTTCAGGTCGGCTACCAAATGATTTGGGGGCTGGGGAGCAAAAAAATAGTCGCAAGAATCATGTCTGAGAAAGAACTCTGGGTTTGTGATTGATACACAGAACTTACTGGAAGTAAATAGGTCTACTAGGTTTCTAAGGTTTGGCATTACCAAAGTAGCCTAAGCTAAAACAGCCTTGCGTGCTTTGAATTTTAATCCCATCTGCAGGCCCTCTGGCAGGAAGAGGACACTACAACGCTGAGACGCTGAGACAGGCCAAGAAGAGAATAAAAAGGAGAAACACACACCCTAAGGCTACTGAACAGGGTAATTCCTCTCAGAGTGCTGAACTGGAGTCTAGTCAGGACTTTTACCCCCCCCCCCCGCCCCCCACCGCCCCCCCAGCATAGAACTTCCTCTCCAGGACCAACCAGAAGGCTTTCATCACTACCTGGGACCAGTGACCGCTGCGTTTCCCCTTCCTCCCTTTCACAGAGGAGAAGGTTGTCACTGTTCTGTCTGCTTCACCACTGCAAGTACACACTGAAGAGGACTGGATAATCTGACTTCTTCATCCATAGGTCTCTGAACCCCAAGGACCAAATGGAAGCATGGCAGACTTATCCCAGAAAGGCCAGGCCGGCAGCCGAGGGCAGTTAAGTGTTGTACATATTTTAAGAATCGTGGAAATTGTGATGGACTGTAGAATAGGAGGTGGCTGTCACTGCTCAGCTTCTTAAGATTTTTTGCCATATAAATATGGTGTGCACGGTTCCTTCTGTTTGTTTTGGGTTTTTTTTTTTGCTTTGCCTTGTTTTGCTTTGGTTTTGTTTAAGGAGGACAGACCCTAGATTTTTATGTAATGTTGAATCAACATTTTAAAAGGAATTTTATGTGCCAATAAAAACGCTGCATAATTGAATTTGAACTGTGGGCTATGCGTGTGCTATCTTTGAGGCAGTTTTTTGGTTTGTTTTTGTTTTTAAGACTGGTCAAACAGATAATGCAAAAGTAAGATGATCCTGAGGAGTCGATTATTCCAGAGTCAAAGAATGTCGTGGAGTTTGTTAGGTGGTATAAATTGTAACCGTGAGTCCTCATAAAAACATTTCAAAAAATCCGACATCCCATAAACAGTCACTTTTGTTTGTGCGGGTCATAGATGATTTGGGTAAAACTGGAAGGCATGTTACAAGGAAAGAAGGAAGGAAAAAAACAATAGTAAGTCTTAAAATCAAGCATCTAAAATCAAAAGACCACTGAACCTTGAGATTAGAAGGATTCAAGTTTATAAGGAAAAAAAAAAAACTTCTTTGTTTCTCATCCTTCTTTTTTTTTAAAGTTTTCATTTATTTATTTGACAGAGAGAGAGAGAGTGTGAGCACAAAAGCAGGAGTTAGTGGCAGAAGGAGAGGGAGAAGCAGGCTCCCCACTGAGCAGGCAGCCCGATATGGGGCTTGATCCCGGGACACTGGGATCATGACCAAAACCAAAGGCAGACACTTCACCGACTGACCCATCCAGGCGCCCCTCTCCACTTTAACTGGATTAGCACCATCACCAGACAGAACATGTTTGCTAAAATTATTCTTTAGGGCTCTCGTTTTGAAAATGAGCTCTGTTAATAACACATTAGTACAAATTTAAAATACATTGGAAATCTATGATCATCTGAGTTTGTAATTCTGGCAGTTAATGATACATGGCCTTATTTTTGGAGGGTGGGTGTTTTGAGAAGTTCAAAAAAAAAAAATGAAGGAAATTGTAGACTTTGACACAACAGAAATGTTAAGACGGCAAAATAAAACCAATGAGCAAGATCCATGGTGAAATGTATGTCTCTACCAAGAATTGCACTAATGGAATACATTCAGATTGACTGTTTTTAAAATCCCTGTTGTACATTCTGTCATTCTGTTTTAAACACATACGAGTTTTTCCACAAAATGACAATCTATTGATAAGAAAATAGAGCAACTTGACAGCCGTAAGTCAATTCTACTTGATATTGTTCACATTTGTATTTTTTTGCTTTACCTTCAGAATCAAAGCAAAATGCTTAAATCATTTAAATTGCATCTTTATCAGTAAGAGCCTAAAAATATCAGCAAATGAAATCAGCTGCAACTATGATGTTTTATTTACTGATTTACTCAATTTATGGCTTTTTCTAAATTAGTTATTTTGTTCAGAATGTTTATAGACAATAGATAAAATTAAGTTCCTATTTCCCCATCAATGCATGTTTCTAGCTGAAGCTATTTCAAAATTCCAACTGTGCATGATTTGTAGAGATGCAGCCTAAATTTTGGAGCAAGGGTGTGTAAGTCAGAGAAGTCTAACAACCAGAATGAAGTAAAAATTGCTCTAAATTCCTGAGTATACTCATAGTTCACAACCCTTAAATATGAAAATAAAACTTTAAATCCATTCTAACATAAATGAATCTTCAAATATTTCATTTTCATGGGTTCCCTCTTGCCCTCGAGTGGGTAAGAGATCTCTTTGTACAGCATTAGAGGAAATCCACACAGTTACCTGGTTCTTTTGTACCAAGTACTGAAAACACAACCAAGGATTGCCAGACATGTGGACAACCAGCCACAGGAAAAAGAGGACCAAGATGAGGAAAGAGATATTAAGAAGAGAGACACTGGAATGGCTACTTCACAGAATAAACAGACTTCTGAAATTCTCCCTGACTGCCCATCCTTTTTTTTTTAAATGTTATGTTAGTCACCATACAGTACATCATTAGTTTTTGATGCCGTGTTCCATGATTCATTGTTTGCATGTAACACCCAGTGCTCCATGCAATCCGTGCCCTCCATAATACCCGACTGCCCATTCTTGATCTTGCTGGCAGAATCATGTTTCTCTGCTTTACCTCTAAATATTGGACTCCTTCAGGCTTGGGCGTAGATCCTTCTGCTCTTTCTTGATGTCCTGGCTTATCTCATTCAGTCCGGTGGCATCAAGCAACATCAAAACTCCCAGCCCTGGATCTTCACTTTTGACCCGTCCTCGGAAACACAGCCCCATGTATCTAACTGCCTACAGTGCATTTCCACTTGATATCTAGGTTTATGCCAATTTTCACGTGTCTCTCACTGCACCCCAAACCTGCTGTCCCTAAGTCCCCATATCAGAAAATGATGTAGCCCAGTTACTCGAGCAAAAACATGCACAATCTTTCTTCTCTCTTACCTTCCCCATCTGACCTGTCTCACTGCATCCTCAAACTGGAAGACTTTTCCCCTGGATCTTGCCATGGTTGGCTTCTGACCTCTCCTGTCTTAACCAGTAGGCCACCTACATAGTGCACCATCTCTGAAGACCCAGTCTAAAGGAGCCCGTCTACGAGTCACTTATTTTCATCTAACCATGTTCTATTACCTTTACAGTAGAAACCACTACCTGAATTGTATTTTTGTATATTGTATTTACTAGCAATTAGACAGTTTAAGGGGAAAAAATGGTACAAGAAGATCACAAGTGAAATATGAAACAAACAGAAATGGGCATGAGTTGAAGCACTGATAAACTCTAAAAGGCATCATATCAGACCAGAAAGGAAATGTAACCCTAACATAACACTTGGCATAATATCGAAAACTATGAGTAGACTCTTAACAATGTAATACATTGTTGACTTAGAGGTTACACACCCATATAAACACATATTCTCATGAACACACACAAACATATGTATAAGCAGAGTGTATCTAATATGTATAATGTATTGCAAGACAATGTACGTTGAATAAACTTGAACTTGTAAAAGTAACAAAAAGTCAAGAACTAGGAAGAAAAAAAGATGGAGAAAAAGCCAAGGGCATTAATAATATAACAGAATCAATAGACAACTGTCTGAAATTGAAGTCAGGAAACAGAGGCTTAAGAATAATTTTTAAACTCATGAAGTTCTAGAAATAGGCAAGCACAGAAAAAAATTACCTCTGGGAAGGTGGATAGGAACACAGTTCCTTTGTTCCCCTGTTTTTCTGTGCTACAGTATCTGTTCTCAGGTGAAGACATTAGTTGGATTTACAAAAAAGGAAATAATAAGCTAAAAAAACAAATCACAGGTGTTTCTTTACTTTATTTACAATAAATTGTTTCCATAGGGGCCCCTGGGTGGCTCAGTGGGTTCAGCATCTGCCTTTGGTTCGGGTCAAGATCCCAGAGCCCTGGGATTGAGCCCCACATGGGGCTCCCTGCTCAGTGGGGATTCTGATTCTCCCTCTCTCTCTGCTCCCCCCCCACCACTCATGCACACTCACACACTTGCTCTCTCTCTCAAATTAAGCGAATAAATAAATAGTTTGCATAAAACATCATTTTCCTACATATCCTGAGCCAAGCGTTCTCTGTGTGCAGAATCTACTGTAGTTGCCATATCCTGTGTTTTCCCATCTTAGCCAACTCAGAATGGGAAAAGCTCTGGCCAGGGACATTGATTATCCGTAACCAGTTTGGGTGGATTCTATTCTTACAGCCCTTCTTTGACTGGCAAAAACCTCTTTCCAAACATTAACCTGGAAGGCTCTCTATCAATCATTCACCTGGTTTGGCTCTGCTGGAGTAAGGAGGAATCTTTTGTTCCTGCTCTCTGGTCACATCACCAAGCTGAGAGCAACTTATTGCTGGATAAGTGAAAGTCAGCCATCATTCCCTCGTCAGAAGAATCCTGTATGAAGGCCTGTGTTCCTCCGAGAGCCTGGCTCTCTTGGTAATGGGAGTATTTGTTCTTTTTTATTAGTAATTTCACATCTCAGGATGAAACAAGCCATCACCACATCTGTGTCTGTTGGTTTTGCACTATTTTAAATTGTAGCTTCCAAAGGGGTGTCTACAAATGGTTAACAGGAAACAGTGGTGAATAGGTATTAGCCAGAAATCAGTTTCCATACAGCAGAGACAGGGTTTTCACTTCTCTGCTCAACGCAGTTTTCTAAGGAAGAATTTGTCGGCAAAGCACGTGGAAAGTGTTTTACCAGACTGTGCCACAGTCTGGCCAGGCTTTTGAGGATGGAAGTGTGTCCCAGGGTCTGGAGAGCAATGACCCTAATGGGCCATGACATACAATGGGGGAAGACAAACTTGCTTCCCTCTTAGCCACATGTCCATTTACTTATTTATGTTTATTTCTTGTGTAACGTTTCATCCTCATTTTCAATCCATTTTATTCAATTAGCTGCCTTCTCTGATTAAAGTAAATGTCAGTTGGATAGTCGGAGGCATCCTAGGGTAGGCGAAGCAGAAGCCTGTGATATATTCTAACCAGGAAGAGAATGCTATGATGCTGCATGCCATACACCTGCTCAGTGGACCTGAAACTGACCAAAGCTCTAATTCTGGACACTGACTTAACTCTCCCCTCGCTTGTCGTGATGTCCTTCTAACACACAAATTTCCAAACCTAGAAAAATTATGTTGGCAGGTCGCATCAAGGAAAATTCAAATAATCGGACCCGTGGTATCTGTAGGTACATTTTATTCTTGTGTCCAAGATGAAGGGGTAGGATACGAAGTGGTTTAGGGGTAACTATACCCTTTCCTTGTGGTGTTGTAGGTTTATCAGTTGTACTAATGACATGGTTGTACACCCTTAAGAGTTTAATGTACAACATTTACTTTATAACGTGCTTCAACAACTATGCCCAACCTGAACACATCTGAGTCAGATAATAATTGGTCATTATGCTGAGGCACTAATTGGATGGATAATGGTATAAAGCAGTGGGGCAGGAACACATTTCCAGGCTAGGGCATGCTCCTAGCCAACTGCCCATTATGCGTATCTTACTGTGACTGTACTGTTTCCTCCTTTTCCTCGTATGAATGTCCTGGTAAAACACATATTCCCTGAGCATAATTGTAAGTAAAAAAATGTAAGAAAAACAAGATACTTTAAAACTACAGGCACATTGAATAAACTCCATCTGATAATCTCGGCATTGGAACCACCTTTATAAAAGGGGTAATTCAGATAAAATCACTGTCAATAATCATAAAAAACACACAAAAAATAAGTGTTATTTCCTCATGATTTTCGTTTTCTGGGTTTCCCGTACTCAATTTCTCCAGCTATACAGATCACTTACTTCTGTTCTGTTTCTGTTTTTTAATTTAGACCAGAAAAACATCCAATAGCTGTATGTTTGATCTCAAAATACTTAATCCAGGGCCTATTATTTTTTCTAAAAGTGTTTCATGCTATGTTTTATTTGTGCTTCTCCATATAGCAGGAGAAAACTTCAGTGTGCTTTTTTCCTCTGTTAAAAGTCCCCCCAAATAAACATGGGAAAATATATTGGGACTAGAGTAAATGGAGATTCTTGATTTTCAGATAAAGAAACCAAGGATAATTGCATTGTTGACTCTCTCCACATTAGATTTGGGAAATCTAAAATACGTCAGCTTGGGTATTATATATCTGTAATTATTGGAAAAGTTATGTGCAAAATCACTGACATACAAGCTAATATTTTAAATAAATCTTAAGCAAAATGTTATTAATATATTAAATATTCATATGAGCATCCGCAATTAGAATAATAATTTTTGCACTTATATAATCTGCTTCTAAGTTAATTTAAAAAAATTAAATCCGTGAAGTTATATCTGTGTAAGAGAGCTAACATGCTTTATAAATGAGTATTGGTCTCAGTCTTCACAGGGAAAAATTTAACATGGAGTTCCTAGCAAAGTATAATAAAAATCTGTTTATGTCAATGTTCTGTTTATATCATGAAAATCAACTCGTAATCCCATAAACTGTAACACACTTGGTGTTGGACTTGATTCCTCTATGGAGTTTTCATTGACACTGCAGACCAGGCACAATAAAATAGCTGCTTTGAAAGTGCATTTCCATTGGTATGTGAGAGCTGTGAGGGAGAAATGAAATCTGAATCACAAAGGACCCTAACAGTAAGTTTACATCCATCCTGAAGGCTCCCCAGAAGCACATTTTCTGGGCAAAGAACCAACGAACTTCACATGCACAAAAAAGAGATAAGGAAGGGATAAGAGAGCAGTGTCACTATCAAGCTATGTATGAAGGTTGCCACTGCAAGGAAGTTTTAGTCCCCAACCCCCCACTGCAGTTCATCTTAAGTTTTATGAAAACAAGTGTATTTGCTTATGAAATACTATGACAAAAATTTGATGCTGTAAAATTGTCTCAGAATGTCACCTGAGCCATGACCTACAGTGACTCACGATGACGAAAGTTTCCACTGCCATTTATAAAATAGTTTAGAACAGGAAAAAGCTAACTTGTTAAAATGGCTTAGTTCTAGACATCATTATGAAAGTAATGCATGTTAATCTCCAATCAAGCAAAGGCATTTAATTTCTGTTCCATTCTTTCATAAAAACAAAGGTTTTCCAAACTCTTTAACAAAAATGGCCAAAAGAGTTTCAATAGTTTTGTGTACAAATTCACTCTTGTTCTTCCCACTCCCTTCACCCCAAATTCCAAACCTATTACATTAGAACTTCTGGAGGTAAACTCAATTGAATTATTTATATATACAAGTACATATGATATTCAATAATACTGAATATTATGGAATGCATACAAATTATATGTATATATTTATACATATATATATTTATACACACACACACATATATATATATATATTTATATATAGTCCATAACTTGAAGCCACACTATAAGTTAAGAAACTCCTGGTTAAAATGTCAATGTTCTTATGGTTTGGAATTGTTTTGTTTTTTTCCAGTTTATTCATTTTGTCTCATGGGTAAGGTTTATATTTTCTGAGTCTGAGGTTTCATCTCTTTTGTCATTCTAGAAAAGTATCATCCTTTATTTGAATATCCTCTTCTATATTCCTCTATTCTATCCTCCTGGATGTTAATTAATTAATTAAAAGCATTCCTCTTTCTAATTTCCTTATTTCTTAATCTCGTTTTCATTTCATCGCCTCTCTTTCCTCCCTTTCTTTTTGTATACACACGTGTGTGTTTTGCACAATTATTTTTAGATCTTTTTTCTTCAGTTGTGTCTGATCTGCTGTTAGTCTATCCATGAAGACTTTAATTATTTTATTTTTTTAATTTTGAAGTTGCATATGGTCCCTTTCTTTGTTTTTGAGTTTTACATTTACTTAGCTGATTATCTTACTGTTTTTGTAAATAAATCATAGACATGTATGTGAAGTTTTAGATTATTATTAATTATTTTCAACGTGAGCAAGGTGTCCTGTATACTAGCACGGTAAATTCAAACTCTAAACCCATTTGAAGGCAGCTGAGTGTTCAGGAATTCTATGTGCAAATGGAAGACTGTTTTCCCTAATTAGAGTTCAGATGAACACATCTGTCTTTTCCATTTGCTGAGTAGCAAATTAATTTCAAATATCGCCTTTGAGAGTATAAAACTTGAAGGGTCACAGCCCTACATTTGGAGATCTCAGTCCTTCCCTCTTCCCCACCTTGCAAGGGTCCCAAGGCCGTGTATATTTTCCCTACACAGTCCCGAAAAATATGTCTTTTGGTTAAGGACATTGGCACATGCCTCTCAGGGCAGCCATAATTCAGCATTTCTCACCTCTTCTTCAGCTTCCTTGACATTTGGGGGTTTGGGAATTACCCTCGCCTTCTTGAAACTCAGCTACGTTGTTAAACAAATTTTTTTTTTTTTTTTACTGTGTATTCAGCATTTCTAAGGTTTTGTAGGTTTCTTAGATTACTTATTATTTCTAAAAGCAGTCATCTCCTTATTCATTAAGTAAACATAATACCTTTCTCTTCCATTTTCCAGAGAGAAAAGAATAAGTCAGATCAAACAGTAATTGAAAGCTAAAAATAAATGAAGTGATAAATAAAATAGCTTCTAGGTAACTAGGTAAGAAGAGCGGATAGTGATTTTTGATCCAATAGTTGGCTAAACATAGGCACTGAGGTCACCACGTACGCTGGAGAATGTCTGTGCACATGCGGGCACATAGATCTGGTCCAGTGGATGCAGAAATCCCCTCAAGGAGCATGAAACAAATAGATTCATCCACCCTGGAACCTGTGTCCAGCCTCCCCCATCATGATGCCTCTGCCATCTCTAGGAAAAGTTATCCTATCTTGGGCAATCTTTCCCTTCCCTTTCTGAGATGCCACAGAATTACTGAGCCTTAGTCTTTTCAGCCACTGCCTCAGTATTAGAGGCACTAACCTGTTGAGGGACTTCCCATCTCCACCTTGCACCTGGGACGTGCCTGATGTCAGGAGCTCTTCCATCGTCTCTGTCCACCACTGGATGGCCACCAGCATGGCACGGAAATGCGTGTGTGATGGAGTTCGGACTGTTCCCCAAGAAGCCCTCTTTACTCTGCGCAGCTGGAGAAGGCATGCCCTCACCCCCTGGTCTGTCTGCCACTGCGTCCAGAACCTATGTGTCAGCATACCTGGCTGTCCCAGACTCTGGAACGTTCCCTAGATTCCACATCCTGAACTTCCTGGCCAAGGTAAACCCGGTGAACTTGGTGGGCGTTGGGGTGATACAGTAGTGTTTGAAGGAAGACAAACTTCTTGATGTGACTGGCACTTGAACTCTCAAGTACAGTGTTCCCTAAGGACTGATTATTTACCCCAAGTACAATGTCACTGAGGTACCTCAGTGACATAAAAACATGCTTACATACCCATCACCATAAATTCCACACATATTAACATCAATGTGTTATTATACATGAACAGTTTTCACCTTGTTGATAAACCCTAATTTGTATTTAGTCTCACACTGCTATATCCTGACATCATTGACTTTTAAGGGGGTTTATTTAATACAATCCACAAAGAAACTTACTATTATAACATTATTGTGTTTAATAATGTTATTGTGTTATATAATAACACAATAACGTTATTAACATTAAACACATATAATCAGTATAGTAAATTAGCTACCCCCAAAAAGCCCTGAAATGCATTTCATAGTATTACTGATGCTTGTATTATCTTCTGTTTTACATATATATGTTTTATATATATATAATATTTTTATATGTATTATATATATTTATATATATTATATATGTATTTATATAAAACATAGACATATTACAAAACATAGACAAAAATTAACCTTGTACAGCAAGATACTATTATCTATCTTCTATTCAATTCCTTCATCATTCTAGGCAAGAATCTCAGATTTTCTCTCCATATCCACTCTTCCCCCACAGAGCGAAATGGATCTGAGTACACAGATCCCACGTCCCATTTCAATGTAGTTTCTGATTTTTCTAAGGTTGACATCATGTCTCTTGCCAATTACTTGTGCAAGAATGGATATGTGACGGAACTCTGGCCAGTAAGAAATGAAAAGTGGGGGAATACGTCCCTCCCTTCCAGGAGAAATCTAGAAGAGATAAGGTTTCCTCTCCTTAGGTGATGGAGTGTTTGGGTGATATGAGTATCCCCTGCTGCCCTCTTGCTACTAAACTGAGTGGAACAGGGATGCCTGGGTGACTCAGTCGGTTAAGCATCTGCCTTCTGCTCAGGTCATCATCCCAAGGTCCTGGGATCAAGTCCCGCATCAGGCTCCTTGCTCAGTGAGAAGCCTGGTTCTCCCTCTGCCTGCCACTCCCCCTTGCTTGTGCTCTCTCTCTCTCTCTCTCTGACAAATAAATAAAATCTTGAAAAAAAATTAATAAAATAAGTGAAACTCATGGGGGTAGGAGAGATGGGGGTAGAGAAAGAAGGAATCAACATTAATTGTACAACTGGGTAGCTGAATAAAACAACCCTACACTTTTTTTTTTTTTTTTTTAACCTTTGGGTTTCCTGATAAGTCGGAGATAAATCCCCTTATTGCCTGAGTCGGTTGAAATCGGTGTGCGTGTAACTTGCAGCCAAAATCATGTTAACAGATAAACCAGGAGTTCAAAACAACTCCGAACTCCTCAGACGTGCTAATCCAAACGACACAGGCCATAGTGGTATTTCCTATGTCTCGTAAGATAAACAACAGTGTGATTAACAGAGCTTAAAATGTCCAAGATGAAACTTGAAAGAAAAAGAAATATTAGATTTTTTTTCAGGGATGATGGTCTGAGCAGCCACTGATAATTATTCTGTAAGGAATGGGTTGCCAGGCTTTGAGTCTCCATGGAAATATAGATTTTTTTTTTTTTTTTTAAGATTTTATTTATTTATTTGACAGACAGAGATCACAAGTAGGCAGAGAGGCAGGCAGAGAGAGAAAGGGGGAAGCAGGCTCCCTGCTGAGCAGACAGCCCGATGCAGGGCTCGATCCCAGGACCCTGGGACCATGACCTGAGCTGAAGGCAGAGGCTTTAACCCACTGAGCCACCCAGGTGCCCCCTGTTTTTATCTTATAAGAAGATAACCAAATTCTAGGTTACATTTGTGTGCTTTAGGACTATAAAAAAGGGATCTGCTCTATCCAGAAAGCTGGGCAAATGCACACTAATAAACCCCATTGCGTGCTTTCACAGAGCCCGTCTATTTTAGACATCCTTTAAAGGGATTACTCTGAGAACCCATCTTTCAATTTCTCTTCCTTCTAACTTAACATTATATTCAAATTTAACATCACTTTATACAAATGGCTGAAACCTTGTCACCACATTTGGTGACAACATTCGGGACACCTGCTGCTGTCCCAGGGACAGGCGTGTGCCCTGGACTTGAACTAAGGCTACTTGAGAGCCTTCCTGAAGTCACGGGGTGATTAAAACAAGTAATGGTCAACTGAGTCAGCCTTTCTTCTCTGGTACGTCTTCTCTCCTCATTTATCAGGTGCTTTCCTCCACCACCGCAGCACTACTGTATAACAAATTACCCAGAAAGTGACATCTCAATATATGCCTTTACACAAAAGATCCGAAAAACGGCGTTCTTCGGTCCTCCCGAACACACTGCTGGAAAAATCCCTAAATAAATGCTGGGGTTTATGAGCGTGACCCTTTGCAGACATGAGAGGAGGTTCGCTCTCTTGTCTTTACATCTTCAATCTTTTCTCCACTTACAGCTCCGGCAGTGGGTAATGAAGGAGGAAGGTCAGCCCTACAGTAACTCTGCACTTGCTGATCTTTAACATTTTCAAGAATGACAGATTCACTTCCCATGCGCTGTACCTGTGGAGACTATTTTAAAAGAACCTGAAGATTTATGCAGCTCCACAAACAACATAGCATAACTTTAAAAAACAAATGACAGCTGTCTGGTGGTTCATGATGTCGGATGATTAATGTCACATTTTCTGCAAACAAGGGACTGATTCATCCTTTTCCATCTTCCTAAGGGCTCTTGGGCAAAGGCAAGGTGGAACTTTCATCTGTTCTGTGTCTTATAAGTAAGCATGTTTATAATGATGGCAGCAAATGTACCTTCAGACCTGTCCACTGGGCATTAACCTTGAGCTCGCCGTGTGACCAAACACAAATGCCAAGGAACAGAGCTAGAAGCAATGAATAGAATGTACTTCAGAAGCTGTGGCAGAGGCTGCAGAGACGACCAAGCCCAGCTTTCTTTTGTGTCTCTCCCAGGCACTGAGTAATTACTCTACATTAACCGAAATATAAATCAATGAATGGCCATATACAATTTTTACTGTTGTACTTGACCTCGTCTAATTCATATAAGAAAATAAACTGTCCCAACTAAAGGGTAAAACAGGGCAGAGCATATCATAAACACAGAGTTGACCTTAATATTGGAGATGTTTGTTCTTTATTTTTTTTTAGTTATCTTGTTTGCATTACATTAAAATGCTGAATTCTTTTTAAGAAGGAACTTAATGATGAAACTATGTACTTTAATCAAAGAAGTACATCAGGTGTTTTTGGTTCAAGTATTTGAAAATCAAATAGTCTGTAATTTTCAGAAAAGGAATTTGTCTAATCAGGGCAGTATTCCTTCAGGAAGTGTAATTAACCAATACAAATGCAGGCTCCAGAGCCCCTACCTGGATTTTGAGTACCAAGCCTGCCAATTTCTGGCAGGATGCACCTAGAAAAGTTATTTAACAAACTGTGCTTCCCCCCCTCCTCATTTACTAAGTAAAGCTGATAATAATATATACCACAAATATTTTTGAAGATTAGAAGTTAAAAAAACAAAAATCACTTATAACGATGCTTGACATGAAACAGAACCCCAAGATATAACCTGTTAGTACTATTACTCTTCAAAACTGTAGCATCTCAGGGAGTTTAAAATATGAGGATTTTTTTTTAATATTTTATTTATTTATTTGACAGAGAGAGAGAGAGAGATCACAAGTAGGCAGAGAGGCAGGCAGAGAGAGAGGAGGAAGCAGGCTCCCCACTGAGCAAAGAGCCCGACACAGGACTCAATCCCAGGACCTCGGGACTATGACCTGAGCCGAAGGCAGAGCCTTTAACCCACTGAGCCACCCAGGCACCCCAGGATGAAATTAATTTTTAGAGAGGGAATATGAAATCCACATACCTGCTGAAATGCCTACCCAGTGAATGAGAAATCAAATATAAGAAGACTCTCCCGTACGTGAGTTTTGGCAATCTTTCATTTAACAGTATTTATTATATACTAGCTTCTTGTCAGACCCGGATGAGCAGAATGAATGGAGTCCCTGCCCTTATAGGGTATCTCCTCTCATGAGGAAGGCAGCCAACCAACAATTCCAGGGTGCGCCTTGTAATGATCAGATTAAACACCATACGATGAGAGAAGGTCACATACTTTTTGGAGGGAAGGTTATTCCAAATAGGGGTACTGAAGAAAGCATGTCTGAAAAGCCGTATTTTAAGAACGAAAATATACTAGTCTTATAGTCAGGCAAGCAGAGACAGGGATTCATATCTATCATTTACCAGACAGTATAATAGGTACCAAGGATTCAGGGGTAACCTTACTGATAAAGGCCCTGACCTCTTCATGCTTAAACTTTTTAAGCTTAAGCTTCAGCTAGAGAGTGAGGAAAAAGTACATTTAATTTTAAACAAATATGTTACTCTATCTGCAACAGGGAAAAACCAAGGGAGATTTCATTAGAGAGGAACCATAGCTAGATAAATATTTTTAAAACTTGAATGATAGCTTTGGTTGTTGAATAGATAGATAGTGTAACTGGAAAAGACTTGCTTTGGAGGAATCAAACAGAAAGTTGCTTTCTTTCTTTCTTTTGAAAGATTTTTATTTATTTATTTGACAGAGAGAGACACAGTGAGAGACGGAACACAGGTGGGGAGAGTGGGAGAGGGAGAAGCAGGCCTCCACTGAGTGGGGAGCCTGACACTCTATCCCAGGACCCTGGGACCACGACCTGAGCCAAAGGCAGACACTTAACAAGGGAGCCACTCAGGCGCCCCCCACTGCTTTCTAAAATCACGTAAGAGATGGTGGTGGCTTTGGCTCAGAAAGGGGCAGTGGGAGGAACAGATCCTGTGGATCTGAAACAGACATTGAACATGAGCAAAACGCGTGATGGGCTTGTTCTGGTAAATGGAGGAAAGGACAGTGATCAGCAGGACACCAAGATTTCTGGTTTGAGAAACTGCCCAGAGAGTAATGCCACTTACCTAGGGAACGGGACAGAATCAAACAGGTTAAGTCTGAAATATCTCTGAGACATTCAACTGGAACTAGCAAGTTGACAAGTATAAAAATCTGAGACTCCCCCCACTCCCCTGCCCCCAGGAAGTATTTGAAACCGCTGAAATGGCTGGGATGATCTAGGGAAAGAATAGAGATCCAGAATGACAAATGGAATATAACAAAAATAAATGTAGAGATAGTAACTGTCAAAGTGAACCCTTCTTTCATCGGGAACAGGACATTTACTAAATTCTCCAATTGGAAATTTAAAATCTTTAATAGAAAGAAAGGGCATCGAAAACATAAATGTTTCTTCTATTGATGCTATAAAAGTCTCCTTGTGAAACAGTAAGTTTTGCTTTGCTTTGTTTCCAGAAATGTAAAGGAAAATGTTGGGTTGTATGCTAGTTGCTCATAATTTTTTTAGAGCTGTGGTTTAAAGGTTCCAAAAGTGTGTCAGTTCAGTTAAAAAAGAATCTAGGTCAGCACTGAACATTAAAAAGAAAAAAAAAGAAAGAAAGAAAGAAAAAAAAAACAAGGTAAAGTTAATTTTCCATTTTTGATCACTGGTATATGACATATATGAAGGTAATATAATATGAGTCTTTCTAAATACTTATTTTTTTAAATATACATTGTGTATCACACACTTCTTTATTACAAAAAGAGGAATAAAGTGGAAAGCATCAATTTAATGATAAAATGTTTCAGTGGCCTCCCAAATATGTTGAAGAAATATCCCTGAGGTTTCTGAAATATTGCATGGCATAAAATTGCTTGATACGCTTTTTTGGAAACATTAACATAATGGAATACAATCAATAGAATCTAATAATTACAGCAAACCCACTTAATTCCCTTAAGTAAACATGTGCTGTACATGCTATACAAATTACTATCCTGTAAAATGCTTAATTGCAATCTATGTAAGGCAATTCATCAGAAAATAAGACTATCTCATTTTACTCTTGAGAGCATTTCAGAATTTATCTACCAGCAGTAGCAATAAAGAATCAAATCTCCACATTCACGCAAGACCAAAGACTGGCAGAAGGAACGTGTAATGTATGGTCGCCTTCCGATTCATAGAGAATCAGGGGGCTTCTAAGGAGAAGGTTTCACAGTAAAAAAGAGGTCTCAAACTGTGGATTCCAATAAAAAAACAGTAGTGAGCAAACTGAAAATTGCCATTGGCTTGCATTTTAGATAGCTTTAATATGTGTTTAGGTAGATGTTTGTTAAATAAACTGACTTTTCCATTTCTACAACAAGTTTCCAAGTTAATCAATGAATATATAGGAGATCTTGTTTGGTACGAAAGAATTCAAAACTGATCTGTGTGTATCCACTCTATGTCATTATCTTGTCAGACTTGATCCAATCCTGTCCCTATAGATCATAACCGCAGAAACCAGGAGAGGACCAGAACATTACCTAAAGAATCTACCCCTACTTCCCTTTTCTGCATCTCTATCCAAAAGAATTATTTTAAATAAAATTACGCTGTCATGATTAGATTGATTCCAAACTAAAATGATTAAAGTTTTATCTTGTGAATAGACTCAACAGGGAATTATATTTTCCTCCTGTCTCTATGAACGTCTATTTTATCAGTACCTTATAAGTTAATAAGATGTTTGGTGAATAGCAATCTCTCCATAGGTTTATTCTTCTAAGCACAGTAAAACTTAATTTAATCACAGCTTCAAAATATCATACAATAAAACTAATTTAATTACACTTAGCAATGGCCACTAGACTCATTAAAATGTTAATGGAGCTTATAATTATTAAATTGCTTAATGATTGCTAATAAGAATAAATGACAAAATAAAATTTAAGCACAAAACAAAAATGCCCTCAGGTAAATTTTCTCAACTTCAGTCCCATCTGACATTGTTATATTAATACTCTAAGAAACGTGACGGATCTGACACTGGTGATAAAGGACATAATCAAACAATATTCAAAATAAATGCCTTTATGTCCAGCAAAGCCAATCAATTGCCTCATATAAAATTCGACAAACTATCTCAACATGCTAATGCACTGTTGATTAGAAACACAGAAGTAGTGTTAACGGGAGTGAAATTCTGACATTTTGATAACTGTCCTTTGCTCAGCAAATTGCAAATACACATAGCAATGGTAGGAGTCTCAATTCATTTAGAATCCTATATCCCATTGTCATTTTTATCTCTTAATTTTATGGATTGCCGCAATGAACTACTAAAATAAATAATATTTACTTTTAGATATTTAGATGAATTAAAATTAATTTTATTTTGAGCTAATTAGACATCTAGGGCTATTATAAAACTGGGCTCAGAAGTATTAGAAAGTACTAAGAATCCATGATCAGACACCCAAGAGCTATTCAACCATTCTGTCTAGTCAACACCTACAGGAACCAAACTCTACTTCCTCAGTTCATCTCATTCCTTTTCTCCTGGCTCACTATCTTCCGGCCATTGTCCTTCCTTCCTTCCTGTCAGCAACTGAACTTGTTCTTATCTCAGGGCCCGTGTTGTTCCTTCCACTTTCTAACAACACTTTCCTGCCACGTTTTCCCTAGATCTTACCATTCAGATCCTAGCACAAATGGTGCCTCTCAGAAAAGCCGCCTTGGATTATCCTGGACTAAAGCAGCCAACTATTCCCATGTTCCAGCCAATCTAGTACATGGCCCAACGATATTTTATTCATAGCACCTACCGCCATCTTAAATTATTTTAGATATTTGCTGACAAGTTTAATATCTGTTTCCTTCCATTAGGATGTTAGATCTTTGAAGGCAATGTCCCGTCCCATTTGCTGCTGTGGTCCCCAAACCAAAGGAGTGTGTAGGACACCGAAGATGATGAAAGTCTATGACTGCTATCTGTTGAAAATGTTGGTAAGAATGAGGAAGCTTAGCACACAATTTATTCACTCCAGATTCCTGTGCTGTTGTAGTTGCCTTTGAAAAGCCTCATTAACTGTAGGCTTTCCACACAAGCCCATCACTTTTGTGCACTCTTAAACTTATCCTGTTAGTATCATTTCATTTGTCCAGCCCTGATGAGGTTTTTGGTTCTAATGATCACAGTTTTCTCCCATATAAAATATTTTTAATATCAACCACATAAAATGGCTGTAAAATACTTTAAGACGTTAGATACTTAAAACTGTACCAGAAGGCATTGACAAAGTAAAGTGTCCAGTATGTATAAGTCATCTACAGTTAGGCATCATAACTATCATTAACGGGTAGATTAGCTGTATCTTTTAGTCACCTCTCAATTTAGAGATAGGACAGGGGAAGGGCAGGCATACTATGAACGCAACAAAATACGAGTTTTAGTCAGTGTTATAAATACATATATTATCACAAAATTGAGTTAGAAGATACTATATGTGAATATGGAGGCAGGATTCATAATGTAAATTTACTTGCTCCCATAATAGGCAGAGAAGCGATGGAAATGGAAGTTCCTAATGCCTTCCATTATTGGGCCTCATGTTTGCCCTACAAGGAGCACCTTTGGGAATATGGGTAGTTAAATCTCCATGGACCATTAACCGCTAGCCTCCTGTGTGACACTGCCAGCAAGGATACTATTTGTAATCACTCACATCGTGAATTATACACAGAGCCCCTATGGACAGGAATTATGTTTTCAACAGCTCATTTCATTGGGTCACTGATCAACCATCATGTGAGAGTTTTAGCTATTGCCCTGTTTGATTCTGGAGCCAAAGAATAATGAGATGTGAACACCAGTATTGGCCACCGATCACTCCCCTAGGCTGTGAGATGACACAAAGCATATGGTTATTACTGACTTAATGAAATATGTCTAATTCAAAAATGAAAAGTCAACATAAAAAATAAGAGCTATGCTTTAGATATGATTCATTTTCTTAATCAAAGCACAATGAAGTACCTTTAAACTTAGCTAATAGAAATCGTAGCACAAGGGCAATGTAAGTCTTTGTCCCCTTTCTTAGGTATTAAGAATCTCAGTATGAGATGTTGGGAACCCGAGTCTATGATCCCTGATAGGCTATATTTCAACTTCTTAAGAGAATACTGTAATTTCAAAGAGTGCATCCCTGTGGGGTAGAGATGGGATGGAGGAAAAAAGTTGTCAAGAGAGAACTGCACAGATGAGCTAAAAGCCCACAGACACCCACCAAATTATCAGCCTTGCCAAGACACACACTGAAGGTGAGCTCGATAAGCCTGCCTACAGGTGAAGGAAAGCAACTGTTGTGTGCTTGCCAAGTGCATAACCGCCACACAGGTCCCAGGAAGAAACACCCGAGCCCAGGCTGATCCTCAGCATTGAGGTCCACACCAGTGAAGGGTAGGGGGGATGGGAGGGAAACGGGCGCTCCAGTTTGTGTCTGGGTGTTTTCTCAGCTGGTTCATTTTCATGGTTAATTTTAGGTAAACTACTTTCTCGATAGCTTCTGTACTCTCTTATGGAAGCAAAGATTTCTAGAAGAGCAAAAACTTAAGCCACTAGCAAAAAGGCAAATGCATGACAGACCTAAAGGACATATGAGATCTCTATTTGTGTTTTGTGCTGTCAAATGCCAGCGAACTACTCAAAACACTCAAGAGAAACCAAAGGCACCCCTGGTCTTACCTTGGTGCTGGTGTTACTGTTTCATCCTAATTGGAAGAAGAGGAGAAAAGCAGACCTCCTGGGAGAAAGAAGGGCTTGCATTACCTGATGGCATTTCAAAAATATTTGGTGAAAGAATCACAGGTAAGTTTCAGAGTTGACAACAGAAATTTGGCATATACGGTAGGAAACAGAAGCATTGCAGAAGGCGTACACAGGTGTAAAAAGAAACAAATGGAAATTTAAATCTTTGTAAAGAAATAATTGTTAAAATAAAGGAGTTATCCTCATGACTTGAAAATGTACTTGTGATTCGAGATGAAAGGATGGGGGCTGAAGAAGGGGCCGGTAAGAGAAGAGCCATCCACCAGGCAGGTGTGCGCGAAACACTGTCCCAAACCCATTCCCTTGCCCGGCCTGCATATGGCAATAGCTCTCATTGTTAGCAACATTTAAATGCAAACCAATCTAATCTGCCAAATAAAGATACGTACCCCTAGAAGGAAAAACATCGTGAATAATTTGAATAGGATCTTTACTTGGAAACCACTTTCATTGCATTATCAGAAAAAAACGACTTTAATTTGTTTCCAGCTGTGAGTTGGTGCAGCATCCCCTAATGGAATCAAAGGAAAAAAAAGTATTCCCTTTTTACTCTATACATCCACGGTGTCAGAATACAGCTGATGAATCACGGAGCCATCCACAGTTGCTTACAGCAGGGAAGCAGCGGTATTCTTGGTTAAAAGGTACTTTGTAGCAGCCTTGGGAACAGCTGCAACCACTCTGGAAATGACAACTATCAGAGAAACAGTGCACATGTATATCAAGTTAAGATCTGTTTACAGCAGCTACCAGCAGCAGAGCGATGCTAATACAGCCAATCTGCCTCCCCACTATTGGAAGAAACCCGAAGGAGAGGAGAAGACCTTTTAATGAGACACCATGGTGCTTCTACTACTCAAGGCCAGATGAGGCAGATTGCTCTTATTCCCAGAATCCCTGTTATCTCCCACTGCTGACTGCACATTCTGTGTGTGCTTGGCTGACAGGAGAAAATTACAGGTTGAAAACCCAAGCCTATTGCTAGACATGAGAAATGCCTCATCTTCCTAAACCCAAACCTAGGGTAGAAAATAATCAACCCTTCTAGTTTTCATCTTCTCCAGAGAAAGGAGCAGAAAAGTTGAGCACGTTCTTTTGAATTCTAGCAATGCAAAAAGAGGAAGACAAGATCCGCCACCCCCCCCCACCCCCGCCTGGTAGTCCACGCACGTCTGCGATGACTGTCAACCCACCGGGGACCCTGGGTAATTATGACTGAGCGGAAAAGGGTGAGAAGGGACAGATCCCAAGGTATTCATTATGGCTGTTGCCAATTATTCGGGAACCCGAAGTCAATCATTTAAATTAAAAAATCACAGAAAGGGCGGGTAAAGCAGAAGGAGTCATGTCATCCATATGACAGACTATACTAATGGCAGGGGGCAAATTTAGAAAAAAACAGAAAACAAAAAACAAAAAATCACACATGCACACAAAAAACCAAAATCAAGAAGTGAATGTTTCATTGTGTTGGACTGATGGGAAAAGAGGGCTGATTTTAAGAAGTGTGCTTAAATAAATTGGTAAGACATCACAGCAACACAATTCAAAGGTAAGTAGAAGAAGAGAGATACCGAGGGTATTCTGAACGGCCCAAATGGCACTAACTCTCCACTTCTGGATTCAGAGACAGGACTACCTGGGAGAGTCTCAGAAGGTTGGTGGGAATGGAAATCCCAAAAAGTCACCAGATGACAAGCACTGCAAAAAGGCTACACCCTCAATGCAATGGCCAGGCTGTCAGTGAATTCCCTCCATTCATGTAGATTGCTTTCACTTGACATAGTCTCCTAGAAGCAACTCAGCTCATGCGCTCCACATGAAATTAGGGAAAGAACCCAAATGGTGACACTTTTTATTTTTTTTATTTTTGTTAAGATTTTACTTATGCATCTGAGAAAGAGAGAGCAGGAGCAGCAGAGGGAGGAGGAGGGAGTAGAAGACTCTCCAGACTTTCCAATGCAGGATTCCATCCCAGGACCCTGGGATCACGACCCGAGCCCAAGGCAGATGCTCAACAGACTGAGCCACGGAAGTGCTCCAACATTGACACTTTGAAACAGCTGAAACCTTAATACACACATTTGGAAGACAACTATCGCCAAACCCCAGACCTAAAAATAGCACAATATGCTAAAATGCCTTGAAGGGAAAATCAGGGAAATCTTTCAACATCACAAAAACTAAATGTTTGAAAAAGTTTGTTATTGCAATCATAAAGTCACCCCCGCCCTCCATCCCATGCCATACTCTTCATTTTATAGATATGTCTTTGTCTAACTCAAGTATGATTTCAAGTCTAAGAAGAAAATGCGGGAAGCAGGGAACAGAGTGTGAAATCTCTGTAGCTGAATGAGGGGAAACAGAATGCAAATGAATGAGGTCTGGTAACTTACACTGACAGAGACGGATTTCCCAGAGAGAGAGAGCTAAACAGATTGTGTAAATAGGATAACACGAAACTGGGGTGCATAACCGCTTATTTTTTCTGTCTGCCCAAACCTATTCAGAATGTAACCGTTACATTTGCAGGTGAAGCACATTAGCTAATAAAGGTGTCATTAGTTTCCCTTAATGGACTTGGAATAATTCGCAAGCTAGCAGCGCTCATCGGTGGCAGTTCTCAAATGACATCACTGTCCCTCCCCTCAAGCAGTGCATCTGCTAAGACATTTCATGAATACAGGCCTATTCTGGCTGCCCAGAAGTTATCAGCCTGATAAAGACATTAGGGGTCATGATCCTGCAGGCAAATGTTAAGGAACAATTTTCTTGGCACATCTCTAGCAGTTTGTTTCATTAAAATCGAATTTTAAAGAGGATTTTTAAAAAGACTTCGGCAACGCTCACACCTGGACAACTGCCCAGTCCTGAGGGCTGAATCATGCCTTCATTTTTGGCCTTAGATATTCTAGAGAATGAACAGGACTTTCCCTGTGAAAAACTGGATGTTTTAATAGACTCAGTAAATTCGTGATTTCTGCATTACCGTGAGTAGCTTTCTGGACAAGAAGTCCCAGTGATGGTTTGGCTTCATGAGAAAAGGCAGAAAATAATTCAACTGATCAGAACGAAGAACAGATGTGATTTTTACTTACAAGTGACTTTCAAGGGACGCGTCCTGTTAGAAGCAGCAAATTAGATTGTGGAATGTGTCTTCTAGAGAGGTAAAAAGGATGTAGTAATGGGTTCTGAAGTAGCTTTATGTGGCACAGTTAAATACGAGAAAAAAGTTTCTGACAGACCTGTTTCAACTAACTTCTGTTTTCCTATTCACACATCCCGGGAAGCTTTTCTCTGAGGCAGAAATTACCCCGTGTGGTTTTCTTAAGACAGTTTTCTTACTCTCAACATTTCAAAAAGAACTCGGTGAATTGTTTCCCTCGGTTGGTTTTGGACAGATGTAGAGATAGAAAAGATAGATTCTGGGATCTTTGAAGGGCTGCATACACCCTGCATACACCGATGTACGGATCATCAGACACTATGTGGGAAATAGAAACTGGTCGTTTTTCTTGTTTGTTTCAAAGAGTTATTTATTTGAGAGAGAAAGAGAGAGCACTAGTGGGGGTGGGTGGAGAGGGAGAAACAGACCCCCCACTGAGTGAAGACCCCCCAGTGCGGGGCTCGATCCCAGAAGCTCAAGATCACGACCTGAACTGAAATCAAGAGTCCAACACTTCACCGACTGGACCACACAGGTGTCCCGGAACTGGTGTTTTAACCACAATGTGATTGTTTTTGAACAGAGAAGCTGGACGGTGTAAGGGTCTCTGGTGACTTTAGCTATTAGTTTGGCATCACTTTGATAGGAGGTGAAATGAAAATTTTTCATTTAAGTCTGAGGGGAAAGTGGTTTGTTTTTTTTGTTTTGGGTTTTTTTGTTTTGTTTTTTGTTTTTTGGCTGATTACAGAAAAATGAGGTTACTCGTGCTAGTAGCAGACCACCCCATCTTTTCTCTCTGACAGTAGATAACGTATGTGAATAGTTCTCGATTCTCTTCAGACATGGGTGGGGCTATCGATTACTAAGTGAGATCACCCCAAAGATTATTTTGAGGACTGAAAAATAACTTGTAATATCTTTTATATCTTTTGCCCATGCATAAATTCAGTAATAGCTACATAAGCAGGGTTTTGTTTCATTTTTTCCCTAAGTAAGGCACTTTTAAAAATTATTTGGAAGTCTAATATACAAATATTGAATACACAAAAGTGAAGATCCTTATAGAATTTAAAGACAAGTGGGACGCCTAGTTGGCTCAGTTGGTTAGGTGTCTGCCTTTGGCTCAGGTCATGATCCCAGGGCCCAGGGATCAAGCCCTCCATCAGGCTCCCTGCTCATCTGGAAGCCTGTTTCTCTCTCTACCCCTCCCACATTAGTGCTGGGTGTGTGTGTGTGTGTGTGTGTGTGTGTGTGTGTGTGCGTGCGTGCACTCGCATGCGTGCACGTAATAAAATCCTTAAAGAAATTTTTTTTAATTAAAAAAAAAAGATTTAAAGTTAAGTGACTATTATAAAGTCACACATTTTTGCACTTAAAAGTTTGTAACACCTTCCCAGGATGGGGCGGTGAGAATGTCCAGAGATCTTCAATGGGAAATGAGAACCAGAGAACAGGATCCAAGCACCATCTTTCTCCCAACCCTGCAGGAGCTCTGGCAGCCGGCCGGTGATCGTGGATCCTGCTGGAACAGGACTTCAGACAAAGGTAGAGGGGTCACCCATTCTCAGTCCTGTCACCCTCTCTGCATTCCTAACCCCACCCCGACCAAGTGAGGACATTCTTCTCCTTGTACACCAGAGGGACCAAATTCCCAAGCCCACGACAGCCCCCAAAGAGCACTCGGTAGATGGCCAAGACCACGACTCTCGGTTTGACTTTGCCAGTGTGGCAAGCATACAGAAGTTTAAAAAAATGTATCTATGGACACTGAGTTGTCATGAAAGAAGACTTAATGAAGTATCAAGTAAGACATTGCTTATTTTTAAATATACACAAATGAAAAATACATGCCTACGTAGGGAAGTTCAGCAAATGAGACAGAGAACAGATCCACAGATAAGCCCCTCGAAGCCACTGAAATCGTGTAGTTTTCATAGACATGAGAGAATGCAGAATTAAAGTACTTTTCTTAGAATAACTATATTTCTATCATTCTCTATACCTTCTTTTAGTGATACCCATGTCTTGAAAAGATTAATATTCACTCCACCTACTTCAAGAAATCAATAAAAACCTGCACAAACCATCTCCTTAGTTAAGCTGAGCCCTGAAATGAAAATTCCTTCCTCTTAGCTGAAATTTGAAAATAATGTTTAGTGAGTACCTACTATAAATCAATGACTCTGTGAGGTATAGTCACACACATTAGCTTTTTCTATGATATTTTCATTTGGAAATTGTTATCTTACCCCTAGTTACCCCTAGTTACGTAGAACTTCAAAGACAGGTTGAGAAAAATGTCTTTAAAATCCAAGCTAGGTGTGAAACCAAACATATGTGTGTGTATGTGTAGATTATATACAGATATAGATATAGATATAGATAATATTAGAATACTGGGAACTTTTCTTCAAAAAAAATGGACAAGTGAAATCTCTATATAGTGTTTAAAATTCTAGTCTGACCTCAGTATTATTTGGAATTATGGAATATTAAATGTTCACAGTTTAAAGAAGAGTTTTAAGAAGTTGCATAGAATAGGTAAAAGCATTTCTCAAATAAAATATTTCTCTGCTAAAGAAGGTCTACACCTCAGATTTCTATTTCTGAAGATGCTAAAATGAAGATCAAATTTTAATGTTGACACTGAAATACACCCTCCATTAATCATCCATTGGAATTAATGGCCTAATGCTTCAAAGTATCATGTTTTATTCACATTTGTTTTACTGTGGTTCCAAGGACTATGCCCTGCTGCATTTATCCTTTATTCCATTAAATGTTTATTATGTGCCTGTAATTACCTCAAGATCTCATAGATTCATTTGCTTTCTCTAGTTCGTTTTTAGTCCAAGTAGTAAGTCCTTTGAGAAACAGACAATGTTGCTCCCACAATAGGATTGGGGGGGGGGTGCTACGGAAATGCCAATTAAGGGGGTAGCTGTAGACTAGTGCACCACCCATTCTATGGGTCACACCAGGATTTTTCAAGAATACTGACTTTGTGTTGTCCCCAATATGTTCAGTCAATCATACATACATAGAGAGCGAGACAAGACGGACAGAGAGCACGAGAGCTCAAGCAAAAGAAAAATCGACAGAGACAGAGACTTCTTTATAGATCAGGGAAAGACACTCAAGTCATTTTTTTCCCCTTCCTCGGCAAAGGGCCTCTTTGCATGAGGTTCATGGCAGCTCGGTAGAAAAAGGTCAGTAATTTCCTCACCCCTGATTCTATTTGACCAGACTCCAGGGAAAGCTGCTTGAGGTATAATCCCTCTGCCAAGATGCAATGAATGCAAAACCTTTACTGTCTCCTCCTGTGGTTACAATTCATAAAGCCAATCCTGGAGACAAGCTGTAGTCTGTTGTCTATAGTAAGAATTGTAAATGAGCTGCTGAGACATCCTGCTTAGGGAATTCCGTTCAAAAAGGTTAAGTGCGAATTGCCCTTTGGATTAGTCCGAACATTCCCATTATAAAAGTTGCTGAAACTAGTAGGCGGAAATAAAAGTCTCAAAAAAAAAAAAAAAAAAAGACAGACAAAGAAAAAAAGATAAGCATGTATTCTTGGAAGGCAATGCAGAAATGTAAAATCAGGCTTACATTCTCAGTAAATACTTATAAAATTATATCTGTTAATTGGTTAAGTAATAACATCTTATTACTTACTAGTAGAGAAAAGGATTATGAGCCAAAAGTTCATTTCAGAAAACAAATTCTAAGTTATTATTATTCTTTAAGAGATGTATTAGATGACTCACAGTATACAGTCCACATATTATGAACCATACATCCACTCTTTTAAGTATTTTTTAAACCAGTAAAATGATATTTAAATTAAAATACAGAGTTTTAAACATTTCTAGGTTTTTAGGATACTGATCTTTAAGGCATGACCTCATTCCAACACATAAGGGAAATACTATAATTAAGATTGCCTGCCTTTTAAAAAATTTTATATAGATTGAATAATTTTATAATGCTAGTATGTTGTTACATGTAGGAATTTTAATAACAATAGTACAGAAGTATAATAAAAAATAATGGTCCCAGTTGCATCCTTACCCATCCCCAGTGCTGCTTCCTAGAGGCAAATACTTTTAACTGTTTGTGCTTCTAGTTCCTCTGCTAGTTACTTCTGTATCTCTGGGTAGTTTTGATTCATTAATATTACTCACTGTGTGAATATATGTGTGTATATATATATATATCTTTATATCTATTTCTGTTATGATAGGTGAGAATTACCTGATTTCTTTCTCTTCTGTCCTAGTGCCCACTGTTTTATGTTGCTATTTTTAATTCCTTTAGTGTTTACTGTTGACATCTTCATAATATACTTAAAACTTAGGGATGCCTGGGTGGCTCGGTCGGTTGGGTGTCTGCCTTCCACTGGGGTCAGGATCTCAGGGTCCTGGGTCCTGAGGTCGAGTCCTGCTTCTCCCTCTGCCTGCTACTCCCCATTGTTTGTGCTCTTTCTCTCTCAAATAAAAAAAATATATATATACACACACATATATATATATATATATATATATATATATTCTTTCTTTTCCTATGTTTAATCATTATCTTTACTTTTCCTGTTATTCTTTAGACATCCCTCAAATGATTTTTAATCTTATTACATTTAAGAATGGGATAAACAGAATTTGGCATCTCACTATCTCTATAAGGAGTTGAAAACAGCAAGCCTTTGAGGAAGGGGAAGAAAACTCACTGAGGTCATTGCAGTGGTTGGAATAAAGATATCAGACGCCTCACTGTGAAATGTGCAGAGCTAAGCTCTGAAATATTAACATTCCTGCTGGACTAGTTATAAGTTAATTCAGAGAAGTTTATTTTTTGTTTTGTTTTCCCCCTCTGGAGTAGAGGTTTGGCCACTGGCCTTTTGTAAGAGGGGGAGAGGGGTACAGGGGAGACTAATGAAGGTTTGATGAGAGTTAACTCTTCACCATATAAGACTATAACCAAAAGTGGTCTAAGTATTTATATGTCTCTTTATTTATAAGTAAATTATATATATTTGTATGACATGCACACCTATATGAGATTCTTGTTAATGCCCAAATGCTAATGGCATTACCCATAATGAACTCACCCGTAACAGTGTTTCTAATTTCCTTCTACAGAGAACTATTTCAGACTAATCCACCATCTCCCCACCCCCTCACCGGCATTCATTTACTCATCCATGTACCATTCTCTGAGCAAAAGAAGAGACTGGACAAAGTTAATGAAAAACACTATAAACCCAAAATGTAAAGGTTCACTTTGTTATTTTTCCATGTGTACAGTCACTTGTTTGGCTTTGATCTCTTTCTTTTCAAGCAGACAATCTGAGGCATTATTTGGACTCTAGGTATTTGCAATACCTGATTTCTTGAACATTTTAAACACTCATCCAAATGACTCAACTTGAATTTGTCGTGCTGAGGAACTACAAGAGGAAAACATACCTTATAAAAACATGACTGTCTCTACATGATATCACTTGGAGGGATAATTTTAAAAGTTTGAATATGCCCATTATTGGATATTCTAAAGAATTTTCTCCCTGGAACATTCAGTGGTATATCATTATACTTACACCCTCCAAAGAAACAGTGATTTTTCATACTTTCATTTGTATGTTCGAGGATCCACAAACCCTAGGGTCAGCATAATTTACTTAATTCTATGCCATTATCTCTTACTTTACTCACATTAATCTAAGTAATTCTTCCACCACCTCAAGCCAGTCCTAGAAGTGTTCTCATTTCAATTAAGACTTTTAAGTGTTTTTAAACTGTCATTTAGCCATATTACACCTTAATTGTTTGTGTTACTCTTCCATGAAATGTTTCCAAATGGTTTTTACTGTGCCTGAAGGGATGGAAAAGGCCTTGGATAAAGTCATCAAGTTATGTAGAATGATTTGATGGATTGCAATGACCAGCAGGGTTTCATCCAAAGTCTTAATTATCATTATAGTTGATCCAACTAATCAAATCTCTATTTCCCCTACTACCTTGAACAACACTGACCACTAAGTGTCAGAATTATTCCGTTTCAGGACAATAAAAATTTCATTATATTCATTTACTGTCAAGTTAAACTAATATTCATGGAACTCTAGCCTACTGTACTCCTCCCCAATGTTTTAGAATATTTTCATCCATGTTTAAGCCTAACCACTACCATTTTTCCTAGGACCGTGTTTTCTTTCTTTGTGACTAAGTAAGGGTTTCTCCATCTTTATTTTTATATGGCACAAATTTCAAATTACACCAACCAATTTCTTCAAGTATATATTGCGAACTTTTTGTGTGCGAGACACGAATACTAAAGGATCCATTTTTTTGTTCTCTTTTGAACCTTAAAATGTGTTCTTGTTGACCAGAAGATTACCCTTCTGTTCCAAATATGCTCATTTGTTAATTTTGCTCTAATGGTCTCCTAGCTGGTTCCTGGCCTCCCCTCTCTCCCCTCTCCAACCGACTCTCCACTCTGCTCATAGAGATCCTGCTGAAACTCACATATGACACAACAAACTCCAACCCAAACGCCTTGCATGGGTCCCCCTCTAAAGCTGCTTACAATCTACCCACTGCTATTTCTTAATCCTTTCCCATTTGTAAAATGCAAGGAATAATGAATTGCTGGAAATTTTCCAAACATCCTATTTTTATTCCCATGTATGAGTCTTTTCTACACCTTAGCCCGTCTGCTAAAACCATCCCTTACTAATAATCTTCTCTGATACGATCCTAGGTGATCTGACTACATTCCTATCATTTCCTCCTTTATTTACCTCATTGCAGTTTATTGACCTCCATGATGTTCCTCAACATTAAGCATATTCCTGTCTGACGGCCTTTACGTTTGTTCTCTTCTCTGCGTAGAATCCATATTCCTCATTTGTATGTTTCCTCTTTCCTTTCAGGATCAATTCCTGAGAGAACCTAACTGATGAATTACCCCTCCTAAAATACCACTATATATACATATATAGTGGTATTTTAGGTATATATATTTATATATATATATATAAAATGTGAGCAGTGTCTTCTTCATAGTACTTATAGTACTATAAGTACTATGTATTTATAAGTACTATGGTACTTATAAATACCTATAAATACCTAACATTATGTTACAGATGACTCATTTATTGTTTACTTCTTGATCATGAACGTAAGATTTATGAAGACAGGCACTATGCCTGGAGCTATGTTTTGTTTTGTTTTGCTTTTATTAATCTTTTATTTAATAAAGTGCAGTTCAGAAATGTGGTGACAAGTGATTTTCTGTTTGCATGTGATAGACACAGTTGCTACAAAAATACTTTTCTTCAAAAGGTGGTTTCTTTTTTTTTTTTTTTTTTTTAGTGTTTTAGCCACTGTATAGTATATATAGTCCTTGATGCAGTGTTCAATGATTCATTTGTTAAGTATAACACCCAGTGCTCATCACAACAGGTGCCCTCCTCAAAACCCATCACCCTGCTACCCCTCCCCCTACCTTCCTCCCCCATGAAATCCGCAGATGGTTTCTCAGGTCCATAGTTTCTTATGGTTCATCTCCCTCTCTGATTCCTCCCCCTTTGAATTTCCCTCCCTTCCCCTGTGGTCGTCTGTGCTATTGCTGATGTTCCACATATGAATGAAACCATATGATAATTGTCTTTCACTCAACATAATCCCCTCCAGTTCCATCCATGTCAATGCAAATGGTAGGTATTCATTGTTTCTCATGACCGAGTAATATTCCATTGTGTATATGAACCACAACTTCTTTATCCACTCATCTGTTGAAAGGCATCTCGGCTCCTTCCACAATTTGGCTATCGTGGCCATTGCTGCTCTGAATATTGGGGTGCCTGTGCCCCTTCTTTTCACTACATCTGTATCTTTGGAGTAAATACCTAGTAGTGCAACTGCTGGGTCATAGGGTAGCTCTATGTTTAACATCTTGAGGAACCTCTATACTGTTTTCCAGAGTGGCTGCACCAACTTGCATTCCCACCAACAGTGTAAGAGGCTTCCCCTTTCTCCACATCCTCGCCAACATTTGTTGTTTCCTGTTTTGTTAATTTTTGCCATTCTCACTGGTGTAAGGTTGTATCTCATTGTGATTTTGATTTGTATTACCCTGACGGCTAGTGATGTTGAACATTTTTTCATGTGTCTGTTAGCCATTCGTATGTCCTTTTTAGAGAAGTATCTCTTCATGTCTTCTGCCCATTTTTGACTGGGTTATTAGTTTTTTGAGTGTTGAATTGGAGAAGTTCTTTATAGATCTTGGATATCAGCCCTTTATCTGTAATGTGATTTGCGAATATCTTCTCCCATTCTGTGGGCTGCCTCTTAGTTTTGCTGACTGTTTCCATTGCTGTGCAGATGCTTTTTATCTTGATGGAGTCCCAAAAGTTCAGTTTTGCCTTTGTTTTACTTGCTTTTGGAGACGTGTCTTAAAGACACGTGTGGCTGATGTTGAAGACGTTACTGCCTAAGTTCTCCTCTAGGATTTTGATGGATTCCTATCTCACATTGAGGTCTTTCATCCATTTTGAGTTTATCTTTGTGAATGGTAGCTAGCAGTGCTTTGCCTATTGATTCAGCCAAAATTTGGTTCTTGGAGGGGTTTGGCAAATTTTTGACAGAGGAATGAAATGAACGTTAATTTTTATTTATCCTCTAAGTTCCACTTTCAGTATCACTCACTTATCAAAACTCACTTGACCTACCACTATAGAAATTGAACTATATATTTCACTCCTTAAACTTCTATAATGCCCATCTTAATACTACTTTCCATAACTGAGGTCAAGTTCTTGTGTTGAATTCTATCTACCCTCTAATGTTCTATCTACCCTTAAAATACTATGACAAATATTTACTACCAGAAAAAGTAAGATTGATTCTCTGAGAAATATTTGGATGGAACAGAATAGAGGCCCAGAAACACACCACACAAATGTGTTCAACCGATTTTGACAAAGAAACAGAGAGTCGTTTCAGCAAGTGGTGCTGGAAAAACTGGATGTCCATATGCCAAACAAATGAACCTGACATCCTTCACAAAAAGTTACTTGAAATGCAAAACGATAAAACCCGTACAAGATAACCTAGAAGAAAATCTAAATGGCCTTAAGGATGGCAATGACTTTTGAGATATAAGAGAGCAAGTAGGATTGACCAAAGAAATAAGGATAAGCTGAACTTCATTAAAATTAGAAACTTCTGCTTTGTGAGAGACAATGTCAAGAGAATGCCACGGACTGGGAGAAAATATTTGCACATAACACAACTGAAAAGGACTGTTATCCAAAATATATAAAGTACTCTTAAAACTCAACAATAAGAAAAACAAAGCAATTTAAAAATGGATCAATGACTTCAAAAGATACTGTACCAAAGAAGATACGCAAATTGCAAATGAGCATATAAAAAAATTCTCTACATCATTTGTTGTCAGAGAAATGCAAATGAAAACAATGAGATCCTACCACAGAGCAGTGATAGCTATACATGTATACCACCCCATACCTATTAGAATGGCCAAAGTCCAATATGTTGACAGCACCAAATGCTGGTGAAGATGTAGAGTAAAAGCAATGCTCATTCATTGCTGGCAGAAATACAAAATCATCCAGTGACTGTGGAAGACAGTTTGGTGGTTTCCTACAAAACTGAACATATTCTTACTACACAATCCAGCAATTACACTATTTGGCATTCATCTAAAAACTTGCATGCATATGTTTATAGCGGTGTTGTTCCTAACTGCCAAAATTTGGAAGCAACCAAGATGGCCTTCAGTAGGCAAATGGATAAACAAACTGTGGTGTACTCAGACAACAGAATATTATTTAGCAATAAAAAGGAGCGTACTCTCAAGCTTAAAGGCAAATTACAAGTGAAAGGGGCCAAACTGAAAATGCTACATACTGTATCATTCCAACTACATGATATCGTGGGTAAGGCAAAACCGAGGAGACAGTAACACTATCAGTGGTTGCCAGAGGTTGAGGGGAGGAAGAGGAATGGATAGGAAGAACATGAAGAATTTTTAGAGCAAAGAAACTAGTCCATGACTCCATAGTGATGGAGACATGTCATCATAAATTTGTCCAAACTCATACAATGTAAAGCACTCAGAGTGAGCCTCAATATCAACTCTAGACTCTGGGTGATAACAATGTGTCAATACGTCAATTGTCACAGATGAGGCACTCTCAAAGAGGGTCTTGATATTATGGCCATGGGCATGCATGGGAGAAGGTGGTAAATATTTATACCTTCCTCTCAGTTTTGTTATGAATCTAAAACTGTTGTTAAAAAAAAAAAAAGAAAAGGGGGCACCTGGTTGGCTCAGTGGGTTAAAGCCTCTGCCTTCGGCTCAGGTCATGATCTCAGGGTCCTGGGATCGAGCCCCACATCGGGCTCTCTGCTCAGCGGGGAGCCTGCTTCCCTTCCTCTCTCTCTGCCTGCCTCTCTGCCTACTTGTGATCTCTGTCTGTCAAATAAATAAATAATGCTGCAGGTAGCAGTAACCAGACCCAGAATGTTGATTCTCCATGGTTTAAATTGATTAAAAATGTATTTCAAGGTTTAAATTGTTACATATAATTTCAACAAAGTCTTGCAAAAGTTTTAAGTGATTATCTTTTGAAAAAAAAGAAAAAAGAAAGTTACAAAGATAAGTTTTGCATTTTTAAAAGTTTACTTCTAAGCCTGCTAAAGAAACAATTTGAGATTAAGCCAAAGATTGGACTAAGATATATGTTAGAGTCTGCCACCAAATAAGATTTTCAGTGTGTAGATTTGAAAATGTGTAAAAATGTAATACCTTGTTATTGTGATTTTCTATTCTTTCTCAAGGCCTGGTAACTTTTTAAAAATGCAATCACATTGTAGGAAATTTAAATCAGGATGTGTGAAAATAGTGATGAACATTTAATAGCCTCACTAGAAACCATGATTTTGAATATTTGCATTTTCTCTTACACATTCCTAGTATTTCTGCTTTTCCTCAACTATGTATTAGTAAACAGTCAGTGTTCTACAATTTATACTCTCCCCTATATATGCCTTCCCCCTGGTTTCTTTTATTCTCTTATCTGTAGTTACAACTCTGATCACCATACTTACGACACTTAACTATATTTCCCAATTTTTTAAGCCTCCTTTCGTGAGCTTTTAATACATTTCCAATGGCCTGTTTGCCATTTCCACCTGTTCTCTTTATTAACATACTTCAAAAAGGACTCATATTCACTTTCTAAGCAGCTTCTCCACACATTTCATGATTTCTGTGCCTCCTATAACATTTCCTAAGTTGTAGCCTTTCAATCAGGGATCCAAACTATGAGCCTGTGGATTGCAACAGCCCACTGAACATGTTTTTGTTTGCTTAATCTTTAACCATCACGATGTTGACCCAATATAGTGTGGACAGAAGAATAACATTTAAGAGGCCCCCAGGCCTGGAGTAATGGGACAGCCTTGGAAGCAGAGACACAACTAGTGCATACAACAATTTGTAGAGACTCACGCAAGGTTTTCTTTCTAACAGCTGGTCATGAGCCTGTGCCTGGGTCAAGGCTCAAGTGAGTGGACCACGGGCTACATTTCAGCTACCACCTGTTTCCTCGGATGGGGAACTTGTGTAGTAAGTTAGCTGACCATCACATATGGTCAAGGTGGATATAGACACTGTGTGCAAAATCATAGCCTCAGGTCAAGGCTGTAAAGACGACTGTTGCTAAAAGGGATCCCACAGGTGCAGGTGATGATTTATCAATGACACTCCCTGTGAGCCACTGGAGCCCTGTAAGCATTAGTTTGCAAATCCTGTACTGAATTATCTGAGAAATGACCAAGAGTCGTGCAACCAGTTATAACTACTTCCTGCCTAGGGTCTTTTTCTTTTCAGCATGGAGCCTAATGTGGGGCTTACTCACGACCCGAGATCAACACCTGAGGTGCTGAGATCAAGAGTTGGACACTTAACTGACTGAGCCACCCAGGCACTCCCCCTTCCTAGGGTCTTGGTCTATCCCAGATACATAGATAGATAGACAGACAGACAGAGTTTGTTTTTTAATTTTTAACCACCTCCAGAGAGGTTCACTAAGGTTACTGATTCTAACGTACTCTCCTACTATTTGGAAATCTTTCATGGTCCCGTACTGTCTATATCCAAGGGCATTTAGGGCCCTTCAGAAAAGATCTCAAATGCTAATGACAATCTCATTATTCAGAACTTACCTTCAGAATCCCCATGTTCAAGTAAAATTAAGACTGTTGGTATTTCTTGAGAAACCCATGAATACCTGAATAAACTAGAATAGTCACCTCACTGAAGTTGAATCTATTCTTCAAAAATCTATGCTTCAAACATTTTCAGGAAGTTTTTCTTATTCTAAATGGTTGCTGGTTCTTCCTGCTTGTACTACAATAAAAAGTAGTTTACACTTCATGTAGGTTATATTTAACATATACCTTCCATATTGTAGACTGTGTGAGAAGGTAAATTATAGAAGTTAAATTATAGAATGCTACATAGTTCTCTATGAACTTGGCCTATTTTGAGCTACTCAAAAATTCATTGAGTTTAAGGATTTTCTTTAATACCTAAACTCCTATAATACCTATCTAGATTATACTTTCCATAATTAATATGCTGTTCTTATATTGAATCACCTGATTTAGGTTAATTTTATGCAGTAACATAAAGTTTAGTAACTGATATATTTTAGACTATATTCCTTATATTTTCTTAGATTATATCTATATGTTATAGCATGATTAAAAACAATAATTAATTTAGTTCATTCAGTAATATATTAAACAAATATTTACTAAATTTATTTACTGATACTCTAGGAGCTAGAATACTTACCACAGATATTTTTCGTACAATACAATAGATCAGAAGTTGGTTTAATTTTTTACTTTTCTACTGATTGTTTTACTATCATGTTTATGCAACAAATATACTGTTATAACTACAATAAACGATGTCAGAAATGTTTTGTTTTTTGTTTTGTTTTGTTTTGTTTTTTTAAGGAACTGTCTCATGGACCACAGTTGATACATAATCCAACTGGTATTTCTCCTTGGGAAATAAATTCTATACTAATGAGTTTCATTATTATATGACTGCAAATTCCTTCTGGCTAAGGATCAAGCCATGTTTTCTGTCTGTTTGTTTCATATTTAGCACTAAGCAGAGACCCTGTCCAAAAGTAAAAACCCAGCACATGGTGTTGAATGAATGAACGAATGAATGATAGGAGACAGGAAACTTTTTGATCTCTTTCTCAAATACAGGCATGGATGAAGTTAACAGCTCATTTATTCCTCCAAAGATAAAAAGGAAAAATACTTTATTTATTTTTATACACTTACATGCACACATACTTTTTTTCATTTCTCATAATTGTAAAGATCCTATTTCCGCAGGAGCTGGTGACCATAAGCACATGTAATTTTTACCCGCTGGTATGCGTGAATTTGCTTCTAAAATGACAGATAACATTCTGACTTAACATTCTTCAATTTTCAAAATGCAAAGGAAAGTATTACTGACAAGAAAGTTGACCTTGGGTTCAGTCTACACTACAGAGCTGTTTTCCAGTTTATAAGAAATGAGAGAGAAATGAGTTAAATAACACTGTCAGGAAACAAACACAAATTTGAAATGTGTGAAATGTGGTAGGTAACAAGACCCAGTTTCTTTAACAAGTCAATGGCATGAGAGAAAGAGAGAGAGGGGAGAATTCTCTAGATTAAAAAGTACTTAAGAAACATAAAAATCAAATGTAATGTGTGAACCTTATTGGGATCATGATGCAAACAGACCAACTCTAAAAATATATTTTCAGGACAACTGGGGAAACTGAATATGAGCTATATATTAGCAGATATTAGGATATCTTATAAATTTAGTTAAGTGTGGTTATGTAGGAGAACTTTTTTTTTCCTTTAGGATTTACACTGACATGTGTAGGAGTAAATAGACAAGATGGCCAGGACTTACTTAAAGAAGCTTTAGCAAAATAGAGTTGGGGTAAGGAACCCCTAAGGAGAAAGACTGGCAGCATCTTATAACTGACGGGAGCTGGGAGGTAGGGTTCGTTAGTCTATGTTGTCAACAGTGCAAATGTTTGAAATTTTCCAAATTAAAACTTTATAGAATAGTGCCCAGTAAAAAATCAAGATCTCTGTACATTTCAATTTGAAGTATGTTACATTAGATGTTACTAACTGGCCACTGGGAACAAGAAAGATACATGAAAACAAATACAACAGGGAGGTAAAGACCGTCAGGTGGAGAGAAGCTTGCTTTAATTACCAAGGGAGGGGTCTCAGTATGGGACAGACTGTTTTTCACTGTACTCTCCCAATTCAGTGAGAGCCTCCAGGCAGTGTGGGAAACCAGAAATATAACAGATTTGTTCTTCTGCTGTGGCCGAATGCAGAGATAGCAGCAGAGGAAAGAGAGAGGTGGTGCAGCCTTTATCGGCTGTAGGAGAGCATCAGAGCAAGGGGTAGCTATAGCCAACTAGAAAGGTAAGAACAAACTGTAAGAAACTTTTTCTATATCAAGCTGCTTCTTAACCTGTAAATAAACTTAGAGATATCATATCACTAATGTCTATTCAGGATGAAAAAGAATATTCTTTTTTTTAAAAAAATTGTTTATTTCTTTGAGAGCAAGAGAGAGGGAGAAAGGAGGGGTAGAGGAGGAGGGAGAGAATCTCCAGCAGGTTCTCTGCTGAGCACGGAACCGGAAGCACAACTCCATCTCACGACCCTGAGATCATGACCTGAGCCCAAATCAAGTCAGATGCTTAACCAACTGAGCCACACGGATGTGCTAAGAATATTCTAATAACCATAACATCTATGACCTCTTAGACCTTACCATTTGTCAAGACCTCACCAATTGAAATGAGTGCTTTTATCTATTGTTTTCCTTAAAGCTTAATATCAGTGGGCACATATTATAAGTACCATTTTAAAGATTAGAAAATAAAGGTGAACAATCTTTAAGAATTTGCTTAAACTACCCACAGCAGAGGCGGGATTCAGACACAGATCTGTCTGGCCTCCAACCATTTGCAAGTGACCTCTGTAATACAGCAATTATCATAATTCAGCTTAAAATTAAAACTGGTGTTATGTTAACCTGTATTTAAAATGCATTTATGATTTTTTTAAAATATGTCAGATCTACATTTCTAATACGTTGCTTAATATGAGTCATTTTTAAGACCATAAGTTCAGTTGTTGTTACACAAGTAAGTCGTTCAATACAATTTGACTTTGTTAAATGAAGGACAATAATTAGGGAAACCTTTTTTTCTCTCAGTTAAGCACAATGATGTTTCAATCCAAAATGTCCAAACCCTAAACCAAGTGGTCCTTCTTCAAAACTGAGACAGTAGGTATTATTTTAGACTCAATTATTTGAAAGATATATAAGAATTTTTTTTTAAAGATCTTATGTATTTATTCGACAGAGAGAGAGGGGCAGTGAGAACAGGGACACAACCAGGGGGAGTGGAGGAGGGAAAGCAGGCTCCCTGCCCAGCAGGTAGCCTGATGTGGGGCTCCATCCCACCACCCTGGGATCATGACCTGAGCCGAAGGCAGATGCTTAAGAACGGAGCTACCCAGGCACCCCAAGATGCGTAAGAATCTTAATGTCAAATGAAACTGAAAGTGCAAAAGGGAGAGAATGTGAGGCGTACTCCTGACCTGCTGCAGGAGAGATCGGATTTCATTACTGGATGTCTTGCTTGGAGGCTGGCGTGGACCCGGCACGCTAAGCCTGCAGCCGTTAAGGAAAAACGACTGCCTAACGCAGCTGGCTGTGCGAGGTTCCAGTCCATCAATCCTGCTCAAGTCTCCCTTCGCAGGTAAGAAGAGGTCAGCGTTACTGAACCACTTTGTTGTCGATTAGACAGTCATTAGGGTCAACGCCAATTGCAAGTCAAGGGAAAGTAATAGCTTTACTGTTAAATGCAGATTAGGAACTGCTCTCCCAAGTGAGCTGTCTGAAGAAACACTTCCACAGGGCTCCTCCCGCAGAGTTCCGATAAGGTCTGCCTTGCAAGCCCTTTAGGGAATGACTGCTTACGCATTCCAGCAGAGTCTCGGTGAGTGCTGGAGGTGTTGGGTTCATGGCCTGATGGTAACTCTTTAACTGACACCTCCTCTTGGGTCAGCATGCGAAGTCCCACCTTGGAAAGGACTGACCATTTTCTCCCTTCCCACTGCAGTAACTGGGGCAGAGGATTCCTTGAGGCAAAAGTTGAGTTCTCAAGCGTGGTTTATATAATACAGTAGGGCAGCCTATAAAATTTAGGTAACATTTTTCTTTTCTTTCCTCTTTCTTTCTTTCTTTCTTTTTTTTTTTTTTTCTGGCTCATCAATTTAGGAAAGGTATTTGAAGTGTTTTAAAAAAGGGGCTGACTTGGGAAAAATATATGGGGACCTGAAGCCAAAAGTGATTTTCTCTCTACGGTAATTAAATGCCTGCCTAGGGGAGAATGGGAAAACAAACATTTTTGAACTTTCAGTTTTCAGAATGGACCCTTGATCATCTGCATCTCTTGCAGTCAGTCCATGGGTCACAATTGTGGGAACTGGAACTATCTAGAAGGCATTCCCTTTAGAATAGTCCCATCCCACCACCCTGTCTCCTGTAGAAACAACTGAACACCACGTTCAGGTGTTCCCCTTAGCTTATATGCATACACTTTCCCAAGCGCTCAGTTTCTGGTTCTCAGTTACTCTTCCCTTATAGACAAATGGCAAATAGGTTATCTTACATTTTATTTTATTTTAAAGATTTGTATTTGAGAGAGAGAGAGTTGGGGGAGGGGCAGAGGGAGAGAAGCAGACTCTCCACTGAGTGTAGAGCCCAATCAGAGATCCATCTCACGACCCTGAGATCATGACCTGAGCGGAAACCAAGAGTTGGACACTTAACTGAATGAGCCACCCAGGCGCTCTGATATTTTACATTTTAGATAAGTTCATGCACAATAGTGCCATTGTCCGAGGATGATAACTGGTTGTACAGTAATTTTCAAATGGCTCACACGTATTTTATCCTTATTAAAATCCTTTAATTTAGAGAGGGGACGTTTGCTGTCCTAAATTTATGATGGAAAACTAATCCAAAGCACAGTACTTATTTTTATCTCAAGGCTTAATAATAAATCTAATAGTTACTTTTTGTTGTACACTTCCTTGGTGCTTTATGTACATTAATTTATTTAACCGTCACTAAGGAGTCGTTAGCAAGAAATCATCTTTGAGCTTAAAGCTGGAGTTTTCGGTACGGAGGTGCTCCAGAAAATACTGGTCAAAAGGTAAAGCTCTGGAACAAGCTGATCACCACTCCCTTCACGTACGACCTGGGCCCCTTTCAGAAATGGCATTGACTTCTCTTGCCTCGAGGTGTCACTGTTTAAACTGGGAATATGGTTCTACTCCATAGGGTAGCGGAGAATATTACGTATCTTTTTAAGCACAGCACCCGAATAAAGCAGTTGCTCAGTACACAGTAGCTGCTATTACCAATATTATCACTCATTATCGGGGCGCCTGGGTGGCTCAGTTGGTTAATCGGGTGACTCTAGATTTTGGCTCCAGTCCTGATCTCAGAGTCGTGAGATGGAGCCCCTTGTGGGGTCCCCAGCTTAGCGAGGGATCTGCTTCTCTCTCTTTCCCTCTTCCTCTGCCCCTCCCCACACTCACACACACTTGCTCATGTTCTCTCTCTCCAAAATAAATAAATAAATCTATTTTTTTTTTAAGATTTTTATTTATTTATTTGACAGAGACAGCGGGAGAGGGAACACAAGCAGGGGGGATGGGAGAGGGAGAAGCAGGCTTCCCGCTGAGCAGGGAGCCCAATGCAGGGTTTGATCCCAGGGTCCTGGGATCATGACCTGAGCCAAAGGCAGATATTTAATGACTGAGCCACCCAGGTGCCCCAATAAATAAATCTTAAAAAACATATATTACCTCTTGTTTCCTTTAAACCCAAGCATGTCTTGGACCACAGGTAAATTTGGAATTCAAACAATACCAGTACTTAGACTGCATTTTTTAACATCTGCAGGCCTTTGAATTCTTATAATCTGAACCCATCTAAACAAATAGCTTAGTAAAGGGGGGGGGGGGCAGAGATAAATTTTCTTGTAAGGATTATCATGAATTGTAGATAAAATTACTCTGCAAATAAATTAGGACCTTTTCTTCCACTGAGATCAATTTAATTCACTTGCAACAGAAAAATGACAAATCCAAACACAGAAGGGCACTTGCAAAACAACGTGGAAGTACAATGATGGAAACATCCACTGGAGAGAACCCTACCAGGGAAGATCACAGAAGTTTCCATGAAGAAACTGTAAATGAGCCAGATAGAAGTTGGGAGTGGTGGGGAGGGTGAAGGAAAAACCCACAAACATGGAGGCACTTTGCAATCACGTCAGCAAGGTGAGAGATGCACGGCTTGTGCAGAAAACCCCAGCAACTCCCTTTTGACAGTGTGACCATGCCTGACTAAAGGAAGGAGCAATGAGGCCGGCCAGCCATGAGGGAGTCAGGTGACACGGGGCTATCGTTGCTATGTGAAAGGGAATGGCTGTTTTTTTATCAGGATGGCAGTGGGCAGCCAGTGGGGGTTGGAGAGCAGGTAAGGGACCAGTGAGACCTGTTCTTCGGGCAGATGATTTTGACAGCTCTACAAAGGCGCGCTCCTAGGGTAGTGGTATGTGATGGGGTCCGGAAGGCAGAGGGAGGAGTTAGGGGGTATCGTACTAGTTAGATGAAAGTTTTTCAGTAAAACTTGGGGAATCTTGGCAGGAATTGAGAGGCAGAAATAACGTAACTCATTATGACAATCTAGGGAGAAAAACATACACACACAAAACTATGACTATCCTGTAATAGTAAACCACCTAAATGAGATAGCAGTTCAGACAAAATATATGTCCGGTTATGAAGGATTTGTTCAGGCGCGCTGCAGATACCAAAAGAGGGCACGTTGCGAACAGTCTGGTTCACAGTCTGGTTCACAACAGGGTTTGCTCTAAGACCACCTTCCAATAGACTCCTGTTGAGCCGCCTGGATTTGCTCAGCTTCAAACTCGAGTGTCTCAGTCGGCATTTTTTCAGCCCTACCTCCACCGACATTTTGGTCCAGATGATTCTCTGTCGTGGGGGGCTTTCTGTGCTCTGTACAACGTTTAGCAGCAGCTCTGGTCTGTACCCACTCAAGGGCGGTGGCGTTCCCCTCATTTTAACAACTAAAATGTCTTCAGATATAGCCAAATATCCTCTGGGGCACAAAGTAGCCTCAATTTAATTAAATAGCCCTCGGTTTAACTCCTTTTGAAAAAGGCTCCAAGAGTCTAGCTACCCCAGTCTGCACACTGGGCCCAGTTTACTCTAAAAATTTTATGAGGTATAGTGTGTGTGTGTGTGTGTGTGTTTGTGTGTGTGTGTCTGTCTTTAGGGAGCAGGGAGTATAATGGTAGATCACCGGTGGGTCTCACAAAGAACTCATTTCAACAAGATCACTGTTTGCTGCTATGTTAGGGTCTTTTTGTCATATTCACTTATCACTGAATAAGTCATTAAAAAAATCTTCTGGTTTACATTCGATACCTCTTTAAACAACCAAGTTTTCATTTTTTTTGGAAATAGAACAGTGTATGATTTGTTAATATCAACACACCTAGACATTGTTTTTAAAGTTGGAGTCACCTGCCTGACTCAGTCAGTAGAGTACATGACTCAATCCCAGGGCCATGAGTTCACGCCCCACCTTGGTCGATGAGAATACTTGAAAGAAATAAAGAAAGAAAGGAAGGAAGGAAGGAGGGAAGGAAGGAAGGAAGGAAGAAAGGGAAAAATGTTCCACATGAGGACAAATTACTAGATTGCCTATTCACTGCCTAACTTATTAAAGTGGGATTTCTGAGTCCGGAGCTTTTCTCCCTTGGAATGGTATATAATGGTGTAGTTTTCTGATATTTCTATTAATGTTACTACAACTAAGCAGTACATGTGCTAGAAAAATCCCAGGAGAGAAAATGGAGTTGCGCGTAACTGACCTGACACTTTGAGCTCTACTGACGTTTCCCGTGGTCATAGCCACGGTAACTCTGATAGATGCATTCAGCAGTGAGGGTCATTATTAACTTCCCCGGAGATTGGACTCTACCCCCAGAAAATGAGGGGAGCCTCGAGGAGCCTTTCTAGCTTTCTCACATTCAGAATACAAAAAAAGAAAAAAAAAAGTTTGCAACCATTTCTGCATTCTTCAGTATACATCTAGAATATTCTGCATTTTTCAGTGTACATCTAGAATATTATGGTTGCTCCGGATGGCATGTTTTAAGAAGGATAAATTCAAGTGTGTCCAGAGAAGAACCACCAGAATAGTGAGTGTCCTAGAAAATACACCTGCTGTTCATCACATTTTACTTATTAATATTAGCGTCATGTGTGCAAACCCTATTCAGCAACAAAGAGAACTCACTCTGGGAGGAATAATGCCATATGGTTCCTCAAAATATAGTTGGTTAAAATCCCAAAATACAAAGAACATATAATTTGATGCAAGACATGGCAGGGGGGCACACAATTGAAATACAGTCTTCGGTGCGAGTCAGTGAGTCTGAAAATATTGTATATGTGGGCAGTGTGAGCACGGTCGGTGTTTTTAAACCAGGTTATTAACGTGTCTCTTGAATCCTCTCAAACACGCCTGCCACGGCTTGCTGCTCATTTCCCTCCAAGCTGGCCTCGTTATTTTTTTTTTTGGATAACAATACTGAGCACCGGCTGAGGAGAACTATGCCGCGTAAATAACAGAAAAGCCTATTGAGCCCTTCCCTGTGGGCTTACAGGCTCCATCCTGAACCAGGAGAAAATTCACATTATGCCACAGAAAAATCAGCACCGGGGATTTTTTTAAAGGCCGAGGGAGATGAAAACGTCACAATGCAGGTTTTGCTGGTTTGAAACTTAATTTAAACATGCAAACGTGCGCAGCGGTCCTCTTGTATTCTGTATTTCAACATTATTTAACAGAGAAGATTTTTGTTGTTAGTGATAGAAACAAAACCTTTCCTAGCTGAATGGGGAAGGTGCCTAATCTCAAAACTACATCTAAGTGCTTTATGCAAAGCATATTTAAAAAATGTGGACCCATTACAAAATAGTTTTAAAAAAACCCTAAGCGCAATGACATATAAACATGGGAATAGATGATATTCATCAGAAAGCATTAATTTGATTTAGCATTTTCCAGATGATTCACACAATATGCTTCTTTCCCTGAAATATCTTTAAGGACTATGGCCTGCAATTTTTCTCCTCATAGACTTGTGTCCCTTCCGTAGTCACTGCACATTCTTATGCTCTATTATTTTCCTTCACTGATAGAATAAATATCTCCAAGAAGATTATTCTTCTTTTCTACATCCTTTTGAATTCAAAACTATTTAAAATCTATTTGAGGATGTTGAAGGAAAAAGCTCTTCAAATGATACATCTTCCTAGATTATCACAAAGATTTTTATTTAATATAAATGCAAGCCAGAGGGAAATAAGAACTACCAAAATATTATATTATCAAATATGCAATTTTCAATAGGGTTCCTTTATTAAAACCACCAATTATTATTTCACATAAAATTTAATTGAGGTCATTACCCTCCTGGCAAGTTATTTCAAAATTCTTTCTTATAATAAGATCTGTTATTGTAGCATTTTCCACATCAATGCTTCTTTCGCATATATATGCTTTTTTATCTATTTATAAAGATAATAGACATCACCCATATTTGATTGAATTAATAACCAAGTTATATATTTAGATGTCTGCCTAAGAAATGTTGTCCTTGTGCTTCCTGTTAAAACAGCAAACGTGGGAAAGCCACTGCCTAGCCAGTGAGTGGATAGTGACTCCCAACAAGCCAAGATATCCGTCATTTGACAAATGAAACGGGTATTCTAATTATGTTCCTGGAGAAACATTTCCTCAGGATACGGAAAATTTTAATATCACTACACGAGTTATGCACCATTTACTCACTTCGATATGAACACAAGCCTTACACTTGTTTAGGGAGAAGTTATTTCTCTGCCGAGGACCACTTTGCCTGTATGAAGCCCTCTGGTTTCACTGACCTTAAGCATCTGTTGATGAAGATCATTTCCATTTAAGTACAAATAGTTGACATGGTCCATGATCAAAATTACATAATATGCTGGGATTGCACAGCATTTGAATTGACAACAGACTAACCATTATTCTATCTGGAGGTCAATTACCGACTTCCTCCCTTTTCTTTTCTATAAACATTGATTATTTTTTACACCCACTTACTAAACTCTACAACCAGGATTAAACAATTAATACAGCATAGTTCCCCACCCTCGAAGAGCTAAAAGCCTGTTAAAGAATCCGATAGATAAGCAGTTCTATCAAAGTGTTTGGCGTTATATTGTTGAGAGGGAAAGCACAAGAGAAGAAAGTGTGGTACAACCAGTGTGGTCCAAAAAAACAGAAATGCAGGATATTTTAAGAGAAATGTCAGCATTAAATAAATAACACATCATTGGGGAAAAAATATGCATTTCTCTTTTCATCTGAGAGGTCTGCTTTAGAAAAGTTGACAGTAATGTGAAAGTCTGTAAAAGGAATTCTATTTTCCAACTAACATCTATTTTAAATGGTAAATTTATTTCCCTAACAAGAAATGTCCCTCACAAGTGCTAAAAATAAGTACATTTAAAGAAATAAAATTTTATTAGGCATAAGCATACAAAGTCCCGTAAGTGGGGCTGTTTTTGTAGCATCTGCAAATTATTTTCTGAAATATCTCAATTCTAAACTCTTATCCTAGGCCCCTATGCCCTACTTCTTTTTTATCTTCCAATTTGATTCACCTTGTTCCTTGTTTGTGTCTAACGAGAATTGCTCACATTTTTCCCAACTCCCACAAGAGCAATGAATTATAGTTAGTATTATTATTGCTTTATTACTATGTTTATGCCTAAACAACTGAGACTCAATTTCACATGATACCAGCAGATAATGGTTTCGAAGAAAAGTTCTGAGAACTTTCAGCTACTCTTCGTCACAGGCATTTATTCCATTTTATCAGACTTAGAGAAAAGGAAATTTTGGATAGAGAGGGAATAAAATGAGTGAACCAAGATTAGACAGCTAGCTAACCATTTCCTTCAGATCTAGTTTTGTTAACAGTATAAAATGCAGAACAGAGAGAAGCAGCTTTGACTCCAAAAGCCAACCTAAAAGACTGGTGTGGGGGCGCCTGGGTGGCTCAGGGGGTTAAGCCTCTGCCTTCGGCTCAGGTCATGATCTCAGGGTCCTGTGATCGAGTCCTGCATTGGGCTCTCTGCTCAGCAGGAAGCCTGCTTCCTCCTCTCTCTCTGCCTGCCTCTCTGCCTACTTGTGATCTCTCTCTGTGTCAAATAAGTAATAAAAAAAAATTTTAAAGACTGATGTGTTCAAAACTCAGATCTATCACTTTCTGCCTTTGGGAACTCAACTTCCTTTAGGCTCCAATCCTGTTATCTGTAAGATAGTTTTAAGTATAAGTTAGTCATAAGGATTCAGTACCATTTAACATGTAAAACATTTAGTACCGTAAATTGTGCCCAGTTTGTACTCAGTAATTTGTACTTTGGTTTCTTCTTACGACTTAATAATGTTATTTCTCTATGTTCCTTGCTAGCCTGAATATTCTTCCATTTAAAGTTTCAAATTCAAAGTGTGATTCCTGTACTACTCAGTCAAGTATACTAATGCTAAATGCTATTTACAAATAAAATATATCCTAGTTCAATAGCTTTAGGATCCCAAGAGTTAAAATTGCATCCAAGTGACTGAAAAATCATGGCTATCAGAACAGAGTTTAATACTCGAATGAAGGAAACTTCACATATGAGAGTTTCTTAAAGTTATTTCAAGATACTTTGACTTTTAACTATTAATCTAACAAATTGTTCCACTCAGGGCTGTTGAGTAACCTCTATTAACTGTTAACTCACACAGGAATCTCCATGCTTCTTGATAGCTGAATAAGAAAAAAAGATGTTAAGAAAGATTCAGAAGTGAAGGCCAGGCTAACTGAAAAAGAGTGTCATGATCACTTATGAGTACAGGAGAAAGAGTACTGATATATGTTTTATAATTCGTTATTCTTAGTCAACAAAAGTATGGGAATGAAATTCTTATTACAATATGTTTTCAGTCTATTAACCAAAGCTTATTGTCCTAAACTCACATTTGCCTTTTAGGATAACTTAGTCTCTTTAAGCCATGAGTGCATTTATCTATTTATTTATTTTGGAAATAATAAAGAAAAATATGCTATCTAGACATTTTATTTGAGACTACAGTGTATGGTAGAAGGGAACTTTCATTTATTGAATGTCTACTATATGAAGATCCTTATTCGCATACTATTTAATGTTCAACCTAATTAAGAATGTATTGTTTTGTCCATAATATATAAGGAAGAAAAAATTCTGATGTATGAAGTAATTCCCCCAACATTATAGATAAGTAAGCAAAAGTGCCAGAATTTAGACTCGATTGGTCTGATTGGAATTCTACATTGTTCTGCAGCATGTGAACTGGTATTAAAATATTTACCATGTTGTAAGTAATGACCTAGCTGATATAAAAGTTACATAATGGGGTTCATTCATTAATGGATATATTAAGTCAATATATATTGATAGTCTTTGCTAGATTTCTTAAACAGCACATCTCAGGGATTCATTAAGATTCCCCCTCAGACGTCTAATGAATCGTGAAATTTGACCAACGTTTAACTCCCACTGCCTTCTCCCAAATTCCCAGCTACTCCTGCAGTCTTTCTCATTTCAATAAATGGAATCCCAACCTTCCAGTTATGCAGGTCAAATAATCGGTCTCTCTGTCTTATACTCCACCATGAACCAACCAACAGGAGTCTTCAGTTACCCTACCAAATTACATTCCTCACACTGTGCAACCTTCCCTCCACGATCCTCATCTAAGTCATCATCACCTCTAGCTTCCTTCATCCCAGTGGGATTCCTATAAACTGCCTCTCTCCTTCTTCTATGGGAAAATGCTCCTTCACAATCTATTCTCAACCCAATGCTCAGAAAGGGTATTACAAAACTCAAGTCAAATACTTCCCAATGCATGGCCCAGCTCTAGCAATTTCCCAATTTGCTCAGAATTAAAGTTGAAGCCCTTCCCATTGCCTACAGGTTGTCCCATTATCTAATTTTTGACAAACTGTCCAGCCTCATTTCAGGCTCTGCCCTCACTTGTACCACACCAGCCACATAGGTGACAGTTCTTCAAACACTTCAAAGCCACTATGGCTTCATGGTGCTTCCTTTTGGTATCTGCAGGACTCTTCCTCTCTAGGGCTTTTGTTCAAATGCCATCATTTCACCAGGGCCTTCTCTGGCCACCTTCCTTGCCCTATTTTATTTTCTCCATAACTTTTACCTGACAAAATGTATAGCAGATATGTATGGTTCACAAATTCCACATTTGTACATTTACTTACTCATTAAAATTGACTTGTAACCCCAAAGCCAATGCCCTGGTATGTTTGCACTTGTTCACAGACAGGTACAGAGTGGTGAAAATTTTCTGCGTCTGAAGTGCAAGCTCCCAACTGACATTGAAGGAGGTGACACTCTGCCTTCTTGTTTGTTCTCCAACTGTAAGCAAGTGTTTTCGTGGCCAGATTTTCATGTTTTTGTGCTATTTGTTGGTGATTATGCTATTTAAAATGGCTTTTGGGCTTAGTGGTGAAGTGATGTTTAGTGTTCCCAAGTTCAAGGCTATGATGTGCCTCATGGAGAAAATGTGTGTAGGTAAGTTTCTTACACACACGAGTTATAGTGCTATTGGCTATGCATTCAATGTTAGTGAACCTAAAACATATAGAAATAGCTGTTTTTAAAAAGAAACACACACAAAACAAGGTTATATATTGACAGGTTAATGAAATTGGTGGGACCAGAGGTTCACAGGAACTTAACACAGTATTTACCCCATGGATAAAAGTTCACGAGTCATTAACTCAGTGCCCATCACAACTTTACAAAACCTTACCACACAAATAATGAGAATCAATTGTATCTTTCTTTATCATGTCTTGTCTATGCCCACTAGGATGTAAAATTCATGAGGGCAGTATGTTTTATCCACTCACTATGGTATTTCCAGTTTTGAGAAATAATAGAAACTCAATGAACATTTGTTTAATAGATAAGTGAATAAATAAACCAATTGTTACTATAAATGATTAATAAGGAATAAATATAAATAAGGTAAACATCTAAATATGAAAATAAATAGGAAATAAAGGAAATTGATAGATGACACAAATAAATGGACAGATACACCCTGCTAGTGGATTGGAGAATTAGTATTGTTAAAACGTCCATACTGCCCAAAGCAGTCTACAGATTCAATGCAATCCCCAAAATACTAAAGGAATTTCCCACAAAATTGGAACAAAGAATCCTAAACTTTATACAGAAACATGGAAGATCTCAAAGAGCCAAAGCAGTGTGGAAAAAGATGAACAAAACTGGTACTGTCCTATTGTCTGATTTCAAACTATAATACAAAGCCATAGTAACCAAACAGTATAGTACCGGAACAAAAATACATAGATTAACAAAACAGATTCAAGAGGCCACAAACAAACCCAAACATATAGAGTCAATTCAAGATAAAGGAGGCAACAGCAACAATACACAGTGGGGAAAAGATAGTCTCTCCAATAAAGAGTGTTGGGAAAACTGGACAGCTACATGAAAACAAACAAACACACACACACACACACACACACACAAAACCCATAAAACTTGAACAAACAACAGTGGGCCACTATCTTACGCTATATAGAATATGGATCAAAACCCTGAATGTGAGACTTGAAACCATAAAACTCTTAAAAGGAAATATAAGCAGTAACCTCCTTGACAATAGTCTTGGCAATATATACATATTGGACCAATCTCCTCAGGCAAAGACAATGAAAGCTAAAATAAACAAATGGGAATGCATCAAACTAAAAAGCTTCTGAACAGTGAAGGAAACTATAGACAAAATGAAAAGGCAACCTACTGAGTGGGAGAAGATATTTATAAATAACATATTTACAGATTAGTATCCAAATTATATAAATAGCTTATACAACCTTAATATCAAAAGACAATCCAATTAACAAACTGCAGAAGACTTGAATAGACATTTTTTTTTTCCAAAGAAGACATCCAGATGGCCAAGAGACCCCTGAATAGACGCTCAACATCAGTCATCATCAGGGAAATACAAATCAAACCACAATGAGAGATCACCTCATGAAGATTAGATTGGCTATTATCAAAAAGATAAAAAAGAACAAATTTGGGGGCACCTGGTTGGCTCAGTCAGTTAAGCATCTGACTCTTGGTTTTGGCTCAGGTCATGATCTCAAGGTTGTGAGACTGAGTACAGTGTTAGACCCTGTTCCCTGAGGGGGGAGTCTGCTCCCTTCCCTCTGTCTCTCTCCCTCTGCCCCTCCTCTTGCCCTCACTCATGCTCACAAGCTCTCTCTCAAATGAATAAGTAAATCTTACAAAAAATTAACAAGTGTTGGTGAGGATGTGAAAAAAAGGGAACCCTCCTACACTGTTAGTGGGAACGTAAACTGGTGCAGCCAGTATGGAAAACACTATGGAGGTTCCTCAAAAAAATTAAAATAGAACTACCCTATGATCTAGCCATTCAACTCCTGGGCATTTATCCAAAGAAAATGAAAATGTCAATTGAAAGAGATGCATGCCCCCTTACATCCATTGCAGCATAATTTATAGTAGCTAAGATAGAGAAGCAACCTGAGCGTCTATTGACAGAGAATGGACAAAGAAGATGTGGTAGATATACACACAGTAGAATGCTACTCAGCTACTAAAAAAAGAAGAAAAAAAAACCATAAATCTTGCCATTTGCAACCCTGTGGATACACACAGAGGGTATTACGCTAAGTAAAAGGAGTCAGAGAGAAAAAAACAAATGATGCATGATTTCAATACAGTGGAATCTGAAAAACAAAATGAAACAAGCAGTCTCATAGACACACGAACTCGGTCACCATGAAGGGGAGGAGCTGGGAGGCAGGCAAAATGGACGGAGGAGATTAAGAGGTACAAACTTCCAGTTAGAAAACAAATAAATCATGGAAATGCAATGCACAGCATGGGGAGTACAGTCAATAATACTGTAATAACTTTGTGTGGTGACAGGTGGTAACTAGACTTATTGTGGAGATCATCTCATAATGGATGAAAATATGAACTGCTACGATGTACACCTGAAACTAATAGGATATTGTATGTCAATTATACTTCAATTAAAAATAAATAAGTGTGCTATAAATGAATAATGAATGAATAAATAAGCCAATTATGACCAATGCATTAGTCTTTATGCTAGGGTAGGATCATAGGATTAAAAGATCGATGTGTGATTTACTCCTGAGGTTTTCACAATCAAGAAAGTTTAAAAGTTTGGAGAAAACAACCAGCCATCCTTCCCTTCTCCAGCCTAGTAGGTGTATTTCATGCCTGTTTAAAAGACTGATTATTGATCCTATATGAGAATCTATCTAAGGTAATAAAGAAGGTTATCATTAACATCTGCCTTTGGTACCAGAACATAAATTTTAACTCAGAATGTTTGACTGTTTTCCTCATTACCCATTACTTCTTTGGTAAGGGGGAATGTGTAGCTTTACAAATAAACTTTTTTTTTTTTTTTTTTAAAGGCTTACTAGGTCTCTACTGACTACTTGGGCAATACCACACTAATGTATGTCATTAGCTGTGTGATCTAAAGCAAGTTACCTAACCTCTCTGGGTTTCAGTTTGTCTGTTAAATGAAGAATATAATAGCACCTCACTTAAAGGATTCAATTATTATATGAAAATCAGTTAGAATGGCTGTTATATACGATAAGCTCACAATTAGAAAACTTTCTTTAGGAAAAAGTCCATACCTTTCTGAAATTTAACAGGAAAAAAAAAAAAGGCAAATGGTACTACATGTTAAGTTGAAGATACATGGATATAAATTTAATTCCCCAGAATATTTCAGGAGAGTTCACTGTATAGATTTTGTTACATGGAGGACTTTTTTCTTTTTCTGTATTTAGTTTAGAATAAGTTTTATTAGAACTTCATAATTTTGTATCAACATATGCAAATGTGCTCAGATGTTCCATTTCAGTGGTTACATTATTATAAATTGAGAATGATTACTATGAATATCCATTTTCTTTCAAAAATCTATCGGCATGAATTTTACATTTTTAAGCAAAAGTGGATTATGCTAACACATTAACTCTTCAGGTACTGTTCATTTCTTTAATTTTCCTCATTCAAAATTAATATTAACATTATCAATGGCTCTCAACAATTTCAATTTTTACCTGTTTTCTTTGTGTCACGCTTCAGTAGAAAGAAAAGGATTCCCTAAAGACTTCCTCCATATCTGTTATGGAGAAAGGACTACTGGCTCGTCGGTTCAGGCTGCTATAACAACGTAACATAGGTAAGTGACTTAAACAACAAACTTTTGGTCCTCACAGTTGGAGAGGCTGGGTTGTCCAAGATCAAGATGTGGGCATATCTGGTGTCTGATGAACCCTTTTCTCGACTTACAGACGACCGCTTTCTCGCTATATCCTCACATAATGGAGAAGGAGACCATCTTGTGGGTGTCACTTCTTCTATGGGTACTAATCCTATTCGTGAGAGCTCCATATTCATGACCTAATTATCTTCTTCAGGATAGACCCCACATCCAAATACCATCATTACATTAGGGCCTAAATACATACATCTGGAGGGGAGAAAATATTCAGCCCACAGCATACGCTCTGATGATATAAGATTTCCACAGGCTGATATTTTCTTCCCAGAAATCTTTTCATTCCCCGTCCTTCCCTTGCCCGGTGCAGTACTGTTGGGGAGGTTCTTTTTATCGATCTCGGATTATCCGTTTCCATTTCTCGCCTATCAAAATGTTCCTTGTCAAAAACTACTGACTTGATGAACTTCATGTTTTGTTGTTGTTAATACTTCACCCCTATCAATTTCAGTAATGTTTGCAGGTAATAAAAAACAATTAGTGTTTTTATAACCTCCTGTAAGAGTCCCAACACCTGCATAATTATATCATTCATGAAAACTGCACATATTGGAGTAAAACTATTCTGGTGTATTGGATGAAAACTCTGCTTTATTCCACAGAATTGAAGCTTTATCTTTAAATATGTAACTGGCAATAGATTTCTAACATGGGTTTTGAATTCTGCTGACTGTAATTTTTCTTCCTCCCAAGACCCTTATTATTGGCATGGGGAACTAGAGTGGCCATACTATAGTGACAATGTTAGCCTTATGTCTCTATTTTTGGAACTAAATTTTTAAGGAGAAGATTGTATAAGGCTTCAAATTTCAGTAGAATTTGCTTATAAAATGATTTGGAGTGTCTTTTTTAAAGGCATGAGGATACTTCAAACACATTCAATAGCTTTAATAATTACTGGTCTCTTCAGATTTTTTTTTTCATTTATCTATGAATCACTTTTGGCACTTTATTTATTTATTTATTTATTTATTTATTTTTAATAAAGACCACTTCACCAAAGACTTAATTTTACTGACATAACATGGTTATTGGTATTTTTTGAAAAAAAACTAACTGCCTGCTCCATTGTTTACATTGTTTTTTTCAGCTTTTTATTTATGTTTTCTCCTGTCCAGATCCACTACAAGTTTCTACCTTGTTCTTATTTTTTAAAGAAACATTATCTTTTAATTTCATGAATTTATACTCTTATTTTTCCCTTTTACTTTTATTGAGTCAACCCCAGTGTTTTATATCTAATGTCTTGAATTCAGTGCTCTATCAGTTCCGCTCGATAGTGCTTTGGCAACATGGAGCTTGTTTCCAAACCTATCATAATGGTCTTTCACTTCTAAATATTTCCAATTTTCCATTATGGAATTTTTTTTTCTTATTGAAAAGTACAGTTGAATATTAAACAAAGTAGGAATTAGGGACACTGACACCTCCCGCCCCATGCAGTCAAAAATCCACATATAACTTTTGACGCTCCAAAAACTTAACCACTAATAGTCTACTGTTGACTGAAGTCTTACCAACAACAGAAATAATTGATTAATAGGAATTTTGTGTGCTGCATGTACTATATGCTGTACTCTTACAATAAAGTAAGCTAGAGAAAAGAAAATTGTAAGGGAAAATACATTTGCAGTACTGTATGGGAAAAAAAAATTCTGCATATAAGTGGATCCATACAGTTCAAACCCACATAGCTCAAGGGTCATTTGGATACTGTTTGTTCCAAAATACATGTTTCCTTTTATGGTTGTGTACTGATTTCTAACTTTATTGTATTATAGTGTGAAAACAGGGTCTGTACATGACTTCCTCCTGGACTGGGACCTGTTCAGTTGTCTTTCAGCCATATAGGACTGAAAGTGCATTTATCTCACGTGGGAAGGATGGCTGCAGAGTTCTATATATGTATGTCACTTAGAATGGACTAGTCATTCGTATTAATTAAAATTCATGTTTCTTTATCCTTTCCTTTATCTACTAACATATCAGCCTCTAAAAGAAAGATAAATTTTCCCACTGAGATTATAGATTTATCAATTTTTCTTATCATTTCAGTTTTCCTTTAAATAAGTATATACACATATATGATATTAGATAAAAACATGTTCATATTTTTTTAGCTGTTGCTTTCATAACTGAGTAAAGATCTATTTTCCCTAATGCATTTGCCTTAAGTGAAGTGTTTAATGTTAAAATGGCTAACCCCAATTTATTTATTTATTTTTAAAGATTTTATTTATTTATTTGAGAGAGGGAGAGAGAGCATGAGAAGGGAGAAGCAGACTCCCCACGGAGCTGGGAGCCTGATGTGGGACTTGATCCCAGAACTCCAGGATCATGACCTGAGCTGAAGGCAGTGGTTTAACCAACTGAGCCACCCAGGCATCCCAATTTAGATTGATAAACTATTGGTATTCTCCTCCCCATACATTCACTCACAAAGTCTAAGCGATGTACGTTTTTATGAGTGACTTCTGTAAATAACATTCACATGAATTTTTAATTTTAAAATGATTCTTTTTTAAAAAATGTAGTCAATTCATTGTGATTATGGGTATGTTTGACTTTTTCTACCATTTCGTGTTCTCACCTTTGCATAAAATTGTCTTGCTTTTTTTCTTCTTTCCTGTTTATTAATAGGCTGACCAAAAGCTTTCTGGTGTCTTTTGTTTGTTTCTTTTATTTTTTATTTCTTCTTCTTCATGTCTACCTTGTAGATTATATTTCTTTTCTTTAAACATTTCCCACATATATTTATAGACCTAACATCTAAATTTAATCAAACTTCTTCCAATATCCTCTGATTTGTTTTTTAAAGCCATTGGAACCTTTAAGTCTCATTTTTTCACTTGTCTATTTCCATATTATTATTATTATTATTATTATATCATTTTACTTCCATCTTTCTTTTAATTTCCCAAAGGCAGTGTTTTTAATTTCTTGTTGTTAAAAGTCAATTTTTATTTAGGTTTAATGACTGCTTAAACAACCTCTTTCCAAGTCATTGCATCTTCAACCTGTTCCTGCCTCAGTTTCTGTTTCATTGAAATATGTCCTTTATTATCTATTTCAGTCACTATCAGTATCTACTGCCCTGGTTATTTATGCCGAAACTGCGTGACTAAACCAACCACCTTTTCATTCTAGGTCATGCATTGTGGATAAGCATTTCTGGCACAGCACTAGCTAGCTGATTCTGCTGCTTTCTGTGATATTCGCTGGAGCACTCCCTACCACTGACTTGTCGCTGAGCTGGAGAAGTTCGAAGACCATGTCACTTGCCAGGCTGTCACATTGCCAGGCACATCTAGACGGAGGAGCCCAGCTGGGCCCAGCCCCACCCATGCAGCCTCAAGATCTGTCCGGTAGTCTCTCTTACACTGTGACTCAGGGCCTTAAAAACCAGCTTGGGAGCTGCAAATCCTCCAGAACACTTGAATCGGACCTGGTGTAGTGTTCCTTCTACCACACGCATAGTCAGGAAGCCACGGGCCAACCTACATTGCAGGCAGTGGAGCCACAGACTCCTCCTCCTTGCCAGAGAGGGAGGAAATGACGGAGCATTCTAGAGACAATCTCTACAACCAGAAAATTCTTAGGTTTTGTCAGAAAATCTTTGATGCCTATCCTTAGTCTGGAAAAGATTCCTTACTGATGTACAGAATTTTAGGTTGAAGTTAGTTTTCACTGATAGTTCAGAGATACCATTCCATTGTCTTCAGTATCTTACGATCTTCTTTTTTTAAGATTTTATTTATTTATTTGTCAGAGAGAGAGAAAGAGAGAGAGAGAGAGCACAAACAGGGGTGGCAGCAGGCAGAGAGAGAGGAAGAAGCAGGCTCCCCGCCAGGCAAGGAGCTGATGTGGGACTCGAACCCAGGACCCTGGGATCATGACCTCGGCCAAAGGCAGACACTTAACTGACTGAGCCACCCAGTATGTAGTCAGACTACCTCCCACTCCTTTTAAGTAATTGTTTTTTTCCTTACAGATCTATGACTTTCCCTTTTTCACTGAGCCTTTTTAATTTCTCTACAATGTGTTTAGGTATGTATTGCCTTTTTCTTACCTCGCCAAAGGAGTCCAACATGTTTTACTCTGAATCTCATTTTTGTTTTGAATTCTAGAAAGTAATTTGTATTATCCATCGGAAACTACCACTCTTTTTTGGATGATCGCGTTACATAAAATTTTTCCAGTGTTAATTTTCCTGTTTATTGTGATCACTGAATTTTCTTCATAAAGCATTCAGTCAAGACTACTCGATATTTGTCTCTGTGAGGGCTCTATTGGTTTTATTGTTTTCATACAAGTTTTCCTCATTATCTTGGCATGAGGTCCTCAAACAAGTGGAAATGTAAATTCAGCCCACACTTGTGCAGAGACAAGATTGCACACTTGTGTGTTGCTTCTTCAGGTTGGACAACAGAACTCTTCTCATCCCTGTTTCATGCATGAATCAGGCTCTTGCCCTCCAGCAGTTCTGAGACCTGTGTCCATTTCCTTCGGACATATTAAAAGTAAATTTTCTAGGGACACCTGGGTGGCTCAGTCGGTTAAGCATCTGCCTTCGGCTTGGGTCATGATCCCGGGGTCCTGGGATTGAGTCCCACGTCTGGCTCCTTGCTCCGCGGGGAGCCTGCTTCTCCCTCTGCTTCCATTCCCCCTGCTTGTGCTCTCTCTCTCTGACAAATAAATAAATAAAATCTTTTAAAAAAAGGTAAATTTTTTTTTTTTTTAAAGATTTTATTCATTTATTTGACAGACAGAGATCATAGGTAGGCAGAGAGGCAGCCAGAGAGAGAGGAAGGGAAACAGGCTCCCTGCTGAGCAGAGAGCCCGATGCGGGGCTCGATCCCAGGACCCTGGGATCATGACCTGAGCCGAAGGCAGAGGCTTTAACCCACTGAGCCACCCAGGCGCCCCATAAAAAGGTAAATTTTTTAACCACTGAGGCTTACATTCATGGAGTTAAGCCTCCTAAATCATTGGGATTTAGTATCTACGTCCCTGTTGGTTGAGTTTTCACTTCTTTTTCTAGCACCCTGATTCCTTTTATGGATGTGTGTGTGTGTGTGTGTGTGTGCACCCAAGTTTGAAATGAGAAGAGGGGTTGGTTGATTTCAGGTCAGACTATAATATTTACTCAATCGTCACTAATCTTTTGTTTCCCATTCTCAATTTATTAGTACTCATCTGGTAAGAGGGAATATATTAAATGAAGGAAGATATCTACTGTTTTTCCACTTCACTAAGTAATTCAGCTTCTAGATTTCTGGTTCTCATTTATGAAATATGTAATCCTAATCAAAATTAAAAATCTACCTGATTAATAAAAATATCTAAACAAACTAATAGGAGCTATTAAACTGGAGATAAATGTGTGAAAATTATAAAATTATTCCTCATATTTACCATGATTAGGTACCCTTTACATGGAGTTTTATGATTGAAGGTGATTATCATGTTAGAACCAAAGGCATTAGCACATTTTAACATATGTGTAAAGAAGACTAAAACGAGGGTGTATTTTGCTCATTTTCTTGAATCCTGTGATTCGGGATTTGCCCTTAGCGCAACACTGGCCAGGACCACCAACCAACTTGGAACTGTCTGTTCGTCTCCATTTAACACATTTTGAGAGCAGAAATCCACACCCACTCAGAATTTAAAAAAAAAGTCACAAGTCAGTAACAGAAATTTGTTTCCGGTCTCATTTATATGCCTCTAATTAGAATGCTATTCAGATTTTAGCTTTCTACTTCACAGAAGAATGAATCTTTTTTGGACTTAGCCATTATAATTTTTTCCTTTTTCAAATTGAGAAAGTGGCAAAATAGGGGAAACAAAGAATAATGAAAAACAAAATCTTTAAGATACATCTCTTACACTTGCTTTTTCTAGAATATAAGATAAACAAATTATACATGTCCTTTTTAAAAGAGTATGTGGTGGGGACAGCAGAAAACTCATTTATATCTGTGGCTCCTGACGTCACCCTGATCAGAATTTCTATCAAAAATATTGAGGCCAATATCAAAATCATAGAAAATAGCTGCCTTTAGCAGAGGGCTTTGGTGTTTAATCTTTTGAAGCATAGGAGAAGCAAAGATACGCCATATGCAAAGTAAAATCCTCTCCTGTCTTTGAAAATACCAAAGGTAACTTTTAAGTGCACTTACCATTTTCATCTTTAAAGATTAAATGTCTAGTAGGCAGATGCATAGATGGTCATGGGTTTTCTCTACGATTTAAATGTTTTTGAAATGAACAACAAAAATAGCTATCCTTTTGAAAAAGTCAAATAGCACTTTAAACTACTTCTATGTTATATACATATTTTTAGCATTCGGAATTGACAAATATTATCCATGGAATTACAGCCTTGTGTGTAGATATGTTTCTTGAAAGCCACACTGTTTGAACTATTTCCATAAAATTTATAGTTGAGTACAAAAATCAGCTGTTTATAACTTGCATATGTAGTCACAAAGGTACAAATGTGTTGCCATGTCACAAGTGACATTTAAACATATTAAATGTTTTACTATTTCCAGAGCTTTTCTTTTTTTTTTTTTTTTAATTTTTATCTGAAAGCTACTTTGTGTTTGCATTTCCCCGATGATTAGTGATTTTGAGCATTCTTCCATGTGTCTATGGGCCAATTCTTTGGGAAAAATGTCTATGCAGGGCCTCTATTTTTAAATTGTATTATTTGTTATTTTGGTGTTGAGTTCTAGGAGTTCTTTAAATATTTTTGACTATTAACCCCTTATCAGATATATTACTTGCGAATCTCTTCTTCTGTTCAACAGGTTGCCTTTTCATTTTGTTAATGGTTTCCTTCCTTGTGCAAAAGATTTTTAGTTTAATGTAATCTCAGTTGTTTATGTTTGCTTCTTTTTCCCGTGCCTGGGGAGGCACATCCAGGAAAAAGAAAAATATATATATGGGTGTGTGTGTATTGCTAAGGCTGATATCCAAGAGACTTACTTCTTGTTTTAGGAGTTCTATGGTTTCAGATCTTACCATTTAGATTTTTAATTCATTCTGTTTATTTTTATATAAAATAGAAGAAAGTGATACAAGTTTGTTCTTCTGTATATAGCTTTCCAGGTTTCCTAATACCATTTCTTGAAGAGACTGTCTTCCCTGTTGTGTATTTTTGCCTCCTGTGTTGTAGATGAAATGACCATATAGACCGCAATGAAATATCACCTCAAAGTAGTCAGAACGGCTAACATCAAAAAGACAAGAAACAGCAAGAGTTGGCAAGGATGTGGAGAAAAGGGAACCCTTGGGCACTATCCATGGGATTGGTTAATGGGCGCAGCCACTACAGAAAACAGATTAGGGGGTTCTCAAAAAAATTAAAATATCCTAGAATGCAATAATTCCACTTCTGGATATTTTCCCACAGGAAATAAAATGAAACAAAACTGAGTATCTGTTGATAAATGATTGGATAAAGAATATGTGGCATATATACACAGTAGGATATTACTCAGCCATAAAAAGATTGAGATCTTGGCATTCTTGCCAACATAGATCGAACTAGAGGGTATGATGCTAAGTGAAATCAGACAGACACAGAAAGACAATACAGTATGATTTCACTTCTATCTATAGTCTAAACAACAATAACAACAGACTCCTAAATACAGAGAACATATTGGGTGTCACCAGAGGAGAGGGGGTAGAGGGGGTGAGGGGTAAGGCAAAATGAGTGAAAAGGATTAAGAGATATAAAAAATTCCTGTTAATAAGTCATGGGGATGAGAAGCACAGCATAGGGAATGTAGTCAATAATACTGTAGTAACTTTATCGTGGCAGATGGTGATTATACTTATGGTGGTGAGCATTTCATAATGTACGCAACTGTTGAATCATTCTTGTACACATGAAACTAATATGTCCAGTGTACTTGAATTAAAAGTAAAATAAAACATGTACTTCAGATAGAAATGTGTATATGCCACATACAAAGCAAACTTTTTTAGGGACTACTTTTTGGATATGCTATCACATACAGAAAATGATCAAATTTAGTTTTTCTAAAATATATTTTATTAATATTTATACTTCCAATTGGAGGAAATTGGCTTTCCAGAAAATATATTTAGTTGTCTATAGGGGCCATGGTGGAAGAGGTACAGAGAGCTTGTACTTTTATACAGGAATTGTATGGCTGATTCTGCTCCTGTGAAATGGACTTTTCCGAGCTGAGTAAACAGTGCACAACAACTGGTTATTGTATAGTTATAAAAATAGATGTTATAAAAATTCCAGTTCGCCCATTTCTACGGATGTTCAGTGTTCAGTAGTCAAGAGGAATAACCTTACCTCTCAATGCCTTCTCAAAAAGACTTAAGAATGCTTCTGCCCACATTTTTTTTTTTTTTTTTTTGCTTTATTGAAGTGGTTTTCAGACTCTAGCAGGGATCAGAATCACACGAAGGGCTTGTTAAAACAGAAGCTGCTGCCCCCCCCCCCCCCCCCCCCAGTTTCTGCTTCAGTACATTTGAGGTGAGGCAGAGGGAGATTTTGCATTTCTAAATCCCTCTGTAAGAGCTGCTGGGGTTGCTGGTCTGGGGACCACACTTTGAGAATCACTGCATTACTGGACTGTAACCATACAGGGGAGCTATAGTTTCCTAAACTTCCAGAAGCAGTAGTGATAAAATTTTCAAAATGATTACATTCTCTACTATCGAATGTGTCAGAAAGAACAGTGGCCCGAAGTTTTAATTTTTTTTTTTTTTTAGAACCTTGCAGAGAGAGAGAATGGAATTAAATTGATAGAAGATGTAATCTACACAATAATCATAGACATATGAGGTGCTAAAATTGTTTCATATGAATCTATCTATTCTAATCTTTCTTTTATCTCAATTATCTTTATCTGCAAATATTTACTCCGTGAAAAGGGAGAAAAGTGAATGTAAAAAGGATGTCCTGTGCTCTAAGTTCATATTTTAATTGCCCTCCAAACTGACTCAGTATCCCCAGATAACATCTTAAGATATTCTGTGCGTGGCGGGGGGGGGGGGTGGTGATAAAGGCAAAGTATAAACAAGTTAAAAATAAATTATATCCCCAGGTTCTGCACCTAATGTATATTTTCAGTCTGTAAGCTACTTATCAGAAAACATGTATGAAATAAACTGTCTTTGAGAACTGCTCTTCAGTGCTTCTGAACGAAGACAACATCTGAAACGTGAGATCTGCATGGAGGAGACAAGTTGAGGGGCAGTCAGGGGGAGACATGAGCTCTGTTTTCTTCCTGGTCTTTGGCATTTATCAGCAGTATCTGGTCTTAGCAACTCTTTTAACCTCCAGCTGAACTCAGTTTCCTCATTTATAAAATAGCAACAGTAATTTCTTTCTACTACTAGATTGTTGAGAAAATCAAATTAGGTAGAGTCTTATTTTCTTATAGATATAATTAACTACAATCTAACATATTCAATGCTGTAAGAGGGTTGGCTGGGCGCCATTGTTAATAAGAGGGAAGTATCTTTAGATCTCTTATTCTAATTCAATTGTGTCCTCCTAGCATTGCCTTGGTTTCTAAAAGTAATGATGGTCTAGAACTGATTAATAGATTACCTCCTTTAAGTCCTGATTTTGCCATGGGTCAGTCTTATTCCAGTTCTGTGAAATTTGGTCTTCTTCCTCATGGGAGACAATGCCAGACTGGAGAGCTTTGAATATCATTTTTAGCACTTTTTAATAATACTCAGTAAATAGGCAGAAAATTTTCACTGGAAATGTTATACTGTGGATGAATAAATGTTAATTTTCAAATTCACATGAAAATAATATTACTCAAGAATGAAAGCCACATTTTCAGGGAGCTATATTCTGCTTTTTTTTTTTTCCTTTTCTTTTCTCTTTTTCTCTGTGTTTCTGTGTATGTGCACGATTGCACTTCTTGACTGCAAAACCCAGCATAAATATCCCCATAAGGAGTGATTTCAGATTTCCTGTATTAAATAATGTAGATATGGTAGGGGTGAAAGTGAAATATCTCACTAGGAAATAAAAAGAGTCTTAAAAAAGACCTTCTGTCAAGAATGATGTCCTTTGTGTGCTCTTTGCCTGTGTGGATGACAAAAATGTGGCAAGTCAGTGCCTCTGAACGATGCTGCTGAAAGCAAAGAAACAGCTTTGCAGGTGAACTTGGAACAATGTGTCCGCATCACTTTTCTTCCTAGAATGAGCCGTCTTATTAGAGGTAGCATATCACTACTCTCAGATGGTATTTAAAAACACACATGGCTACCTATGCATGCCCATTTCAAAATCCGTCACATTTCTGCATATTATAATGACATTCAGATGAAAGATGAGGCGTGACTCCTCATCATCTCTTGTTTCTCTTGCCAGCTTTCTCTGAGCTTTTGCCTTTCTCAAGCATTGGTTAAAAATCTGAGAAGACATACATCTTCCAGTGCTCCTGTCTTGGGAGAATACAAACAGCACCGAATACAGTAATTTCAAAACCAAACAGAAGGGATTTGGAATTTGATCTCAGGGACCCTTACAAAAAAAAAAAAAAAAAAAAAAAAAGAACCACACCGCCATGGATGATTTCTTGGATTCTTGTTAACATGTAATTCTCAAAGACACAAACGTGTCTGATGTGGATGTTCTGACACATAAAATCTGTGTTTGCTTCAGCCACACCGTGAACGCTCATAAAATTTTGAGCTCCATGTGGTACACAAACAGCAGTCTATCACCGCCTCAGCCCTGGCCAGCCAGAAATGTTAAGGGCTTCCTTTTATATGCTTCAGAGATGTTTAAAATAGGCATAGAGGAATGCACAAGCTGAAGGGACTAAAATATATGAATTTTCTCCATGAAGAAATTCATGTGTTAAAAACATGACATAAAGTGCACATGTATAGTAAAGCAACGGCTAACGTGTAATCTAGTTCTCTCAGGTCCAACAGTCTGGACTGCTGCTTTCCCATACTTCCTAAAGTTAGAGAAAATTGCATGCACGATTTAAAAGTGAAAGCTACATTTCAGTGTCAGGTCCATAAAATCAAAACGGAGTGTCCCTGCAGTGTCTCTGACCCACCTTCCACCATCAGATATCCAGGAAAATACAGAATGCCCAATAGCAAATTTGAGACATGTTAGAGGGTTTATAGCACCGCATTACTTTGCTGTGTGAGATTTATTCTGTTCATTGAAGAATTATTCTTAAGAAGTGGGATAGCTGAACCAGGAACTGACTTTTCATTGTAGCTTCTGTCAAACAGGAAAATGTAGTCTTAGCCATTGCTGGCTAAAATACTTCTTCCAAAAATAAAGTAAGTGTCCATTATGTCCTTCCCTAATAGAGATCAAATTTGTTTTTAAATCAATATTCACACAAGCATTTAAAAGAATATTCACAATTCTGATCATTTTTAATCAATCATTAAGTCCATTACACACGAAATTAAAACTTTCTAAAGAGAATTTATTTTATTTTATTTGAGAGAGAGAACATGTGCAAGAGAGCACAAGACATAGCATGGGAGAAGCAGGCTGCCCATCAAGCAGGGAGCCCAACGTGGAGCTCGATCCCAGCACCCTGGGATCATGACCCGAGACAAAGGCAGACGCTTAACTGACTGAGCCACCCAGGCGCCCAAAATAAAACTTTAATAACCTACAAACTGACTCTGATAGTCTTATATTATAATGGATGTATCAGCAAAATGGTATTACCACAGTATAATAAACATTTGAACTGCTACACTGCAAGTTTTATCAAACATCAGTAAAAAGAATTAAAGGAGAAGTAATCTCTGATCTAGATCTCTCTGATCTGGATTATTTCTCCTTCAATTCCAGTGCTCTAGGTCTAGAGACACAGAGCAAGGGCAGGCTCTCTGTCTGATGCGCTTTTCATTTCCCATTCATTTGTTCCTTTTCCTCTTCTTGCCCCTTGCTAAAGTTATGGGTTTAAGGCTGCTATTTCTCTAAGAGCTTAAATGGCTTTTGTGACATTTTATGGTGGTGTTTCTTTAGATCTCAGCAGGACAGAGCTCTGGCGTTACACAAAGGCAGTGTGTGTGTGTGTCTGTGTCTGTGTCTGTGTCTGTGTGCATGCACATGCATGCACAGATACACATACATGCATATAAACACAGAATATTATCTTGGACAAAACAAAAAGTTTTAGTCTATAAGTGGTCCTGCAGACACTGCTTTGTGCTTAAAGAAAAAAATACGTAAAACGGAAACCCCAATAGATTTAGTAAAGAGATATTTGAGGCGGAAAATGTGGACATAGAAGGATCACTATGTATGTGTGTTACCACTTCAGTTACATGTGCTGCTTTAACGAGAAAAACAGAATTCTGAGGCATCATTTTTGGTCTGCTGACATACGTCTAATTGAACATCTTGAAATTTGCTTTACATCAATAATGATCTTATATCTAGCTGCTTTATATTTTTACTTGTCTCCCAAGAGAAGTCCTCTAGTCTGTGGTTACTTGTGACTAGTAGGTAATATATATGGACAACCACCAAAGTCATACGGAATTAGAAATAAGTTTATGTTCTGCGCAATAAGTCACATAAGAGTTTTCAGTAAGAAAAATGCAGGATATCTATTTAAGGACTAGGTTTATATTTTTATATCTAAAAACATGACATAGCCAATGTGGTTGACATTTCTAAAGGGAGGCTGTCACCAAGTGAAGGCACAGGATCTAGAACAGAGCTTCCTAAACTTTGCTTACCCGGGCAGCTCTTTCAGAGTAATATACAGTCTCAAGGATACCCATGGGGATTTTAAAAACTAGTCTGCAATTTGGTGTGGTCGCATTTTTTTTTTTAAGAAAACTTCTATTTTGGCCATGATATGACTAAATACTACATTATGATGAAATAGAGAACATATAGCAAGATGGTAGACTTAAATGCAACCCCATCAATAATGGCAAATGTAATAGACAGGATTTCAAAGAAAGGTAGAGAACATCACAGCAGATAAAAAATGCACAGAGTTAGACTTTCTGCAGGAAATGCACTTTAAATATAACGCAAAGAGAAAGCCAAAAGTAAGAGGATGCTGAAATAAATACACACAGACACGCTATGCAACACTAAATAGAAGCTAGACTGACTATTTTAGTATCAGACAAAACAGGTATGAAGTCAAGGCATAATAGGTTCACAGACACCATATGGGGCCATCAACAAGGCTCAGTCATGTGTTTGGCATCCGCATGGAGGTAGTGGCTCAGTACAGTGTCAGAGCTCAAATGTCCAAAAGAGAGAGTCCTCATGGGTCAGTAGCCTGTTCCAGTTTGTGGGCGCCCAAACAGCTATATGGAGTGGTATGAAACTAGAACACGGGTGCTGGGAAGCGAGAGTCTGCAAAGCTGGAGGGGGGATGGCTGTGACATTGGCAGACTGACTACATACAAGAATATTGATCAAATAAGGAAATATGCTAATGATAAAGGGAGATATTCCGTGTCTGTGAATGGATCTAAGAATATGAAAAGGTAGATACCATTGTGAACTCATGGTTTTCAACATATGTAGATAGATAAGCATAAACATTTCATCTACCATCTAGCTTTCTAACTAACTGAAATGTTTGAGTTCTGCAGAAGCAGATGCTAAGCCAGACTTTGACCTGAAAGATATTTATAAGGGACCGATGACTACTGGAGGTGGTGGGGGGAAAGGTGAGCAAAGGGGAAAGTCCAAGTCTCCCAAAGCCTTGTTCAACTTCAGGAGAAGCTCTGAAGCATGTATGACCTTCCATACTTATCCCTCAGTGGGTGGAAATGCCCAGGGCCTTATTATCCCTGAGATAGTTCACTGGATATGGGTTTATTCATGAAGGACATTGACTTGGGTGCAGTAGCTCTGTGTAGTTGAAGATAAAGGATCCGAGACCTGAAGTCTGTCTGCTGAGTGTACTCCCAGCAGCCACATTTCTGGGTCCATTTCACACACGCACGTGCACACACACACATACCCCCCTCAGCTATAATGCTTGTTTTGAAATGCAAGTTTATCCCCATATGGTTCATGTACTTGGGAATATTTGGAGTATGACATAAATTTTAAGTGAGTTTGTGTGCTATTTCCTTACCAAAAAAAAAAAAAAAAAAAAAAAAAGAAGAAGAAGAAGAAAGAAAGAAAAAAGAAAAAAAGAAACTAGATGAAAGTAGAAAACTGTACTCAGCTAATCTGAGATGGCAGGAACCCACAAAATGCCCACATGCTCACACCACAAACACTGACGAGCTATTTCAGTTCACTGCACGTATCATCCTACAAGGTTGTGTTTTGTTATAACTTTCTTACTTATGAACTGTCCCCTATGTATTAAAACAAAACCAAAAACCAAAAACCAAACAAAATAAAACCCCACCTCATTCAGGATCTCAAATATATTTCAATGTCCTGGTTCACAATGCCAAACAGTGAATCCAACTAGTAAAGCACTCCCTATGTGGGAGGACCTTAGGGGGACACAGCCATATCCTGCGAAGTGGCCCCTGTTTGGGCATGTAGTGGCGGGTTTAGTAGTTTGAAGTGTGCCTAGCATTTTCAGAGCCTTTAGTTGTTGAGTAAAGCCATGGATTCAAGGGAGAAAAGAGTGGGGGGAAAAAATCAACAGTAATACAGAAATATCTGGTTTTGATAAAATCTTGATAAAATATATATTATAAGAACATGTTCCAAAGGACCTATAAATCAAAGACAAGAAAAGCCTGCCCCGAGATTTAAGGCTATGAAAGATGCCTCAACTGTGGTGTTTGGAACAACAGAACAATGATGCATGTCAGTCTACACCAGACGTCCCAACCTTCCTTTGATTTCACACCCCCCAACTTCCCATCAATTCACAGTAACCGAGAAGCTACAGCACTTCCAATATCCACTTCCATAAAAGATCCCCCCAATTTTAGTTTTTTTAAAGTGAAGTATTACATATTAAATACCATATTTACTGTAGTAATTATGTATTTTAACCATTTATTATGTGTCAAACTATGCTATTTTTATTAGATTCCTATCTTTCTTTATTCAATATTTCACGGATGAAAAAGTAAGAGTGTTTCTGCTCTAACATTTTTCCATAAGCCCTGTGGTTTTTGTTGCCTGATTATGCATAGTAGCGTGATTTTTAGGAACGTGTGTAACATTATAGCAGAACTGACTACATGTACATATAGACCCACCACTCTCTTCTATGACATAAAAACTGCATGTGATTATATAAGCAAAAAACATGATCATATAACTACATATGCGGCAAGCAGGATCATGCAATTTCATTTTTTTTTTGTTTTGTGCCTTCTGATTTTTAAACAATTATCTATAAAATAAATGAAGATTTTTTTTTTTCCATTATGAAAAACAAAGTAAAGGAACAAGCACAGTGAAACGCTGGGTTGTTCTAGCAGCAATTTCTTACCTCCTAGGAAAGGAGAAAACCCCATTATGGGAAGAGCTCAGCATAGTTTAAAAGCACAGGTGGACGATATTTAATAGCAAAACCATCCAGCTTGGGACAGCAGTGGGGTCCCCCAGCACTAGCCAGCACACACATTCTGAAGTGTAATGATGACCTAGTCTTACTCACACACCGCAGTATTCTCCTTAGTGCAGAAATTTCATGAAAAAGGCATAAGGGTGTGTGGAAGACGGGCTGAGGACTGCTGGAATAATGGATAGGTATATACGCTGTTGTAGTTCTCGTGAATTTTATCTTCTCACATCCGTGCGTGTCGTAAGGCATCTCCGAGCGCTTCTCAGAAGTCTGTCTTATGAACCCCCAAGGTAAAAGCTGTCTGAAATTCTCTTCCTGCTCTGGCCTTTGTTTTCCTACCGTCTGCTATTTAAAGGTTGTTCTAAGTGCCTTTGAAAGGACAAGAGGAGAAAGGGAGGGACTGCTTACAGATCAAGGGGAAAAAGAGAGAGAGAGAGAGGCTGATAGGTTACAGGTTTTGCCCAAGTCAATGAACCCCAGACTCTCAGCTTCACCAAAGCTTCCTGTGCCTCATGACCTGGAAAAACAGCCAGTCAAGAGCTTGCCCAGGGACGGCAGCCTGGAAAATCTTCACAGAACAGGAGTCCGAGGCCCCCGTCTTATTAACCAAGTCAAGCAGCTTGATGACTATAAATAAAAGCATTCCACAAAACATCGTTGCTTTCCCGATTTCTTTCTTTATCCAAATAACCTCCGTAATATTTTCAATCCATATCCACTTCTCCACATACTACCTCTCAGTCCATATCCCTGTGTCTGATTCTTCTTTTCCATCCTCTGCGTCTGCGTCCCAGCTGGCCAGATTGTCGCTACAATCAGTAGGTGTTTATAACTGGCCTCATTCTTGTCTTTTCTATAGGAGGCAAAGAAGAAAAACAACCTACCTCACAACAATTCAAGACTAGTGGGGAAAAATCATGGGTTATAGACTAGAGAAGATTCCAGAAAGCAGGCCCTTCTGAGAATATGTACAGCAAAAATTACAGAATGCGTTCAGTCAACCAGAACTTTTATTGGAAGCGTTATCTATAATTAGAACATATCTGTGAACCATGTGGAAAGAATTCTAGGCTCAAATATCTGTTAAGACAGTAATGGTACCACCAGCTGCCTTTCGTCATGAAGGCCTATCTGTATCTGTTCATTAATTCACTGGGATTTTGAAAGTGTCAAGGAATAGACATTATGCTTTGTCCGGTGAAGAGTATAAACGTACCCCACAAAAGGTTTTGAAAACTCAAAATAGGGGCACCTGGGTGGCTCAGTCACTTAAGCAGCCAACTCTTGATTTCGGCTCAGGTCATGATCTCACGGTCATGAGATCCAGCTCCACAACAGGCTCTGCGATAAACTCAGAGCCTGCTTAAGGTTCTCTCTCTCTCTCTCTCCCTCTATCCCTCCCCTGCTTGTGCTCTCTCCCTTTCCCGCTTGTTCTCTATCTAAAAATAAAATAAGGGGCGCCTGGCTGACTCAGTGGGTTAAGCCTCTACCTTCGGCTCAGGTCATGATCTCAGGGTCCTGGAATCGAGCCCCGCCTCGGGCTCTCTGCTCGTCAGGGAGCCTGCTTCCTCCTCTCTCTCTGCCTGCCTCTCTCCCTACTTGTGGTCTCTGTCTGTCAAATGAATAAATAAAATCTTAAAAAATAATAAAAATAAACATAAAAATAAAATAAAAATTCAAAACATTGAATAGCTTAGCTTACCCGAGAAGTAATTTACCCAAAGTGGTTCTTTCAACTGTCGGGAACATTTATTTGAATAGTCTAAGAAAAAGTGAACACAGTGTATATTATATCTGATAGTCTGCTCTATATTAGTAAGCCTGAAAGGCATTCTTCCGCCACAGAAGATGTAGCAACTGTATTTTTCAAAATCTGTGTGGCATATACCATCACAAAGTTTGTTAAAAGCAACACACAGGGCAAGATGTGTATTTTCCAATTGAAAAGTCCTCTTCATTTCTCAGAGATCAAGAAAAGGATAGAACAGCAGATAGCTCTTAAAATTTAAAATTAATGCTCAAAAGCATATGAAGTCAACAGATATTTTCTTTACCCTAGATATGTATTTTATTAGACATAGTTCTATAGCTTTCTGGAATACATTTTATCATGAAAAAATTATCTTTTGTTGTCTAGAACCGGCATCGAAACAAATTTAAATCTCTGTGCTCTTAAGCGTAATCGGAAGAGGAACACATATTTTGCTTGTTATTATTTTGAGAAAATATCTGGAGTACCATTAAGTGGCTGCAAATGAGAAAGCAAAGATTGGGTCTTGACTTCATAAAACTTTATTTTCTGGAAGCGATATTTCCAAATCCTTTTATTTGAATATGAAGACCATAGCTATACTTATTTTCCTGCTATATAGTTTTATTTTCCAATAACTCCGAAATATGAAATAAATCATAGGCATACTTCAGTGGCCTCAAAGGTTTTGGGTGCCTCTTCCTTCTCCTTGTAGGAGTCTTATATTCTTTTGAGAACTTCCTCACATCTGACCATCAGATTGGCCTTCAAATATTCATGATTACCTTTACTGTTTACAGATAATACCGGCATTCCACGTAACATTTCCGAAGAGGCTAATTTGCAGGTCTCTACCATAGTTCAAGATTAATCATCTGAAATATGAGTTGGAAGCTGTTAATAAAGCTGTAATACCACAGACACAGATTTCCAGTTTACTAAGTTGCCTTATTAACAGAAAATTCTTTAAGACACAAAGAAAGACTTTGTAAAATGGAACTCAATGTGACGGGGGAGGGAATTTTTGGATGTTAGTTACTTGCTTTTTTCAGAATGGGTGAGGCAAGGGAAGGCAGGCAAAAAGGGGGGTTGCTATTGATGTCCTCAGAATCATCCCACTTTCAAAGACTTGGTACTTCTTTTTTTTTTTTTTTAAGATTTTATTTATTTATTTGACAGACAGAGGTCTCAAGTAGGTGGAGAGACAGGCAGAGAGAGAGAAGAGGAAGCAGGCTCCCCGCTGAGCAGAGAGCCCGATGTAGGTCTTGATCCCAGGACCCTGGCATCATGACCTGAGCAGAAAGCAGAGGCTTTAACCCACTGAGCCACCCAGGCGTCCCAGACTTGGTACTTCTAATACATTTCATGTCCTCATCAAAATTACCTATGACTGGAGCAAAATATGAAGTTAAGAAAAACCTCATAAAATTAAGATTTATGTCAATGGATGTGCTTATCTTACCAGGTCTGCTTTCGTGAAATATCAATGGGCTTGATATGATTAAAAACTTCTAAAGGCCACATTAAAAAAATGCGTTGCCCTATATAAACTTGAAAAGAGAGAAGAAATTCAATTTGCAGACTTTTAAAAGCTTTGATCTCCTCAGGTGTGGTTTCTCTGGTTTCTTTCTTCTATTCTAGATTATCAATGCATTGTTCCAAGAAAATACATACTTTTTAAATTTTTGCACATATTGTAAAAATGTGTATTTGAAGCCTCACCATTTTGCATTTAAGTGCACTAATGATATTAAATACATATTTAGTGGAATGTTTATTTGGAGAGAAAATTTTGGAATCCTTATACAAAACGTAACTTCATAAAAATAATTACGTATCAGTTATGTCACATGTGTGGGGAGAAACAGTATGGTACATGGAGAAGTTATTTTGAATTATCAGTTTGTCTACCAGTTTGTTTTTCATTAGCTATTGAACCAATGCCAAGTTCCTTGTTTTATTTATCTTCTAATTCAAGCTGAATCACATAGGGAGAGTATAACCAAAGTTTGTTGAATTAACACATCGATAAATCTGTCTCTTGTGAGAGGAGCTTCTTTACATGTAAAATATTTTTCTCACTTACATATGCTTTTCTGCAATCCTATCACAACTTAATTTTTGTTGCTGTTGTTATTGGTAAACTCTTTGCCATGTTGACTCCAGGATACAAAATGGGATACAAAAACAAAACTGATCGAGAATATACCAAGAGCAGACAAGAAGATGTCGAGGTAACAGACATTTCTTGAATGCCTATTTCAACCGGGTTACAGACCTTACCTAATTGCTTAATCGATTTATCTTGGCAATCGATAAAGGTCAATAATATTATCTAAATTTTAAAACTAAAGTAAGGAAGTCTCAACGAGGTCGTATGATTTGACTATGACCTCACCAGTACTCATTGGCAGTACTAAAAATTCAGTGATCTCTCCGTGGACTCTTTTTTTAGTTGGTGACCATACAGACATATAAAATTTATCAAAAATGTGTTGATTGGGCGCCTGGGTGGCTCAGTTGGTTGGGTGACTGCCTTCCGCTCAGGTCATGATCCCAGGGTCCTGGGATCGAGCCCCACATCTGGCTCTCTGCTCAGTGGGCAGCCTGCTTCCCCCTCTCTCTCTGCCTGCCTCTCTGACTACTTGTGATCTCTGTCAAATAAATAAATAAAATCTTAAAAAAACAAAAACAAACAAACAAACAAAAAAAGTGTTGACCTGTACTTATGTAAGAAACAGAGATGAGAATCAGGGCACTTGGGTGGCTCAGTTGGTTAAGCACCTGCCTTCGGCTCAGGTCATGATCCCTGGGTCCTGGGATTGAGGCCCCGCCCAATCAGGTTCCTTGCTCAGGGGCGAATCTGCTTCTCCCTCTCACTCTGCCCCTCCCTGCACTTGAGTTTTTTCTCTCTCTGTCTTTCACACACTCTCTCTTTCAAATAAATAAATAAAATCTAAAAAAGGAGGAAACAAACAGAGATGAGAATCTATGCTGCTACCCCCAAAGTAACTTTTCCAGGTAGAATCAGGAATTATGAATATATTAGCAGACTGTCCTCACTTTGGAAGAATGTAAGTAATTGGCATGGCATCTCAGTGTCCCTTCAACTAAGGACAATCTATATTCCAGCTTTATCGCCACACTGCAGTCCTCATACAGCCAACGCCAGCCAGACAGCTTCCTGCTTCCAGAACATTGCCCAAACCATCCTGCATCATTTTCTTCTCTTTGCTTCCTCTGCCTCAAAGGCCCTATTATTCTGACCACGGGCAGGCAACCCACAGTATTTTTTATGATGCATATCATATGTTCACCACAAAATGAAATATTCTGTAATCTTGGTTTAAAAGACTGTAGACATATTCTCTTAGATATGTCTTTGGTCAAGTCCCTCACCTTAATGTCCTTTGTCACATGCCACCTTCTTAATGAAAACCATTTTAACCATCCTATTTAAGTTCTCTCCCATCCACCCCCCTCAGTTTCTCATACTCCGCTTCTCTTTTTATATTTTCGGTTACACTTCTAATGAACTTCATAATTAACTTCTTGTGTTTGTGCAGTCCCCTATGGGAAGTATGAATAAACAGACACCTAGCCAAAATTGGGAGAAAATTGTATTCTTTCCTTGCTTGGATGTTCTCTGAAGTTGGAACTAAGAAACCCTAGTGCCGGTGGCTACAGCACCGGATATGACACTTCAGGAACTGGAGACGGAGCACTTTATATACACGAAGAGCAGGACAAGTCATTCTGCAGAGAAAACCAGAAACAGGATACCAAGCTAGAGGATAACAGAGACAGAGCAAGAAAGGCACTAAGAAATCGAAAAAGAAGCAGTCTTGATTGCTGACCTTTAGTAATGCATTATTTATTTATTTAAGCCCAAATTAACATACATGCTTGGGGATGTAACCCTTTTGTTAGCCTCCATGTTTTGCTAAGCCGGCTTTTCTAGTTTTCTGTGAAACCGAGAGCATCACAACTCATAAAATATTAACCTCCATCTTTTTTAAAGTAATTTTTAATGCAGTTAATGAGCATGTCTCGCAAATTATAAACATCCTGGAAGTACCACTTCTTGTTCATTTTTTGTTTCTTTGTTCCAAATATGCCACACACTGGTTCGGTCAACAGGTAGTTTTGGTAACTTTGGTTTTCAGTATATTTTTCTTGACCTATATTTTTTTTAAATGAAGACACTGCCCATAGACGTTAACACTGGTAAATATAGAAATGGCTTTCAAACTTAAACTTTCTCCCCTCTAACATGATCAACAACAAAAAAACCCTCATTTTATAGATTTCTTATAAATATTTGAAAATTGCTCAAATAAAAAATTTTGTAAACTATTGCACACATTTAGATAAAGAGCTAAATGCTTGATCCTTGGCCTCATGTAACCATTTAAACCATCATCTGTCACAGCTGTTCTTCCTTTCCTCATATTGATACACGTGTGCTTGATGGTGTAAGACACAGAAACCAAGCTGACTTGACCAATCACCTAACTAGCCCAGAGGCAGCCTTATCTAGAGGCTAGGGGGATATCTCTGGAGCCAGACTGCCTGGGTTTGAATCTCAGCTCTGCCACTTCAAGCTGTGTGACCCTGAGCAAGTTACCTACCTTCTCGGTGCTTCTGTTGGCTCCTCTCCAAAATGGGCTTTTAATAGGAACACCCACTTCAGAGGATCAGATCAAAGGTCAAGTAAGTCTCCAGTATGCTTGGAATAGTCCAGGCATATAATAAATGCTGTGTAAGTATCTGTTGATTTAAACAATTCTCATACCAAATTCTATGGGCTTTTTTTCAACTTGTTTTTTACACAGAACTTGACACAAGGTGATAAAAATAGGTACCATTTGTTGATTGCTTACTATATAAGGCAAATTGGACTAAGAACTAACTTAATCTCATTTGATTCTTATGACAACTTAATAGAAGCTTTTTCCCATAAGTATGGTATGTTTGGAAAGCAGAAATAGTGGGAAAAGAAGAGGAGGAGGAGGGAAAGGCTTTTTAAAAAGTACTTATTCAACCTGAATGCTTGAGAAAAAATTATGACAACTAACCTATGAGGTGGTTGCTCTGATTCTTTATAGTTTACAAGTGAAGGAACTGACAACATTGAAAGCTTAAGGGTCACCCAAGTACAATCTTCAATCATACTACTTGTTGAATTAAAAAATAAATAAATAAAAATATTCTTCTAAAAAGGAGAATGAAAGCACATCTATTTGCAGAATGCACTGCCCAGTGAAATTACTATTTATTTTTCATAATTAAGATACAAAAACCATAGGATTTTAAGTCTATCAAAGTTCTAAGTCCGACAGAAGTATATGTTTAGTTCAGCGTTGGAGCAAAAAATCAGGTTCTCACTTAAAATTCATCAGCAAGTGTTACTAATAATATTCTCATGACTAAAAAAAAATTGTTTTTTCTTTGCTTTGGAGATCCCTCTACTGAAAGAAAGCCCTGGTTGCCAAATAAAATTTATATGTTTAGAATAGACTGAAAATAACACTTTTATTGAATTTCCAATAGTTAATGCATTATCACTCTGGATTTCCCAAGAATACCTTGATTCTCAGAAGGTAATTTTAACATTTTAGCTAAAATTCAGATACTTTCTTTTATGAGATTTTTGTAGTATGCTGAGACGGGTAGATACATATTTGGGTCATGAGATTTTAGTACTGAACATCCATCAAAAGAAGCATAAACTGGGGCACCTGGGTGGCTCAGTGGGTTAAAGCCTCTGCCTTCGGCTCAGGTCATGATCTCAGGGTCCTAGGATCGAGCCCCACGTCGGGCTCCCTGCTCAGCAGGAAGCCTGCTTCTCCCTCTCCCACTCCCCCTGCTTATGTTCCCTCTCTCTCTGTGTCTCTCTCTCAAATAAAATCTTTAAAAAAAAAAAAAAAGGAAGCATAAACTAATCATTTGTCAAGGTTACCATGAACTTGAATGAGTCTTGCATATAATTTCTGTAGTGCAATCTCACTTAACCTGTGTTTGAACTTTAAACTTAAAAAACCACTATTGATATCTGAAATATAAATCATCATATCTAACTGTTCTTTCTTTTATTTAAACTTAAAGTTCTTCATAGGGCTACCCGACAAGGCATTCTAACTTGAACAGACTGTATGTGCTCATATCTGAGCTTTAGCTGGACAATGACGTATGATAATGTCATTCAGTTAATGCTTACTTGCAAGGAGCAGCTTAGTGTAGCATTAACACTGACAACTGAACAAGAAAAAAAGGTTTCCTGTATTTTCTTTTCCTTTTATATTGCATGGTTCTCCAAGAAGATATGGCATCCATTGACATTTATACATCAAACAACAGAATGGCATTGAGCTATATAAAGATACAACTGTGACGCACATAGGGAATGAGGCTCAAATCTGTAGTCATATGATTGTACTGTACACAACTCTCAGAGAATGGTAGGTCAGATAGAAAAAAAGTAAGTTATAAAAAAAAAAAGTAAGTTATGATAGAGAGTCTGTGAATGAAAACAACAGGATTGTATAGCTATGTGTGAGAAAACTTCTGCCCTGAATCCAAAAAGAAAACTTATAATTTCTAATTCTAGATTAACATTTATAAAAAGTAAACCAGATTAGAAAGAAAATCTCAAAAAATCCAAAAAGTAGAACCATCAAGATTATATTCTCTAACATAAATGTGATGAAACTAGAAACTAGAAATAAGAGGATAAAAAAGTCTAATACTTTTTTTGCTTTTAATACATGGGCAAACAAGCTCTAAAAACATAATAATTTACCCTTTTTAGGACATCTGGGATATTCAAGAAATAAACAATAAAATTATTATATATGTAGAAATTAAAAATGAGAAACATACAGAGTATTCCACATAAGTACGTATGACAAATGCATAACCTAAAATGTTTGCATAAAATAAAAAGTAAAAAAATGACATAACTATTCCCTTAAGAAAAAAAAAGTGAAAGAAATTTAAAAAGTAGAAATGTTTAAGTCAAAAACAACAAAAAAGGTAATTTCATCAAACCCTACTTTCATGAAAGAATTCATAAAGTTGCCTGGTTTGGTTGAGAAAGGGTCAAAAAGGCGTGAAAAATATAAACTTCATTAATAATAATAAAAAAAAAAGTCTACCATACCACGTAGGAGGTCCTTTAAAACATTATAAAAGGATGGGGTGCCTGGGTGGCTCAGTGGGTTAAAGCCTCTGCCTTTGGCTCATGTCATGATCTCAGGGCCCTGGGATCAAGCCCCACATCTGGCTCTCTGCTCAGCAGGGAGCCTGCTTCCCCCTTTCTCTCTGCCTACCTCTCTGCCTACTTGTGATCTCTCTCTCTGTGAAATAAATAAATAAAATATTTTAAAAAATTATAAAAGGAAAAGGTTTCTATAATCTGAATACACTAAATTCTACTTTACTATCTAAATAAATAACAGTCTAATGAACCTAGATCTAGAAAGCACATAAATTGTTACAGTTCCCTGAAAATGGCAGATTTTTAGTCAACCACAATCAACCTTTGAAAGTTTTGGCAAAAAGAATATATATTCAACATATCAATAAAAACTACTTACTTAGAAGTAAGTTTAAAGAAATGTACATAGTCTACATTATAATCACATAAAATTTAAAGGACACGCACATCGAATAAACTTGACGTGTTCCTGAAAGGGAACTCTGAATCTTTTGAAGATATAAACTATATCCAAATTAGCCCACAAACTTAATGTTATTTCAATCAAAATCAAAACTGTCTATACTACTATTAGTAACAAAAGCTGCTAATCCACATAATTTCACATTAATGAAAAATTACTAGTAATAGCTAAGAAATATTTGCAAAAAAAAAGGTATAATTAGGAAGAACATGCTTGAACAAAACTCTGTAAAGGTCTTATGCTGAAAATAGTTTAATCCTAACAAATGAAGAAACACAATAGCTTAGAAGGAGACAAATAATTAAATAGAAATAGTATTTAAAATTTTGCCATCAAGATAGACTATTATAATAAATGGTACAGATATGGGGAAAAAAGATTTAAGAAAAAGAATATTCACCACAAAATTGTATCAGTACCTATTAAAGATATATTCATAAGCCAATGGTAAAAGTAAAGCCAAACTAAAGTAGGCTGAGAAATGAAGAACAGAGATGGGAAAGTGTGCTTTCCCTACCTGTTATGTTGAATCAGGTAACCTAATACCTTCAAAGTGTAGGTTGAACCTAAATTATGGAAATATGTGACTAGCTAGGACTTACCTAAAATCTACTCTCGTCTTCTCTACACCAAATAACACTTTTATATTATTGGGCAATAGCAACATATCTAGCGAAATGCCAACATCTCTCAGCATTCCATTGTATCTAGGTATGGCTTCATGACTATGCTCTGACCAATCACATAGAAATTAATGTTAAGGAAGGATTTCATGAAACGCACTTTTAAGAGGATTAGGCAGTTATGGGTAGACCCTATTTCCCATCTATCTTTTCCAGCTTTGGCTACCTGGAGCTCAGGTGTTATGGCTGAAGTGTCAAGAGTCCAGGAACAATGGAACAGAAGAGTACAAGGCTTATTCATGGGGCCTGATTTATTCCTGGATGTAACATAATGACACAGGTTATAGAGTCTCTGGACTCCTTTTGCATGGAAAAATAAACTCACGTGTGTTGAAGTCCCTGTTGTTTTTGGATTTCTGTTATGTGCAGTCAATCCCAACAATAAATCATTCAGGGTGCAAGGGATTCTGGGATGATTGGAGATAATGATTTAAGTATAAACACAGTAGAACATAAATGTTAGAAAGAAAATAAGGATTTGACAATGTTAACATCACCACCCCCCATCCTTACTAAGGAATGAGAGCAGTTACTGTGTTAAAGGAGATAGTAAAATTCGAACAATTACGTTGGGGAAAATATTCCACTAATAAGACTGAACACATCTCAGAGTGTTCTCCGAATAAGTATACTTTAGTTCTATCCTGACGTGAACATCATAAGACCTTTTTTCCTCCACAAATTATTCCAGAATTTTAATGGGCAGAGATTCTATGGGGAAACTCCAATATTCAGTGAAAACATGGTGTAAAACATCCAAAACCTTACTTTTAAACCATTTTGAAGAATCATACTTTTATGAGTATTTCATTCAAACATTTTTGCTCAACTAGAGTGTGTGACTACTATGAACAAAACATACAATGGATGTGTTCTGAGATGTTATTTTTAGCCTTTACTCATTTTCAAGACACTCCTTTTTTCATTTATTATTTTTAATATAAATTCAATTAGCCAACATATAGTACATCATTAGTTTCAGATGTAGTGTTCAATATCAGTTGTGTATAACATCCAGTGCTCATCACATCATGTGCCCTCCTTAATGCCTATCACTCAGTTATCCCATCCCCCACCCAGCTCCCCTCCAGCAACCCTCAGTTTGTTTCCTGTAGGCAAGAATCTTTAATGACTTTTCTCTATTCTTTCCTTAAGTATATATAGAATATAAAAATGAAAATATAAATATAAAAATACATCTTATAAGGGGATGCTCTAATAAACAGTTGTGAAACTTGTGGTAACAAAACAGACCTAAGGGTTTTCAGATCGCCTGCCCCAGTTTTGCAGTTCTTGTGTTCAAGTAACCTTTATTTTACTTAATAATGGGCCCAAGAAGACTAGTGATGGTGGCAATTAGCATATGCCAGAGAGAAGCCCCAAAAGGCTTCTGTTGTGTGAAAAAGTGAAAGTTTTCAACTTGATAAAGAAAGAAAACAACAGTATGCTGCAGCTGCAAAGATCTGCAGAGTAAAGAAAGAAAAGTATCTGCTGCCGCCAGGCATACACTCAATGGTGGCTTTATTTGAACAACTCCCATCTTCCCTCCTGAGGAGCGGCACTAGAGTACCAAGTGTCCTGAAGGATCTGATACAAGAGCAAGAGTTTCCAGGTAGAGCAAGTGATTGAGGCAAGTCACTGAGCCTTAAGAAGCCATATCAACATTTGACTGAGAGGACAGTATGTGATCTTAAAATCAGAAATGAATAAAACAATCAGAAAGGGCTATGTTTTGTCCCTTTGGGGGGAAGCAGTGAATGTATCCTATGTGGGGGAAGAGTAAAAACATTATCAGATCCCTGCCTCAAACCATATAAAATTTTTAACTCAAAATGGATCACAGAATTAAATATAAGAGTTAAAACAATAAAACTATTAGAAGAAAATACAGGTGTATATCTTTGTGACTTTGGATTAGGTGATGGTTTCTTTGATATGACTTGAAAAGCACATGTAGGGAAAAAAAAGGCAATTAGACTTCAACAATTAAAAAAACTACCAAGAATGCAAAACTGATTTAACATTTGAAAATCAATGAATGTAATCATCACATCAAAGTGCTAGATAGAGGAAAAATTACATGATTATACAAATAGATGTAGAAAAAGCATTTGACAAATTCCAACACCTATTCATTATGAAAGCTCTCCATAACTAGGAAGAGAGGGGAATTTTCTCAGCTCAATAATCTGAAAATTCTCCTATAGTTAGCATCTCCTATAGTATGTAATGATAAGAAGCTCAAAGCTATCCCATCAAGATCAGGAAGAAGGCAAGAATGGACTCTGCCATCACTACTTTTCAACATCATACTGAAAATTCTAGCCAATGCAATAATACAAGAGAAGGAAATGGAAGGTATAGTCTGGGAAAGAAGAAATAAAGCTGTCTTTGTTTGCAGATGACATGATTGTCTATGTAGAAAATCTGAAAGAATCAACAAAAAACTGCTGGAACTAATAAGTGACTATAACAAGATTGCAGGATTCAAGGTCAATATATAAAAGCCAATTACTTCCTCTATATCAAAAATGAAAAAGTAGCATTTGAAATAAGAAAATTTACATTAGCACCTCCCAAAATGAAATACTTAGGTAAAAATCTAACAAAATGTACATAAGATCTATATGTCCAATGAAATATCATCACACACCTTTAAGAGGAAGATTATAAAACTCTGATGAAAGCTACCAAAGAAGAAGTAAACAAATGGAGAGATACCTCATATTCATGTACAAGAACTCAGTATTGTCAAGATATTAATTCTTCTAACTTCATCTATAAATCCAATACCATCCCAATCAAAATATGAACAAGTGATTTTGCTGCTATCAACAAGCTGATTCTAAAGTTCATGTGGAGAGGCAAAAGACCCAGAATAGCTAATATTGAATATTGAAGAACAAATCTGTTGGGCTAACATTACCTGACTTTAGGACTTACTCTAAAGATACAGTAATTAATGACAGCATGGTATTGGTGAAAGAACAGACAAATATATAGAACAGAATACAGAACCCAGAAATAGATTCATATAAATATATTCAATGATCTCTGACAAAGGAACAAAGACAATACAATGGAGCAAATATAGTCTTTTCAACAAGTGCTGCACAACTAATATCCACATGCAAAAAAAAAAAACTAAACACAGACCTTACACCCTTCACAAAAATTAACTCAAAATGGATCATAGTTCTAAATATAAAATGCAAAACTATGAAATTAGTAAAAGATAACATAGGAGAAAATTTAAATGACCTTGGTTATGGTCACGACTTTTTAGATAAAGCACCAAAGGCATGACCCATGAAAGAATAATTGGTAATCTAGACTTTATTAAAATTAAAAACTTCTCTGCAAAGACAAGAGTGAGAAAAAAAGCCATAGACTAGGAGAAAATATTTGCAAAAAAATATATCTGATAAAGGACTGTTATCCAAAATACACAAAGAGCTCTTAAAACTCAGTAAGAAAACAACCCATCTAAAAAATTGACCAAATACCTTTAATAAATACTCCCCAAAGATATACATATGATAAGCATATGGAAAGATGCTTCACATAGTATGTCGTCAGGAAAAGGCAAATTAACACAACAATAAAATATCACTGCACACCTATTTAGAATGGTTAAATCCAGAAAACTGAAAACACCAAACGCTGGTGAGGATTTGGACTTCATCAACACCACACTGTCTTAATCACTGTATCTTTGTAGTAACTCCTGAAGTCAAGGAATGTTAGTCCTCTAACTTCTCCATCAGTATTAAATGATGAATGAATACGGGAGCTGTCATTCATCGCTTGTGGGAACACAAAATGGTACAGCTACTTTGGAAGATATGTTGGCAGTTTTTTATAAAAGTAAACATACGCTTACCATATAAGCTAGCAATCATACGTATTGGTATTTAAGCAAAAGAGTTGAAAACTTAAGTCCACACAAAAATCTGAACGTGGATGTTTATAGCAACTGTATTCATAATTGTCAAAACTTGGTGCGATCAAGATGTCAAAATTTGACATCTTAAGATGCCCTACCCACCTTCAGTAGGTGAATAGGTAAATAAATTGTGGTACAACCAAACACTGGATTATTAGTCAACACTAAAAAGAAATGAGCTATCAAGCCATGAAAAGACATGGAGGAAACTTAAATGTACGCTACTCAGCGAAAGAAGCCGATCTGGAAGTATGAGATATTGTATGATTCCAACCATATGATGTCCTGGAAAAGGGAAAACTATGGAGACAGTAAAAAGATCAGTGGTTGTCAGGATTTAAGGGGAAGGAAAGATGAAGAGTAGGAACACTGAGGATTTTTAGGGCAGCAAAATTACTCTGTATGATACTATAATGGTGAAGATGTTATTATGCATTTGTCTAAACCAGTAGACTGTACAATACCAAGTGTGAACTGTAATGTGAACTATGGATTTCAGGTGATAATGGGGTTATTGTAAGTTTATAAGTTTTAATAAACGTACCACTCTGGGGAAAAAAAACAAAAACACAAACAGACTTAAAACTCTCCTGTTAGTATTTACACATTGCTCCTTAAAAAGACCATAATAAACTGATAGCTAAATTTATTTTTTAAACACATTTTTAACAATTTTAATATTAGCATCAAGACTAGTGAATCGTTTAAAAATGTTCTAGGAGTAGGAGGTGTTAATTGTGCCATACTGATTGATTTTTTAATGTGCGTATATATAGATTAGCTTTGAAAACAAAGATTTAACCAGATTTCATGAGTATGCGGTGGCAAATAACATCAAGAGGCTTTGTCGTCAAATACCCAGCAATGTGTCCTACCGGGTACAGAACTGCGGAACTGGGCAGCAATGCCAGTGACCGCTCCCCAGAACTGTCCAGTAGAGCTCTCTCAGTATTCAAAGGAATGTCAGAAAATGCAAAAGAGCAGTGGCAGAAGCTTGTAGGAATTTGGGACACGAGAGATTTGAGGTGTGGGTATGAAGAAGAAAGGCAGTAAGGGCTTCTTCTCTCCAAAAAAGGATGGTCTCCTGAAGAGAGATCAGGGCTGAGCTCTACATATGGCCCAATGAACATTACAGACATTTACAGAATTGTGATCCCTCTCGGAACCTGGGTGGCTCCGTCATGAGGCGTCTACCTTCAGCTCAGGTCATGTTCCCAGGGTCCTGGGATCGAGGCCCATGTGGGGGCTCCCTGCTCAGTGGGAAGCCTGCTTCTCCCTTTCCCTCTCCCTCTGCTTGTGTTCCCTCCCTCACTGTGTCTGTCTCTGTCAAATAAATATATAAATAAAAATCTAAAAAAATAAAAAACTGAGATCACTCTTGAAATTGTAATTTTCTGTATGATCTCATTCATGACTCCCTTCTACTGTTGTTGGCTTCAAAGAAAAATTCCGAGAACGTGCTCAAAACACAATGTCTGTGGTAAACTCCACAAATCCAAACTTCAGGTCTGGAATTTAAAATCTCTCAGAATGCAGATTCTTTTATCCTCTCTGCCTCCACTGCCCACAATACCTACTAGTTCCCATGAGATTTTCATCATTTTCTCAATATGACTTTGGTGTGTTACTCTTCTGTGTATCCCTGGCTGATAGTTTACTCCGCTTCGACTGACCTTCTCTATTTTACCTCAAAGTAACTCTAAACATTCTTTCAAGGTCCAATCTGAATATGTTTTCCTGCATAGAAAGTGATCTGATTGTCTGTTTGGCTCTGTCTCTCTCCTATTCACACCAAGTACAGGGCTGATTCACTGCCGATGGAATGTACCGTGATATAACACACTGGCCTACAGAAGTCGTTTGATTGCCTGTCTGACCCCTTCCCACACAGGGCTGAGACTATGTCAAGAACATGAACCTGAGAGTACTGGCAACAAAACTTTAGTGCGCCAGCTGAGGAAAACATAGCCTGATCGGGAAGAATAGGGTAGAAGATTGGGAAGAACAGAGCCCCCATCAGACAGGAAGTGCATCCATTCATGGGTTCATATTCTGCCACTTGGAAGTTTCCAAGTGTTTCCAAGTTTCCAAGAACCTAAACAGGATGGGGAGCTGCGGACTCAGGAACACCTCACATCGAAAACCTTGTCTTCATTTCCTCTCATGACTTTCCACCCTTCATTAATGTCTGGCCTTCTGGCCCCAAAGCCAATATCTACGTATAGCATTGGAGGGAGGGGTGGTGGGGGGTTGGGGTGGGGGTGGGTGGAATCCTTAGAGAAAATCTTGTCTTCATCTCTTATTTTCTTGGTAAGAGAAGTGAGCTATCCAAGTGCTCAAGCCCTCACTAAGGGTTTCTTCCTCACTAAGAGGGGCTCTCCTTTTTATCTTCGATGTGTCTTAAAATTTGGAATAAGTTATACTCTTTTGAGAGTTCAAATGGTCTGTTGTGAACGTCCCTATTTTAAACTGTTGTGTTTATATAAAAACTATTTGGATTTGTGAAAGAATTTACTTTTATAAAAATAACATGCTCCGTAAGTTGATAACTGCATATACATATAATATAATACTACAAAGCAAGAGCGTGAACTCCGTATTATTTCTTTCTTTGATCTACCCTCAGAGCTCACCAGTACCTGGCAAATATTAGATATCCAGTGAGTATTTTTGAACGAATAAGTAGGTGAATGACCTGGTATGTCATATTCTGAAACCACTAAGATTGGTTATTGTACACTATCTTCAAGAAAACTATTGTACAACAGTATACTTAATGTATGTTAAAGTTTTCTCACAGGGAAGTAGACAAAGTAACAATAAATAGCATGGATTATTGCCAGAATATAGGGGTACAAATCCCAGTGCCAGCATTTATAAGCTCTTTAAACTTGGACCACTATGATGCTAAACCATGAATATAATTATCCCACTCTGTGATATTTCAGTGTATCACTGGGCAGACTAGTGACCTAAAATCAGAAGACACAGTGATACCTCCTGAGGGAACAGTTAAGTTGTGGATTGAGTGGTTTGCTACTCCTTTCATAACATCTTTTCCCCCCCCTTCTTTTGTTTTTTAAATATCCTTTTTATTTATTTATTTATTTATTTTTTAAAGATTTTATTTATTGGACAGAGATCACAAGTAGGCAGAGAGGCAGGCAGAGAGAGAGGGGGAAGCAGGCTCCCCGCTGAGCAGAGAGCCTGATGCGGGGCTCGATCCCAGGACCCTGAGATCATGACCTGAGCCAAAGGCAGAGGCCTCAACCCACTGAGCCACCCAGGCACCCCTAAATATCCTTTTTAAAATATCCTTCCTTTTTAAAATATCCCTCTGAAATGGTTTTCTTTTTATTAACCTACTGACATTGTCACCTAAGCAAGTGAAATGGCATATCTTATTAAAGATTGGTTTTATAAATGTTGTCCATCTTTTTGGAAAGTATAGATACTAGTTCAATTACTAAGGGATTTAAAGAACTAACCCATGCTGATGTCATATTTTAGATTCACATGTTTAATATATGTTTTGCATTTTGTTTCTAGAGACACAGAAATTTTTTAAACATGTATTTATTGTATTTTTCTTAATTACCTCTCAATAATTCCTCCATAGTTTCAGCATGGTAGAACACGATTAATAGTCAAATGCTTAAACATCAAAGAGGCATTGATAAATGTGGGCACAAAATTTGACAGTTAGAAATACTATCAGTAATTCACAGCACACGCTAATTAACATGCCTAAATCAACACATCCCCACACATGAAGAATTAGAACTTTCTAAATCATTATATCCACACCCTGCCATGTGCAGTTTTTATAATACAGATAATGGCCAAATGGATTTTACTGCCTTGACAGCAAAGCCTGCTTTTCTTGTGTTGAATCCTTTTTAGGTATGCTGAATAAATGTGCAAGTTTGTTCTAAGAAAACGAGGTAATGAGAAACGCAAACTTCTAAGTTTTTAAAAATCCAGCTCACTTTAACAGGTCTCTTCATTTAAATCTTACCAAAGAAGGTGATAACCCTAAGGCACTCTTTTCAACTAAGCTGTTAATTAGCATTCACATTTGACTTAGAAAGAGGGAAAAAACAAAAACAAACAGAAACTCTGAATCTGTGCAATGTGCAATTTGCACTGTCTCTGTTCAGCAGTGTTAGAGGCATTCTTGTTGAGAATATTGAACCTGATCTATGTTTTTATGGTTCTCAATCTGTCAGGGGAAAAAAAATAAGGGGAAAAAATATTTCTATGGTTCTCGATCTGTCGGGAAAAAAAATAAGAACAGAAAAAAATAAATTGGGGGAAGTCCCTATTAATTCAGTGAATTGCTAAGAGTTCTTTGAATTCCTACTATGTGCCAAGTAGAAAGAAAAATAACAGAAGACATAATATTTAATGTTCAGGATGTTCTTCATTTATTTTTTTTAAGATTTTATTTATTTATTTGACAGAGAGAGAGGTCACAGGCAGGCAGAGAGGCAGGCACAGAGAGAAGGAGGGGAAACAGGCTCCCTGCTGAGCAGAAAGCCTGATGTGGGGCTCGATCCCAGGACCCTGGGATCATGACCTGAGCCGAAGGCAGAGGCTTAACCCACTGAGCCACCCAAGCGCCCCAGGATGCTCTTCATCTAAATGAGACCAATAAAACAGCTCTGGAGAGAGCTACTAACATACCTATGCATACCGATGCATATACACAGCCTGGACTCATTTATACATTTATCTTTATCCCTAATTCATATTCGTGTGTATGTATATGGACACACACACACACACACACAGATATAAATGGTAAGTTAATATAACATATTAACAGATGTGCAGTCTGCCATTGGCAGAAAGCCGGGAAGCCGTGGATCTGAGCTCAGCTAACCTTGTGTAATGTCGTGCTTTATAGCCATTGAGGCAGAAACCGGAAATAGATTATCCAGTGTCCTCACCCCTACCAAAACTGTTACACATCATCACACCCTCTTGCTAGGACCTTAAGCAACCTTCATCTTTCTTGTATCTCCTTAGTAGTAATAAAGTTAGCACTACCATGTCTTTTCCTCTCCCTCCAGAATGGAAACTCCCTAAGGGAAGAGACTGGGATAGTTTATCACCATATACCACACTGAGTAGAGAATCTGGGGCACAGGAGATGTTTATTTAATATTTGCCAAATGACTACATATGTAAGTTAACACTAATTCTTCTTTTTTTTAATATTTTATTTATTTATTTGAGAGAGAGGGAAAGCCAGAGAGAGCATGAGTAGAGGAGACGAGCAGAGGGAGAGGGAGAAGCAAACACCCCACAGAGCTAAGAGCCCGATGTGGGGCTTAATCCCAGGATACTGGGATCATGACCCGAGCTGAAGGCAGATGCTTAACCAACTGAGCCACCCAGGCACCCCATCACTAATTTATTACAAGATGGTAAAAGTAAGTGGTACAGAGAGAGGAGAGGACTTCATGTATCAGATAGCAATAATTATAATAATTATACCATGCTAAATATTTTGGAAATGTACATATACTTTCATGGGTCCAGATATAATCTCTAGTTCATACTGGCATTCACTTACTTGGAATGACTTATATGTCACAGAAGGATTCAAAGAAAGATAATTAAGTCATATCAGCTGCTGATGCAGGAGTATAGCCCATAGTTCCTGCCCCCACAACACTGTTAAGCACATCAAAGGTCCACACTAAAGCAGCTAACTTATAACTCAACTCTGCAATTGTTAAAGGGTATTTCAAGACATAGAAAGTCTACCTTTTGTGGCCCAAGTTACTTAGAAAATGATGGGAATGGGGAGAGAGAGAGAGAAAGAGGGAACATGAGAGGGAACAGCAAGTGATCAGACACAATAAACTAGGAAATTCAAACTAGCTGGGTCGTTCCCGAAGTGGAAGAGACCTACCCCACACTTCATCTGGAGCTCACAGACTCTCCTCTCCCACTGCTGTCAGTAGGCAGGGGGCCACCCCATGGCTGGGCAAAGGGAAGCCCTGGGCCTCACTGACTCTAGCTTTCCTGAGGTTCTGCCCTCTGTTGCAATAAGGTTTTGAGGGGCAAAAGTAAAACGGCAGGCTCTGGAAAAGGGAGGGCATTATAGTAGACCTATCACGGAACCACGCCAAGATGTGTCCCTGTTGGGCTCAGAACAGGCTGAGGCTGGGGGCCCTAAGGTAATGGCCCAAATAGCCCCTGACTTCAACGGCAAAACCCAATAGATTATACCCAATAGCCATGCCCCTGGTGGACAGGGAACAGCAACCCCAGAGACAGCAGCAGGTAGAGGACATCGCACACAGAGACGCGGACTTCTTCAAATTACACAACCAGCACAGCGGGAAAGGGAGTGAAGCTGGGGTTCAAACCTGGGTTGCCTGACCCTGGGCCCGGACATTTTCAGTCAGACTCCTTCTTTAAAAAGATGGAACTCGTTCTCTTCGCTTCTTGCTGGGGACATTACCTTTGCCACCCAATCTCAAATGCACAACCACGACCTAATGCTGTTACGGGAAGAAGATGAATAGTGAAATGGGTAAAGGTATGGATTTGGGAGAAATAATGAGCCTGGACTGAAGCAACATCCCACCTGCAACTAAAATCTACCTGTGATAGAATATCACATCCTACCACTGCAACCCTGACCAAACGTAACTTCAAGTTCATTACCTATATATGAATAATTACCGGTTGCCCAGGATTTTTGCACAAGTAAAAAATACAGCAGCTGTAGCAGTGTGCCCAGGAAGAGCTAAGGAGTGTCTGTGGCTGCTGCTGCAGAAAGCAGACAATCAGTACCTTTAGGGGACCCAGACATTGAGGAGTGCGTCCAGTCCAACCTTCCGGATCACACCTCAACCAGACTCTTCTCTGTTTCCAGCCACTGGGTTTATTCTTCTAATTCGCCTCGTCTCCAAAGTTGCCATCAACCTCTTCATCACATTTCCAAATCCTTTCTACCTCTTGGGACCAGAACAGATGGCACTCTCTTTGTAAGCCCTCCCCACGCCTCTCAGTGGACATAACCTCTTCCTCCTTTTTTTTTCTTTTAAGATTTATTTATTTATGAGAGAGAACGCACGAGTGGGCAGCACAGAGAGAGAGGGAGAGAGAATCTCGAGCAGACTCTGCACTGAGCATGGAGCCTGACATGGGGCTTGACCCCGCAACCCTGAGATCATGACCTGAGCCAAAACCAAGAGTCGATCGCTCAACCCACCGCACCACCCAGGCACCCCTCTCTTCCTCCTGTGAATGACTATAGCACAGGGTCAGCAACCCCTTTACAGAATTCATCATTTTCTACTTTTATAAATCGACCTCCACGGTGCTTTGTAAGGACACTTCTTCCCTATTAGGGAATAAACCAACAACGGCAGCGGCCATGTAATAACCGAAGCATTCTCTCTGGATACAAAAGCAAATGACGTTGTATCAAGTCGACAACCACCTCACTTACGAAACATGCTGCAGCCACCCCGTCCTCACGCTTCCCCCACCCCCCACACACCAATTCAGTCCTTAACTAACACAAGTAGGGGCAGAAAATACAAAATTAAAAAAAAAAAAAAAACAAGTTCTTCATTTTTTACTTTTTACATGACTTTGTGAACAAACAACTGACCCTTTACCGCAGAAGCACTTTGGCACAGTGTCAAGAGCTCAGGATGGAAAACCAGAAAGCACAGGTAATAAAACCAACGCTGCCACTAACTAGCTTTGTGACCTTGGACGTGTCCCTTAACCCCAGCTCACTTGGCTGCCTCTGGGGAGCCTTCCAGTGCAAACATCTCAGGATGCTGTGATTTTACTTTATTTCAATTCTCTAATATATGTAGGGCCTTTCAGTGTTAAACAGCACTAACCTTCGTGGAAAGACTTCTTCTTGGTTTTGTTGGCGCTGTTCTCGGCACCACCTTTCTGGTGCAGCGTCCCCCACCCCCACCGCCACCCCGAGACACGTGACAGATGACCCACAGCCACAGTCCACAGCTCACTCTAATGAAGAACACAGTTTCTGATCACACTATTATTATCTTAGTGAGACAGCAAAGTGGAAGAACGGGATCTCCCTCGCAAACCACACCTTGGCTTGCCGATGTCCTAACACAGGGCGACAGGGCTGAGCTTAACTGTAAGCGCACTGAGAACATTTCCAGTCCTGAAGCAGTAGGACACGGTGTATAAGACTAGCCTGCAAGTTCCCAGCCTGGGCTTGGACCGTGAGCCGGCAATTCCTAACCGGTCTTACCCTTGTGGCGATATTCGTTTATCCTGAATGTATCTCTACCACTGCCCGGGATGTCCCGCTTCTGTCTCTTACTTCACGGCAACCTTTCCTTCAAGGTCTTTATCAATATAAATGCCCGTGTCTCTGAAATCCTTCAAACGACCGTACCCAGTTTGCCTGAAGAATAACACACTTGTATCTCCAACAACTTGACAGTTGCGTCTTTGACAAAGATGAGTTCAGACCCACTCTCTACTCATTCTCTTATTTGATGTGTCCCGTGGCCAATCTGATCAGCACCGATCTCTGACTTTCTTCTCCAAGGTCGAAGAGATTCCTTCTCTGTTACACCAAACCCCCCCCCCCATTTTCCCGCTAAGCCCACGCTTTGTGTAAAGATCTAATCTGTAACTTCATCGCTCCCTTCCTTCCCATTCTGAATTATAACATGTTTATTTCCTGTTGAGATGTCTCCATAGCTTCTCTCTGTGCTTAAGATAAATGAAAATGTATTCTCACCTCCAAGACTCAGTGTGTTTGGACAGCGGCCCATTTCCAGGGCATTATCTCATTTCATGACTTGCCCAGCCCCTCCCGACCTTCACTCTGGCAACACCAAACCCTCCCGCGGCACAGATGCAACCAAAGTGAGGTACTCTGTACAAAGTTACAAGGTTAAGAGAGAAGGAAGAAAAAAGTATGTAAATATGTGAAATCATACGTTGAGTGGGAACATGGAGAGCACTGCGGACCAGCCAACTTTACAGTGACATGATCACCACCGTTAGTCCCATGCATGTCATCAAACCTCTCTACGTTGCCTCTTCTCTCTCTCTACCTAAGATGTTGTTTTATTAAGTGGTCCTTGGACCAGGAGACAAGGAAATTTGGTCTCTTCGTGGGACCTCCCACCAAGATATAAAGAAAAGAGGCAAGGGTTGTCAACCCAACTCACAGAATGACACAAACTGGCATTTACTTTTCCTTTGTCAATGGGGGTGTTTTAGAATGGCTATGTCTTCAGGGGATTTTCTGTTTCTTTACTTATTTGCATTTTAAAATTAAGGGTTCAGTCATATCTGGTGAACATGAGTTGTTATAGACAGCTGATAAAGTAGAAATAAAATGCGTCCCTTCTTGCAGTAAGAATGAAGTAGTTGCCAGGGCCCCTGGGTGGCTCAGTGGGTTACATCTTTGCCTTTGGTTCAGGTCACAGTCTCAGGGTCCTGGGATCGAGCTCCCTATCAGGCTCTCTGCTCAGCAGGGAGCCTGCTTAACCGCCCCCTCTCTCCCTGCCTCTCTGCCTACTTGTGATCTCTGTCAAATAAATAAATAAATCTTTAAAAAATAAAAAGAATGAAGTTGTTGCCTTATTAGTGAATCTGTGCCAAATACCTGCACATTCTTTACTTCAGTGAAACAGTCAGAAAAGTGGCTTATGTTTGCTAAGTACCCAGTATTATTCAAAGTGCTTTGCAGATATCGGCTCATTTAATTCTCAAAATAACCCGCAATGAGGGCATAAGGGAAATAAATTCTTCTCATTTTCCAAATGAATAAATCAAGGTAGAGGAAAATTACACAACTTTCCTACAAAAGAGATAGAGATTTGCATCTCGGTACAGGTTTCCCCACTATCTTTCGGAATCTGCAGGAAACCTTCCGTAAGTCAAAAAAAGCATAAGGTGACAAGCACACCCACTTTCCAGATGTCCGCTTCCCACCACTTTACTCTTACAAAAGACCTACATTGGTAGGTAACAGCTTTTTTCTGGAAAAGCAAAAATCCGCTTCAGACATCTTTTGGTTAGTGTTTCGTAAGGCAGGACTTTTGTAAGAGCCAAGTGGTGTAAAGTGATTTTTTGGAAAAAAGGGGCTACCTTCTATAGTCTACCTTCATTTATGTCTGTCTGTCTGTCTCTTTGTACTTATTTATTTATTTATTTATTTACTTGAGAGAGAGAATGCCTGGTAGGAGGGGCAGAAGGAGACGGGAGAGAGATCCTTGAGCAGGCTTCACGCCCGACATGGGGCTGGATCTCACGACCCTGAGACCATGACCTGGGCTGAAATCAAGAGTTGGTGACTCAGTGGACTAAGCCACCCAGAAGCCCCTATCTTCTACCTTCTTAAATAAAATTCTGTGCTATGATCATACCTGACCCAAACCCGGGAGGACGTGAGGATCCTCCAAGCAAATGACTGTCATTTTTCTTCTATGGCTTGACCAGGCTCTGAGGTTTATCTTCTTTCCATCCACCAGTTGCTGATTATTTGAACAAATACAACATAGCAAGAGAGGACAGGGACCCGGGCTCTTTTAAACTTCTAGAATATAAATCCCCGACTCATTGATAAAATTACGTTTGATTTAATCATTTTAAATTATCTGCCCCTTTTGGAATGTACATCAGATTAGGCCCAAGAGGGATTCAGTCATGCTAACCCCACGGAAGCAAACCAAAGCTTAACTGAAGTCCAGGTAAGGAAAATCTAGGTTAAACAATCAGCAGTGGCCTGTTCAACACGGGTTACCTAACCTGGTTTCATACAAGGGAAGGGACCCTGCTTTAGTCAATCAGTATGTGCCCAGTGTAACTCCCAGGCTTCTGCTCTCTGGTCCACAAAACACTTTCAAATTATATGACTCTTTGCAGCTCCTTTCTATCTGCTAGACAGGATGCTCCCTGATTCAGGAATCGCTGAACATTGCCGATAAAGTCTTTAAAATTACCTCGGGTGAATTTTGCTCTTTAACAGGAAGAATACAAAAATGTTTAACTGTGAAATAAATTTAATCATTTACAGATTTAATAGTATTGTCATAAGTAACATTAAAAATATGATGTATAGCTTGTTAAAATCATGTTACTGAGACAATTTTGAATAATAAAAACATTGTGTTTGTGCTAAGTCACTTAGCCCAGGAGTGAACTTGGACCAAATCCCAGTGTCTTCTATCTGATGAGGCAGCAAATATGTTTTTTTACTGCTGAATGAAACAACAGTGCTTTGTTTTCTTTTAATCACTGTGTACACAATGCCTCTGGAGAAGTGGTTTGAAAATCAAAAAACAAAAACTTCTCAATATCCTAAGTTTTCGGTTCATGTTACAACAGGAAGAATGTACTACAATGTTTTAAACAACTTATTTTGGTGGATAACTTATTTTCCTAATCTTCTGGATGAATATATAGACTCCTTTAAGAAGATAAATGGAGGGGCGCCTGGGTGGCTCAGTGGGTTAAAGCCTCTGCCTTCGGCTCGGGTATGATTCTGGGGTCCTGGGATGGAGCCCCGCATTGGGCTCTCTGCTCAGCAGGGAGCCTGCTTCCCTTCCTCTCCCTCTGCCTGCCTCTCTGCCTACTTGTGATCTCCGTCTGTCAAATAAATAAATAAAATCTTTTAAAAAAAATTTAAAAAAAAGAAGATAAATGGATCACTTAACATTTTTACATTTTTAAATGTATGTTACTACATTTGGGGGCAGATTTATGTTTTCAAGAATTGGATTATCTGGGGATTAATGGGAGTGAACAAAATAAACTAGAAAATGTCCGCTTTCGTCTCTAGTGTGGTAATGAAAGATTTTAATTTCAATATTAGGAGATTAAACACTTTCTAATTACAACACTTGTGTTATTTGGAATATGGGGAAATGAGTAGCTTAAAAATATGAATAATTTACAGTTACAATATGGCTGTTTAAAAATATGGGAAAGTTTTAAAATACGGAAAGGTGTAAAAATATGGATAATTTTCAAAACGACACGGTTGTATTTTTAGTTTCTAGTAACAATAAATACAGACAAAATGTCTATTCATTATGTTCTTTAAAACATGCTCTAATGGTAGTCTGGTGTTTTTCCACACTTTTGCCTCCTGAACAGGTTAAAGCAGCGAAAAGAGATAACAGAGGGGGAACCAGTGTGTTCATCCATCCACCTTCAGTGTGACCTAGGCTACATTGTGTTCAAACACAAGAGCTAGTCAGAAACATTAGCAAAAATCAGTATCATTCCAAAAAGGACACAGTCTGGCCAAAGCATAGTAAGCTAGGTAACGTAATGAATTTTCTTCTTGGGCCCCAGGTTAGAACTTAGAGGCTGGTTGTGTCTTTTTTTTTTTTTTTTTAATATTTTATCTATTTATTTGACAGAGAGAAAGATAGCGAGAGCAGGAATACAAGCAGGGGGAGTGGGAGGCGGAAAGGGAGAGGGAGAAGCAAACTTCCCGCTGAGCAGGGAGTCCGATGTGGGGCTCAATCCTAGGACCCTGGGATCATGACCTGAGCCATAGGCAGATGCTTCATGACTGAGCCACCCAGGCACCCCATGGCTGTGTCTTCTTCTCAGTGCTTCCTCTTCCCCGAACATTGTTCTCAATTCTCCAAATCTGACCTACAAGTGACTTCCCTCCAGAACACTATCCATATCTTCACTTATCAAACATCTTCATACCCTTTTTTCACCCATTCTGATCCCATCATTATTCCCTGGTACCCACCATCTTCACTAACACCCCTATAAGGCACTCATTCGTGTACTCAATCATTCACGTCAATGTACTTAGCATCTCTTCAGTGCCAACCCTATTGGTTGCTAATCCCTCCCCTTAATACCACTAACATGTATCATTGTTCATCAGATTTAACTTTTTTTTTCTCTCCTGCTTTATTTTTGTGCATATACGTATCTCCTAAACTCAACCGCAAGTTTCTTTAAAACAGGAATTTGAAAGAATAAACCTTTTTTTTCCCATCTGTCATTTGCAAACGACCCTTTTATTGACATAACTGATTTCAATGAAAATGCATGTTTATGCCACAGAAATCAAGTGTTCCCTCTGAGAGAGAAGCAAAATTGCCCTTGTCTTCAGAGGGATTGCTTACTTATTACTACACATTGAATTAATGAATGACAATGGGTATCCTTTTTAGTTTATTAAAATTGATCATGTTCATTTGTATTTGCCAGGAATATCTTTAAAATACCAAGGTAACCTTGATTCCAATATATGCTCAGATTTAATTATAAGAAATAAAGGTTAAATTATGTGAGAACACACGCTGAGCTCATCCTTGCAGACTCTGGCGTGAAGAAATCAACACACTGAAGAAGAGAAGATATAAGTGGCACTTTCCCCATTTCAATTTAATTCTACTGCTTTTCTAATGAAAATTCACCTAAACACAAAGTACCTCACTAATTATCTAATCACAGCAGGAAAATAATAAATGTAAACTGTACAATTGTATTTAGAATTGTGCTCAGAACTGCTTCACACTTGGCTCTTCCCTAAGGTATGTTAACCAAGAGTAAGGTTTCAATATATTATCCTAAAGAAAACTGAACTCTATTAACTCACTCTTCCAACCAATTTAGTATCAATTTAATATCTACAAATTGGTTTTGGGTCTTTGTTTTATTTTTGTTTTTTGGATTAACAAAATTTTTGGATCCCAAGTTCTCCCTCCTTTTATAAGTCTAGTTGAAGATTAATTGGGTATCACTGTGAGATGGTAAAGCCAATGAAAAGTCACATTAAGTTCAATGACTAAACACAAATTCACTCTTTGTTGATGCACATAAATTTGAGGAAGATTTCTGAAGTTACAACTCTTCCATGACAGCGTTTGAGGGAAATTTCATTTGCTCAGCAGTAGTTCAAATTTCAAAGTACAGGAACGATGCTACTTAGAGACAAGCAGGGAGAAATGGCTGATTCTCGAAACAAAGTGCCCTCCTACTGAGTTTTATTTTTTTAGCCATCAAGAACTGATCTCCCTTTAAAAATTAGGGGATTCTATATTCTCCTTTGGCAATATGCCTCCCAGCCCTATTCAGAAGATAGAACCATTCAAGACAATTTGTATAAATCTATTTTATACCTATCTCTTATGTTTTTGTTTGTTTGCTTTTAAATCTAGCAACGAAAACAGCCCTTATCATAAGGGGGTAGGATATGGCTCAAATCAGGTTAGAGATGCTAACAGAAGCTCTAATATTTTCAAATGAGTTCAAGATTTTAGGCCTCCATGAACCAACCCCCCAAATGTATAAAAAGCAAATATGATAATTTTTTAAATACTTTATTTATTTGACACAGCGAGATCTCAAGTAGGCAGAGCAGCAGGCAGAGAGAGAGGGGGAAGCAGGCTCCCCACCAAGCAGAGAGCCCGATGCGGGGCTCGATCCCAGGACCCTGAGATCACGACCTGAGCCAAAGGCAGAAGCTTTAACCCACTGAGCCACCCAGGTGCCCCCAAATACGATAATATTAAAGTCACCACTAGAAATATTTGTAAAATATTGGCTGCTAGAAAAAGGAAAAGATTAGAAATGGATAAACATTCCTCGTAGAACCCATGAAACAAAAATAATATTCGCTAGGCATCAGGAAGGGCTACACAACTGTCAATGAGTTTAAGGTTATGATTGATTTGTTTATCAGGGGATGCCATAGATAACTTTGATTTGAGTAGTGCCTTTGGCAGAGCTCTAGTTCCAGTCTTGCCAAGAAAAGGTGAAGTTGTGAATTAGGTAATTGCACAGCTATGTAAAATTTATTGTTCACTAAGCCAATTCAGATTGTTGAGCATTGGATTGATGTCATCTAATATAGATATTTCCAAAGACAGGAGACTATCCCAGGCAACATTTTCAATCAACAACTTACAAAAACAAGCAAGCAAACAAACAAACAAAAACACTAAAGCTAACAAAGCACAGTTTAAGTGAAGTAATTACTAAGTCCTAAATTTAGTGTTTTTTTTTTTTTTAAATCAATTAAACAAATATAAGCAAGACAGATGTGAAATGGCAGTGGTTCATTTGAAAAAGATCTGAATGCATTTTTACACACAAACTGGGCCAACCCTGATACAAAACCTGCTTCGGTATGGATAAAAAAACCAATAAGCATAAACCAAAGTCAAATTCAGCCTTAGTTGCAATAAATAGCACAGTTTCTTAGTCACAGAGGCAAGTCAATGGTTCATATTTTGCACTGGTCAGACTAGATTTGCAGAATAGTGTCCTCTTCCCTTAGTCATTTCTTGTTCATTGAATAATACGATAAGCATCTTTCCTATGCAAGGTGAAGTGCTATTAAAAAAAAAAAAAAAATCCACCTGAAACATTTTAAGGAAACTCATAGAGGAAGGCTTCCAAGAGGAAGCCAATTAAAATGATGAGGATTCCAAAAGCATTTCACATAAATAGTTAATGGAAGCTGAGATATTTTCACCAACATGGAGAATAGCCATAAAGAATAAACTTACACATGGGGAAAGCTACCATGAAAATTGGGTTTGTGTTGTCTCAAAAGGTGGAACTAGGGGTGCCTGGGTGGCTCAGTGGGTTAAAGCCTCTGCCTTTGGCTCAGGTCATGATCCCGGGATCCTGGGATCGAGCCCTGCATCAGGCTCTCTGCTCAGCGGGAAGCCTGCTTCCCCACTCTCTCTCTGCCTGCCTCTCTGCCTACTTGTGATCTCCATCTGTCAAATAAATAAATAAACTCTTTAAAAAAAAAGAAAGGTGGAACTAAGACTAAGAGGGCATAATCAATTACTGGAAGGCAAATAGGAGACCAAAAGAATAAAGAATTTTCTGACAATTTGAGTTTCAAAACAATAGAAGAGGCACCTCGTACATCCCAGCACCATGGACAGGTACAAAAGCAAGCTCCTGGGGATGGTGGGAAGGTGTTCCTGTAGGTGGGTAAAGGTGCATTGACCAGCTGTGCAGAATTGCCTTTGAAATTGTGATTCTTGAAAATTTCATTCAAGGAAACTACACTATAGAGCTCACATTGCTTAGATATGTTGGCACCTTTTTTTTTTTTTTTTTAAACGTGTATCCTGTTTATCTTGGGACCAATGAGTTTCTCTTTCTTCCACTTCAGATACATCTCCGATCTCCAAGCCTCAGGGTCCTTTCCTGCCATGTATTCCTGGCTCCTGCCTTCAGGGGAATTATCTATTTATATTCCCTGGGCTCTTTAGAGGAACTTTTCTCCCCCAGGGTTCCAACCCTAACTGTTCACCTTTAGGCTGAATTCTCTGGAGCTGCTCCACTCCATCCAATACACACTTGATTCCTGGTTTCTTAGCCTCATCTAAGCTCTGGGCATACAGTATTGCATTATGTTCCTCTAACTGAGCCTCATTTCCAACAGCACATTCTAGGTTTTCCTTGGTCCTCCGTCCTGAGTTTGTGTTCACAGATTGTCTAGGAATAAGTACTCCTGTCATTTTGACATAGTTCAACCTATCCACTGACTACCATTTTCTCTAAATTCTAGGATGCTTCACAATACACTGCCCCAGTCTACCTTCAGCATGAACTTCAAGGTATTCAACTTCTAATCAATGATTACTATGTTTCAGTGGAAAAACAAACACAGCCTTTTCAACTTCAGTGTTAACTTGCCAAGCATGCAGATACATGGAAGACAAAAGAAAATACCATTAAAATTATAAAAAATGAAAATAAATAAATAAAATCATTAAAAATCAAATCAGTTAGAAACTAGGGTTGAACAAACAGGAAAAATTAAATGTCAGTAAAAGAAAATAGAGAGTGAAGTTATTATTTGGGTGAATGTAAATTATTTGGGGAAATAATAAGATAAAAAATCCAGATTAGATGGAATGAAGACTAGAGCTACAGATAAATTAATAGAAACACTGGCTCTAAATATAAAAATGAACTGGAGAGGATAGAAAAGGGTAGAAAAACTGTTTGAAAAGGACAAGACATCTTTAAATCAGGAGTAAGAAAGGATGTGTTCTAATACTGAGTAGAAGACATTTGATAAGAGGTTTTTTGGGTTTTCTTTGTTTGTTTTCCAGGAAAAGATTCTCATACCATACAAGGGAGGAAGAGCTCTTTAGATATGTTATCTCACTGAAGCCACACCCACGTGGAATAAAACCATGTGGTTTTATAATATAATATAATATAAATACTTCACCTTTCCTGTACCATGAACAAAACACATACTAGAAATCAGACTCACGACAAACATGTATACTCAACTCCCTCAAGAACCATGACAACAACAAAAGAGTAATCTCTTACCTTGGATCAGAAAAATAAATGATAGCTCTTTGAGCTAATACTAGCCTGTGTGTTACTTACTAACAAAAACAACTTCATTCCTGATTTTTGCAATTCTGTTATGTGAAGATGACTTTTGCAAATATAATAAATACCAGTGAAAAAACTGCTGTTTTTCTACTACAAATAAACAAATTATAGCCTTGACAATTCTGTAATCTTTAAGTACACATCAGATTTTTGTTTGTTTTATTGGCAAGCAAGCATTCCAATGTTAAAATTCCCTCGCAAAGCTTCTCTCAAGTAAATGAGCATTCTTTTCTAAGACTCTTCCCTTCTCTGGGTCTTCCTTTGTTATGGCCGTAGATAGTCCACCTTTGTTTCTGTGGTAGAAAGTGAGGCTTATGGAGGTGCTCTAACTTAACCACAAAAGCACAACTAAAAAACCCACTAGAATCAGGATTTACATAAAAAGTCTAAATTTGTATTTTTATCTACTGCTGAGTAGCAAATTACCCCCAAACTCAGCAGTTTAAAATAAGAAGTAGGGCACCTGGCTGGCTCAGTGGGTTAAGCCACTGCCTTCGGCTCAGGTCATGATCTCAGGGTTCTGGGATCGAGTCCCGCATCTGGCTCTCTGCTCAGCAGGGAGCCTGCTTCCCCCCCTCCCCCCACCATCTCTCTGCTTACTTGTGATCTTTCTCTGTCAAATAAAATCTTTAAAAAAAAAAAAAAAAGAAGAAGTATTTATTATTTCACAGTATTTGTGGGCTAGGGAATCTGAATCTGAATTAGCCAGGTACTAAGGTGTGACTTTAGGTCTCTCAAAAGCCTGAAATCAAGCTGTTGGGGAGGGCTATAATCATTTCAAGGACTGGATAAGCATCCATTTTAAGCCCACTCACACAGCTATTAGAAGGCTGTTAACATTGACATTCCTGATTGCCACACATACTACTTCCTTGCCACAACCATAGGGTTTCCCACAGCATGGCATTTTGCTTCGCTCACAGGAGGTAGGCTAGGGAGTTATCAGAGGATGTGTAGGAAAAGGTGTTGGAGTACTGTAACTTATTCTCAAAGGTGATATCCTATTTTGTCTGTCATATTGTATTTTCTAAAAGTGGGTCACTAAATCCAGCCCACAACCAAGGATATACAAGAATGCACATCAAGGGGAGAGCATTAGGGACTATCTAGGAGCTGCCTACCATAGGCTACACACGTGAGACCCAAACTTACCTTCATCTTAAATTATAAAACCATTATAGATATATTCATGTAAGAATATTTACTTCAAAAAGTACTTAAACTGAAGCAAAGAAAAGTCAACTATTATTTTGAATACAGAATAATTAAATGCATTAAATGCATTTTTTTCCATCACAATATTACAAATATACATTTAAATATCTTAGTGCAGTTCCAGGTACAATATATTAGGTCACTGAAGAACAAAGATACTTCTGCGAAAAACTAAATGAATAAATAAAAGTCATGTTTTTAAATGCATTAGAGATCTGTGGAGCACTCAACATTAAACCAAATTTCCATGCACGGGTGTATTTCTGTGATGAGATAAATGTTTTTAGTCACTTTTCTCTCTTCGAGTGCATAAGTCAATTATAGGTACAAGCTGAATTGGGTTGTCCAAAAGAAACCAAAGAAAAAGAGAAAACAGTAAAACTTTAAAAAATTTTTTTGAAGATTTATTAATTTAGTTGAGGGAGAGAGAATATGCACACAAGCAGGGGTAGAGGGAGAGGGAGAATATCAGGGTGACTCCCTATTCAGCACTGATTCCCAGGTTGGGGGGTCAATCTCATGACCTTGAGATCACGACCTGGGCCAAAACCAACAAAAGTCCACTGCTCGACCAACTGAGTCACCCAGATGCCTCAAGAAACCAACAAAGATTATAATAGTACTACAGGGCTGATGGGACATAGAAAATTTGAGGATACTCAAAAGTATGGCTTAAATTTGCTGAAATTTGGTGCTATATAGCAGGCTCTGGAGCTAGGCTGAAAGCTTCAAAACTACAGAAAGAAAATCTCCCATAGTCTTGTGATGCTTAGGAAACAAAGACCTGACTAGAAGGGGCCCTATTTCAAGCATGGTGACTGCCTCCCCTTCAAGCACACAGTAGTTTTAAATCTATACAAAATTAGACAATGGGGAGAAGGTCTGTGACATCTGAAGAGCACAGGTGTATCTCCTACAGCTTTTTAAGGTAAGGAAAAAGACTCTTAGATTTTCAATCAAAACTTGTAAGTATTATTATTATTATTTTAAAGATTTATTTATTTATTTATTTGACAGACAGAGATCACAAGTAGGCAGAGAGGCAGAGAGGCAGGCAGAGAGAGAGGGGGAAGCAGGCTCCCCACTGAGCAGAGAGCCCGATGTGGGGCTCGATCCCAGGACTCTGGGATCATGACCTGAGCCGAAGGCAGAGGCTTTAATCCACTGAGCCACCCAGGCACCCCTAAGTACATTATTAAAAGAGACATATTTCCAGAATACAAGAAGTTTAAAGTAAATTAAAAGATGAAGAATTTCAACAACAACAAAAAAATATAATTTAGAATGAGAATTCAAGAGACATTCTAGAATTGAAAAAGTATGATATTGGATAGTAGGAATTTGTTGCATGGACTTAATCTCAGCCTGAACAGAGAAAAAGGAAGAATTAATAATCTCAATGTTAGATAAACAGAAATATACAAATAAAGTACCTAGACTAAGGGGGATAAAGAAAGAGAAGATTGTGTAAGAGATGCATATATTTTAATATTCTTATAATTTACAGAAGGAGAGAAGATAATGGGGCAGAAGCAAAAATTCAAAGACATATGATTGAGAATTTTCCAGAACTGATGAGAGGTATCAATTTGTAGGTTCATGAGTTTAAGAAGCCTTAACTAGGACAAACACACTGTGTGTGTGTGTGTGTGTGTGTGTGTGTGTGTGTGTGTGTGTTCATGCACACACATGCAAACACACATAGAGCCTCTCACACACAAAACCTACACAGGGAATATACTGATATCCAAGACAAAAACAGACAACCTAACAAAAACAAAACACAACAAACAAACAAAAAACAGAGAACAAATGCACATTGTCCTCACAGGAGCAACAATAAGACGGGCGGCTGATTTCTCAACGTAAATGATGAAGGCCAGGAAACAATGAAACGGCATCTTTAAGATGATGCCACTTAAGCTCGAACTAGACCTCTGTATCCACATGAAACAGTCTTCAGAACTGCAGTTGAGATCAGAATGGTTGGTTTCAGACAAGCCAGCACTAAAGGACTTGATCTCCAGCAGGCCGACACTAAAATTAAAGCTAAAAAGACTTTTTTTGATAGAAAAACAGTAATCTTAAATGAGAACATAAAAACAAAATTTAAAAAAGGAGTGGGGGCGCCTGGGTGGCTCAGTGGGTTAAAGCGTCTGCCTTTGGCTCGGGTTGTGATCCCAGGGTCCTGGGATGGAGCCCCACATCGGGCTCTCTGCTCAGCGGGGAGCCTGCTTCCCTTCCTCTCTCTCTGCCTGCCTCTCTGCCTAGGTGTGATCTCTGTCTGTCAAATAAATAAATAAAATCTTAAAAAAAAAAAAAAAGAATGAAGATACAAGAAGTAGGAAGTATGTCAATAAGCATGAATATGAACTGTACAAAGCAGTACTTGTACATCTGACAAAATTTAAATTATATCTAGAAGTAAAATACACCAAAATAAGAATGCAAATGTACAAAAAGATTTTAAATTTTGTGAGGTTTGATCCCTATGAAGTAATGATTAAAGTAATGTTTTTAGTAGACTGTAACAAGTCAATTACTAATGTTGTAAATTCTAAGATACCACTAAAAGTACAAGAAAAGAATATACACATACGTAAGTAAACTACCCAGTAAATGTTTGATTAAGCCAAAAGAAGGCAAGAAGAAAAAGAAACATGAAAGAGGGAAACTGAACACACTCTAAATGGTAAGGGGGCAGATGGAAATACAACTACATCCAAGCAACCAAATGAAATTAATTGTAAATAGACAAAATCTTTCAAGGGGAAGTCTAAGATTATCAGAAGAAAACAACAACAAAAACTAAATGCTGTACACAAGCAACTCATTTAAAATATAAGGTACAGTTTCATATCTTGCAAGTAACAGAATGGGAAAAGATATATCACAAAAACACTCATCAAAATAAAATTGCTATAGCTATACTAATAACAAAGTAGATTTTAGAGTAAGAAAGATAAAAAGAAAATTTCTGTTGTAATGAAAAGGAGATATCGCTTCTCGGCCTTTTGGCTAAGATCAAGTGAAAAGGAGATATCAAGATATTAAAATGATACATAACTATAAAACTTATGACCTAATTAGATTCAAAATATGTAAAGCAAAAATAGATAAGAAATAAAAGGAGATACAGATAAACCCAGAGTAGAACTTTGTCTGCCTTTCTCCATAAGTGACAGAATAAGTAGATTAAATTAACACAATTAATAAATTTAATCTGAAATAAGTGGACTATTTCACCCAACAAGGGTAGAATTCACATTTGTTTTAAGTGTATTTAGAATATTTTATAAAAATTAACCAGATGCTTGGATAGAAAGTAAATTCACAACAAATTTCAAAAGTTTGGTATTAATCAGACTAGGCTACCTGATCAGAAAGAGAAATTAAGCTAGAAACCAGTAGACAAGTAGAAAAATTCAGCTGTATAAAATATAATGATATTGCTAAATAATATATGGATCATATTAGATGCATTAAAAATATTTCATACTGACTGATAATAAAGAATTCAGTCCTAAATGCATTCCTTAGAAGGAAACTTACAGCTTTAACTATTTATGTTAGAAAAAAAAAATAAGGGCTTAAAAGGAGTGGTCTATATTTCCTCCGTAAAGAAGTAGGGATTTAAAAAAAAAAAAAAAAGCAGCTAATGAAACCCAAAAAAGTAAAAGAAAGACAACAGTAAGTTGAAGAACTTGATAAAAAAAAATTAAAAATGAATGATATAAAAATCAAAGATTAAATTTGTTTTTTAAAATTAATAAAATTAGTAAGCTTTAAAAAACTCTAAGAAAAAAGAAAGATAGGTAAGATTAATGACATCAGAAATAAAAATGAGAAGACTACACGAACAAATTTATGCCAAGAAATTTAAATTCTGTATGAATTTGAGAAATTCCTCCAAGTATCCAATGTAACAGAGATGACAAAAGAAATTTTAAAAATCTAAATAGTTCTATAGCCACTAAAGAAACCAAATTCATCATCTAAAAATCTTCCACAAAGGAAATATCAAGCCCAGAATTTAAGTTTTCCCTAATGCATTATTCTAAGTATATAAGGAAGAAATAATCCAAACATGCTAAACTTACTTTTCTTGCTCTTCTGCAGGCAAAAAAATGAAAAAAGTAAAAATAAACAATAACAAAAAAATAAAAATAGCAACAACAAAAATTCTAATTTTTATGAGGCCATAATTTCCTTGATGTAGAAATCTAACAATGACATTACAAGAAAGTAATCTGTTTCATAAACATAGATGGTAAAATCCTTTACCTGAATATCAGCAAGCCAAATTCTGACATATAAGTGTCAGTAAGTCATGGTCTTTTCCAAATAAGCAATGGTACTTTAACAGCAGGAAATTCAGTTAATGTAATTATTTATACTAACAGAAAAATGAGAAAGAAATTGTATGTTCATTTTGATAAATGCAGAAAACACATCTGGTAAAATTTAAAACCCAATTGTTATTAGAGAAAAATCATTCTTAATAAATAAAGGACAGACAGGAACTTCCTTAATCTGAAAAGGATTAACAATTCCTTCAATGTTTACTAGAGGTCATCCCAGTCTCTGAAGGCAAGAAAAGAAATAAAACACGCAGGATTACAAGGAAGACTTAAGATGTCTTAATTCACATGACATGATTTTGTACCCAGAAAATTTTTATAAAATCTGCGATCTATTAGAAGTATTAAGTAAGTTTAACAGGGTCAATGGATAAAAGATTGATATACAAAAAGGAATCAGTTGCATACACATCTCAACATCTTCCACAATCAAAGAAAATTAAATACCATTTGCATTAGTATTGAAATATCAAGTATCTAAGAATAAATCAAGTACGTGAAGTTTAAGGTCGCTATACAGAAAACTATAAAATGTTATTGAGAGAAATTAAAGACATTTAGAAAGATGCCCCATGTCTTTCAAAGACTCATTACTATAAAGGCGATAATTCTCTTCAATTTAACATTCAATGCCAACACTTTCAAAATGCCAGGTTGGTTATTTAGTAGAAAATTAAAGAACTAGCCTAAAATTCATATGGAAGGGAAGAAAATCAAGACAATCTTGAAGAAAACTAAAACTGGAGCATATATACTACTAAATATCAAGATTTAATATAAAACTGTATTAGTCCAGAAATTCTGTTAATGGTGTATGAATAGACAAAATGACAATAAAACAGAAATGGGATTCTAAAACATATCAACACATAGACAGTCCCCTGGTTTATGGTAAAGATGATACTTTCGTGTAGTAGAGAAAAATGGACTTAGAATAATAATGCTGAGATAATTGGACACAAATACCAAATCAAAAATCAATTCCAGAGAAACTGTGCATACAAAAATTATAGATAAAACGGTAAAGGTTTTTATACAAAGTATATGAGAATATCTTTTGACTTTGGCATAGTCAAAGATTTCTTAAACTGGATAAGAAAAAAAAGGAATGATAAAAAGAAAAATAAAAATCAGACTAAATATAATTAACAGCCTCTATTAGTAAAAAGAGAACGAAAATACATGCCACCAACTGGAAAATAAAATTAACAAAATACTCATATTCAGAATATACAAGGGAATGCCACAAGCCAATAAGAAAAAGACAACTCAGATTAATGAGCGTCATTCTTGAACTGGCACTTCAAATAGAGGACATTTAAATGGTTGATAAACACGAAAAAGTGTTCATCTTCATGGGTATATGCAAACTACATCTACAAGATAGAACCAAACATCAGAAGAGTAAAAAACACATAAATAAAAAGTAAAAAGTAAAGAGAGTGAGAAAGAATACCAAGTGTTTGTCAAAAGTATGGAGGCATCCAGAACTTGATACATTGTTGCTGTGAGTGTAAATTGGTAAATCTCTTTGGAAAACTGTAGAGCGGTATCCGCAAAGCTGAACATATGCATACTCTGTGATCTAGCAGTTCTACACTTAATAAATAAACCCCCCAAAATGCATACATTTGCTCACCAAAAGTTACTTACTAACCTCATACTGACAAGGACCCAAATGTCCTTCAACCAAAAAAGTACGTATAACTCTGTCCCTCCCTCACTCCTTCTCTCCTTCTCTGTCTCTCTCTATCTCTTTCCATCTCTCTCCGTCCCTCTCTCTCATACCCATACACACAAATATGAAGTAAATGATGGAATCTAGACACAAAGCAGTAAATACAAATGATTTCACTATGGAAAGTACCAAGGTAGATGAAATAAACCAAACTATTAGAAATCCCCCAAGAGGAGGAGTGACAAGAAGACAAGCCTGAGGGAGGGGGCTTCTGGTGACTTGAGTGAGTTCGGTTAAATGAAAATTCAGCAAAACCTTAGTAGACTACATATTTATAATATTTATATTTGCATTCTTCTTTATGTAAACTTTACGTCAGTGAAAAAATTAAAGTACAAAAATTGTACTGCATACACTGTATATACAAAATACCATGTATTCTATCTAAAATGATTGAACACAAACTGTGGGTTGGTGTGTGAAATCCTTTGCTCTGCCCCTCAACAGAGACAGCACCCGATACAATAGGAACTGGAGTTGATTCTTTAAAGTAGAAAGTTTCAAACAGTGGACAGATAATATAGTATTTTACGTTGTTATTGTCTATAGAGAGGAAGCAGGAATAGTAGTGTAAGAAGCATCATTGAGAGTACAGAGAGCTCCTCTCTTTGATCCATGATAATATGTAGGAAAGTAAATTAAAGGTCTCGGTAACCAACAAACTGATCTTAATTACTTACTAGCTAACGTGAAATCTTTAATGGCCAAATTTTATAGAGAATCGTTTAGGAAATAAAAATGAACCTATTCAATATTAATTAATTCCTTCTTAAAGCAATGATGCTATTTTGATGGAACATGAAAGCATTAATGAGAATATATGCAAGATTCACAGGAATACTACATTAATTCATTCTGATTGGTGCTAACACAAAATAAATTCATACAGTTGCATATTTGAGATGCGTTGTTACCCAAGCATATTTTGTAAACATAAGATAATTTTCATCCTTTAAAAGCACTTTGTTTTTATATATTAGCTGTCATGCATTTAGTGAGAAAAAAACAAGATTAATGTGTCTCTTCTAACGGAGTGACCTGCTTCATAGCAAGCTGTGTTCTATCCCTATGGATATTTAGAAAAAATTTAGATTAACTTACTGTTAATTTGCATAGTACATATATAGTCCCAATCCCCTACTTCAAATATGATAAAAAGAGTCCAGATAAGATCTTCTATTAGTTCAAATATTCTACTGCAGTTGTTGTGTATTACTTTAATTTGCCTCATGGTTCCTTCTTTCTGATTCACTGGCTGTTCCCTCCAACATTAAAACACATATACACACATTTTAATATTTCAGAGTGAGCAAGGGTGTGCATGTTAGCAGAACTCAGGCCAAATGCTAACGAGCATGGAATTTTCAAACAACTAAAATAACTTAAGTTTGAAGTATGATCATACAATTTAACACGTCTCACTCCTAGCAATACCAGAGGAAAAATACTATTTTATTTTCATAGAAAATATGAAAAATACACATTCTACAGATTTTTATGACGTCTGTGTGGATGTGCATGGAGAGTAGATGACTATTCAAACAGAATATAACTCACGGAGCCATGTTAAATGTAAGATGACACTAAAACGATAGTTTTCTCCGTAAAATTCAACTGTGAGGCTAAGAATACCTGAAATACCAAAGGAAGGTTTCCATTTCTTACTGCTGTAAATGCTGTCAAGTACTGTCAGAAATTATCTCCACTTTATAGCTGAGAACATCGATGCTCAGAAGCCATGCGTGAACAGCAGGTCAGGGATGCTGACATCTACGCCTGCCTTCCAGCCGCTCCCGCAGGTAGATTTTATTACAACAATTAAAATGTAGTACATTTACACGAAACTAAAAATCAAACAGAACGAATGAGACTGACATAAAGACCATAAAAATAAACACTGATGATAAATATAATGAAACAAATACAAACGTACCTAAAATAAATATTTGCTGTATTAAGGAATATTCATACAGAAAGTATATGTTACTTAGATCATGCAAAGGTGAAAGTCTATATATCCTCTTATTTTTTAAATGGCTTGATGAACGCCTCAAATGCTTTTTAGTGATAAGGCAAGGTATAAGCACGCAAACAAATTCACACATCATTCATTCATTCTAGTAGATGGAATGCATTTAGAGGAGATTAGAATATGACACTCCAAAATATGTTATTTTGGTGTAGAGATTACTTTGAGGTAAAGGAAACTGAGAAAAAGCCCATATGGGAGGAGATCTCTGCCCTTCCCTTGTCTGCCTAAGGACATAAACTTCCCTTCTCCCTTACCAGAAAGAGATCTATCCTTATCACCTGAGAGATGGTACAGGGAAGAGTATGCACCATAATCCTATCTATCATTAGTTTCCCTCATATATTTTATTTTATTTCTTTTTTAAAAAAGTTATTATTTATTTGAGAGAGACAGAGAGCAAGATAGCAGGAGCTTAATCAGGGGAGAAGCAGGAGAGGGAGAAGCAGACTCCCAGCTGAGGGGGGGAGCCTAATGGGGCTCCATCCCAGGACCCTGAGACCATGACCTGGGTCACCCAGGCACCCACCTCCCTTGTATATTTTCTAGTCATCTTTGCATAATTTATTACCCCTACAGGCTCAAATCTCTTTCCTTTATCTAGTCGCTTTCTGCAGTTTATTATGCTTTCTTAAGATGGAACAGGAGTCCCAAAATTTAACTGCATCTTTGGGTTTTTCACTTTTTCTTCTGTGAAGCCCTTGTGAACATAAAACTAAAAATACTAATAAAATTTATAAGTTTTTTGTCCTGTGGTCTTTTAAAAAAAAAATATGTATTTTTTAAAGTAATCTCTACACCCAACATGGGGCTCCAACCTACATCCCTGATCAGGACAAAGCCAACCAGGGGACCCTCTCCTACTCTTGTCAATTTAAATCAAAGGCCCAAGAAACAGAATTTAAGCTGATAGAAGGAAAGTTTTTCCTCCCCCATGCATTATACAAATGTCAATAAGAAACCCTATGCTAGACGTATAGAAATAATGTAATTAAAATAAGAAAAGTGAACCAAGGGGTAAACTACTCAAAAGAAACTATTGGGAGTTTTTTATATATGGGCCATGGTTTAGAAGAAAAATTCTACCTAAAGAATCATCATAATCCTTAAATATTCACGTCTAATTAAACTACCAGGGCGCCTCGGTGGCTCAGTCCTTAGGCATCTGTCTTTGGCTCAGGCCATGATCCCACGGTGCTGGGACAGAGTCCCACATCGGGCTCCCTGCTCAGCAGGGAGCCTGCTTCTTCCTCTCCCACTCCCTCTGCTTGTGTTCCTTCTCTCCCTGTGTCTCTCTCGGTCAAAAAATAAGTAAGATCTTTAATAAAAAGTAATAATAATAAAAAATATAAACTACCAAAGATTCCAATATAAAGCATAAAATGAAGACTTGCTTGTTAAATATCTGCTTTGAATGAGTCTATTAAAGAACAAATTCTCACTTCATATTATACCCAAATGTTTGAGTATCAACTTCTAGAATTATACTGCAAGGCACAGAAATACTTTCATGCACTTTTTCTAAGTTCATAAAGATGATTTTTCAACCTGAAGAACAGCTATTATTAGCTGTCTAAATTTTTTAACAGAGAGATAATGGCAATATTGATGTTTCTGGGAAATTGCGACATTCCTTTAGCGATCTAAATTCTGAATACCGTCATGCTCAGGTAACACTAGGAAATGTGTTCTCAGTTCTGGCCTAAACCAGCTCTAAATAGAATACCTAAGACTATCTTTACTTACACCAGTGTTTTCACCACCATTTATAGGACCAACTAAAATAAAGAGAATTTCAGATTCTTATCTAAACCTGACAGAATATTTAGAATTCTTGGCATATTTTAGCATTTGTTATTTGCTCTTATCCTTTCTGATAATATTTTTACATAAAGCTGAGATAAATTATGAGCTTCCTTCTCTAATTGTATTTCTGCTTTACTGCAAGGAAAACCCACTGTTATTCAAATCAATCTTTACTCCCAAAATGGTTGCTAGTGACACCCTGAAATTAGCATCTAACAGCCTCATCAATTCCAGATGACAAAGAAATAAGTGCCCCTATTGTATGATTAGGAGTTAGTTTCAAATCCAAAGAATAGTCTCGATTAATTTCAGCATATTTTGAATCTTAAAAAAGTTCATGTCTTTAAAAGAATAAGACAATTGTCTGACAGATTTTTTTGCACATTATGTCTGAAATGGATATGACCTTTGCAGTTGTGTATATGAAAATTGGTTTTAATATGTATGATTGTATTATGCTTCCTGTTATGCTGAGATTTAGAGAATTATTATTATTACTTTTTTTGACTATTACAGATGTCTTTAGTAAAGTCTAAAATCCATAACTTTTTTTTTTTCTTTTTAAGGTTTTTGGCTTTTTACAACTATAGAGGGGAAGCTTGATTGAAAATTTTCAGGTCAAAAACAGGGTTCTATTTCACAAACACAAAGTCATACTCCCTGGAAATCCCTCCCCATGATGGAAAATTCAGAATCTGTTCTTTCTGCTGCTGCTGCTCAAGTTGAAAGGGCCCAGGAGATTTTCAAAAGACATTAATGCACACATCTTGCCCTGCACTATTGAGGTCCTTTCTATAAAGGGATGTGTGCTACTCCATTTTCTTGGAATAAGATTGTAAATAGAAAAACAGAAGGAGCCATAAGAAAAAACAGAGTTACAAGTCTAATTCATGCTAGGTTCTCTTATCCAAGTTAGTGTGAGTTGCTAGAAATACTAACCTAGAGACTATAAAATCAGATTATATGTTTTTAAACTTAATCCCCGGGATCATGAGTAGTTTTACAGGAGATTTATTTTCGGTTCACCATCTCTTTTCTTTGGAAAGCCACGTTTCCAAAGATTCATCCTGTAATTAATTAATTGGGTGGTAGGCAAATGAGCTGTTCCTTTCCTCAGATTCAGTGTTCTAAGTTTTGAGAAAACGATGGAAAGCGGGTGGGAGAGTTTTGATGGGAAGGTCATGAGAATATTCTCCTTCTAAGATCACCTCCTAGTCCAATCTTGGGAAAATGAAGCTAGAGTTGCAAAGACGGTGTTTGGGACTGAAAAAGGGGGTGCTTATTTCTCCCCGACCATAAGCCATAGGTTGGAGCCTTGGCCCTCAGTGTTACATATTTGGAGACAGAGCTTTTAAGAAGGTAATTAAAGTTATGATGTCATAAGGATGTGGCCTGAATCCAACAAGACTGGAGTCCATACAAACAGAGGAAGAGAGACCAGGAATGAGCTTTCACAGAGGAAAGGCCATGTGAGGACATGGTGACGAGGCAGGTGTCCACCAGCTGCGGGTGGGAGTCTCACCAGAGACCAATTTCGCCAGCCCGACCCTCCTTGGACTCTTGGCTTCCAAACAGTAAGAAAAAAGGTTCTGTTGAAGCCGCCCAGCCTGTGGTATCCTGTGGTTACGGCATCCAAAACCAACGAAGACAGGTAATTGGGGTTTAATCTTGACAAGCTTACAGGCAACAGACCCACATACTGATAGCAGGGTTTTAGGAACTAGACCTGTTAATCCAGCTCCACTGACCGACCACCTCAATCATGATGGCTTTTTATCTTTGACTCTTTCTTCCCTACCTGTAATGTTCTTACCCGGCCTGGGGAGATCCTCCCTGACTCACTTTGTCCCTTAAATCCTGCCCATGTTTGAAACCCTCCCTTCCTCCATGATTTCAATCTTTATGTAAGTGCACACTGATGATTCCAATTTAAAAATTCTTAGTGCTGGGGCGCCTGGGTGGCTCAGCCGGTTGAGCATCTGCCTTCAGATTGGGTCATGAACCCAGGGTCCTCGGATCAGGCCCCACATCCAGGCCCCGCATCGGGCTCCTTTCTCAGCGGGAACCTGCTTCTCCCTTTGCCTTTGGCTGCTGCTCCCCCTGCTTGTTTTCAATCTCTCTCTCTCTCTCTCAAATAAATTAATAAAAAATCTTAAAAAAAATTCTTAGTGCTGTTATTATCTCTGACTCCCTTCAGCACTCATTTTGTGGTATGGCTTGGTTATGCAGCCCTCTTAATGAGACTGGAACATAGAGTGGATATACATTTCTTACTATTTTCTAGGGCTTAATAAACATTGGTAGGTTGGTTAATTTCCCTCTTTACCTGTTTATCCCACTTGATAAAAGACAGGTTTTTTCTTACAGACCTCAAAGCTTCACTTGATACCATGCTCTTCCTCTTCTGATACATCAATATTGTTGAAAGAGCTTCCGAAATAGTTAATTTCATGTCTCTAGCACTGTGTGGAAATTTTACAAGGTTTCTCTAATTTTTGTTGTATCTGTATATTAATCTTGTCAATTAACCCAAAATTACTGCAAAAAAAGAACATTTCCAGGTTGTATCTGAAAAAAAAAAAAAATTCATGCCAAAGAAAAGTTACCATCCTTTTTAATAACTGACTACATATATATGCATATATATACATGTATATATTATAATTATCTATATGTATATGGTTTATTTATATATGATATATATACATAATATATGGTTTATTATGTGCTAGAATCATTATATTTGAATATATGTTACATGTACTTTAAATAACAGTTCATAAGTTGAACAAAGAATCAATAAAATGTGAGTCCTTGAAATCCATTAGAGTAAGACATAATGGGTTTTTGCTAGATAGGGAGAATAAACATGTTCTACCCCTGATGTGAAATCGGCATGTTCTATTTGGCAGTCTGGTTTTAGTTATTTGGAGACCCTTCCTATACAGTGGCGGCAGGGTTCTGTTGTCAACATAACCCCTGGAGCCAGCTTGGATGAGATAAATTCCTGAAAATGTAGGGTTAAGATGGTGGGTAGCAACGCAGTTGGCAGAAAATATTCTGCTACCTTGTATAGCTTCCCGGAACAGGGGTGGACATCCAGATGTTCCCATCTAAACTTGTCCTCTGTCTCACAAAACAATTCAAGTCAATTCAATCCCAGGGTCTCCTCTATGGAAAGCCCCAAGAGGCAACCCTGTTGGTTTCCTTGGGAGATTATGCCAAGAAGAGTACAAAATAGAGATCACAACATCTTCACAAATTCCCCAGCCAGGAGTTGAATTTCTTTTGGCCAACTCCCTTGGTAAAGATACAGTGGGAAAACAGATGTGGAAGTTTGTATAACTTTAAGTTGCTGTTGTTTGTCTTTTAATCCTCAGATAATCAAGAATCAGAGACCCCTCAACATCTTTAGCAAGTACATGTGCCTTTAATTCAACGGTCTGGAGAAAATGTTAGGTTTAAAATTTCTCCAGTAGTTTTCAATTATTGTCAAAATTGTTTTCAATTTTTTTTTTTGAGGGGAAGGGAAGATAGTTTTGTGCATATTTATATGAAGCATGTTATCTAAGACCAATTTTGCAATCACAGGTATTTCTTGGTTGATTTGAATAAATTGCAAATCAATACTCCTCCAAAAAAAAAATGCCATTCTTGTTAAGGATGTTTTAAATAAACTTTAATAAGTAAGAATTTAAACTTTTGTGCTAATTCTCAGGTTTCTAATAACAGAGTATTTGAACCTTATAAATCTTGGAAATCTAATTAGACAATGTTAAGTTCTTTCTAGTTGAAGCCACAGATGTTTCACACTGGGAAAATCAGCAAGCCTCAGGGTTTGTTTGGTCTAGAGGAGTGTCAAATTTTCATGGATAATTTAATAGCTAATAACTCTAATTCTTTCCCGTAAACCAAGAGATGATAAATAATGATTGCACTAAAATTATAAAATTAACCCTCTAGGCTAATGAAAATTTTCAGGATCCATTGAGGAAATTAATTTCTGGTACTTAATGTTTCTTTATTGCCAATCTTTCTAGAGTTGTATTATACCTCATAATGTGATAGGAAAGGCACATCAGCACAATGGAAAGATGCAATTCAAAAATTATTTATCAGGGGAAGCTTCAAGTGTCTTATTTCTTATTCTCATTGACTAATCTATCATAAAAAAAAGGATTCCTCAATTCAAGATTGAGTGGCATTTTTATTTTTTCAAAATTTTTGATTTGTGCAGCATCAAATAATGAGTTTCCATAAAGAAAACTATATGTCTTAATGAAAAATGAAAAACCTGCATCAGAATCACATACCATTTTGAGTACTTTGATGTAATGTATTTTATTAAGTATATAATATAATTGGTCAACTCAAACTGTTACTACAAAATTAATTTCTGAAATTTATATAGAATATTGGGGTTTCTAGGACTTAATACCCATCATTAAAATGACTGCAAACTATTAAAATTTACTTTATCCTCACTATTGATTTTGTCTAAACTGTAATATTTTAATCTTCCAGAAATATTGGATCAACTATAATCAAGCAACTTTGTTTTTAATCTCTAAAGGAATAGTTATTGCAAGCTAGAAGTAGAAGTTAAGAGACCACAGACTTGTTCATGGAACATAACCCAACCACAGAGGTTTATATCATGTGGTTTATTCTCAGTCCGACCTTCAAGCGACCTTGATGCATTCTAGCTTGAAGACAAAAGCCTTTGCCGCCCAAAAGGAACTAGGAAATAGCATACTTTTAAATGATGCATTAGCACTTAGCATCTGGAAATCCCAGTTGCAATGGCCAGAGTTAAATCAGTGCAGGTTTTTGTTGTTGTTATGGTTTTTCTGGTTTTGTTTTTGTTTTGTTTTGTTTTGTTTTTTAAATAGCTGAGTACACCCAAACACAGAGAAACAAGAAGACCCTTGGGTAAGGAGAGTACCACCCTACACCCAACACTCCTCTCAATTAATGGAACCCAGTGTACAACAATAGTGTTTCCCCACTAAGATTTATGACTAGAATTACCTCATTGAAAATTGGCCTGTAAATGGTAGCTACTCTCTGGAACCACAAGTCTGGCTTTTTCTCTAGTGAGAGAGGCAGGCACTGAGGAATTCCTCTAGACACCAGTTAAAATTCTGTCTCCCTGAGTTCCTGCTATTGATTTTTCATAAATGTTGAGATGAAAAATTTGATCACAACGCCAATATAGTAGGCAAAGCCATGGATGAAGACAATAAAATAAATAAAAGGTAAAGATAATTCAGATTATTTTCTGGATTATGTTTTGCAAAATTTACCTTATCATGGGGGGATGGTGTTAGACCCATGGATAAATCTGGAATACATTGAGTTACTAGGAAATGGGCTTTTATTGTAGGCAAAATCCTATTTCCTAGTGTTCTTTGCCATAAGCATTAAATAATAAAGTAAATAAAACTGAAAAAAGAGTAATAGTTAAGTCACAAAAACCTTTCTACTAAAACCTGCATAAACACAGAAGCAACTTCATAATCTACTATATATGGCTATCCAATCAGACTTCTAAGATTTCTTTTAATCCTATCGTTTTAGCTTGACATATTTCTCAGTATTTACATAAATATGTCATTGCCTATTTTCTGTTTACCCATGCATACTCAGAATCTATCATTACTCTTAAAAACTCTAAGCATATGGTCCTTTTTCTCTGTGCTGGGAAAGGTCAAGCATATAAATGACAGGTGTAAGTTTGTTTGTTTGTTTGTTTTTCTAAAGCTTAGTGGGTCTTTAAATATAGCATCACACACACACACACACACACACACAAGCGGCCAAACTTCCTCACACGTGAGTAAGGGTGTTTTCTCAAGTGTTCTATTAGAGTTTGAGCGGTAGGGTTTCTGTAGCATGGGTGAAGGGATGCATCCATTGAGGTATATGCTTAGGGGAAAGGAGTTGCCTTTTAAATGCCCTCTGAAGATCAAGGAATTGGACTCTATATTAATTCTGAGGTAGCTATGGTGTAATGATTTGTCAACTCAAGAGGATTTCTGGATAGAAAAAAGAAGCTTTATCTAGAGACTTACAGGGAGAGGCAATGTGGAGGACCGCAGGATTGTTTCTCAATCTATTGGCAACTTGCAGGCTTGCTTAAGCGATTTAATATTTCAGATGAGGTTCCATCTACCCAGTTCTGACCTTGATTCTCTTCCTCCACAAGCTACACCCATCTTCCTGTCAGCCCTTGGAAGAGACAGCCCTGATGTCTTTGCTAGCTTTGTCTTCTCTACTTTCATCGTCCACTTCTCCTGAAATGACTCATTGTGAATCCCAGCCCTACATCCTCCTCGACTGCCAGGACCCCAGAGCTGCATTCTGATAATACTTCAATGCTCATATATGCTTAAAATGTAACTTAGTACCTCCTTCCTTCCCCAAAACAAGTTCCCTCCCTGAATCACTCACCATAAAACTGAATTTATAAACCTACTGGAGGCAGGAAATGTCAGCTCTTTGTTAAGCTCTGGTTGTGTCCTACACATTGCAAAGTCAGTAAACATGCATGATCACTAAGTCTGTATTTTAAGGGAGAGTATTTCCAATGGTTGGGAACTTCCTTTGAGTTTCTGAAATCAGTCTCTCCACCAATCTCTGTAATTCTTCAGCCAGGGATATGAGATCAAGTTTAGGCACATGGAAAGTGTGGGGATGCAGACAGGTTCTAGGGCTTCTAGAACCACGGGAACTCATTAGATTATAAAGTGACAGGTAACTTGTCAAGCATCCTTTGGTTTCACTGTATTTTCTTCTGAGGCTTTTGAGTTTAAACACATGCAAACAACATAAGAACACCATGCTATGTGGCAAAATTTAACAAGGTTGTTCATTTCATGTAGAAATACCCCAGAAATAAGAGCTATTTGACACCAAAATGATCAGATATCTAGCAGAGAAAACTGTACTTTTAGATACCCCCTTGTGAGAATTCTGATCCTATTAATTTTATTTTTCTTTCAAAACCTGTTACAAACTCATGAAGATATTAATGGATGAGCCCAGGGTATATTTCACAGACTAATGACATAAAAAGCCAGGCAAATTGAGCCTAAAAACATCTGCTGGTGAGAAAAACAAGTTTTAGTAGAGATTGGGCAAGTACCTTTCGTGTGATCAGTTGTTAAAGTGAGATTCTCAAAAAGAAAAAAAATATATATATGTATATATATAACTTAAACTAATTACATAAAATTTTGAGATAACTATAATTTAGCAAACAGAAATGCTTTTATGTCATATAAGGTACATATATATTTAACATATAATACATGTATTTGTATATTTGAATTTTTAAATTTTACAGTCATAAGCTTCTAATATCTTATAAGCAAATATATGACCAAACATTATTGTACTGTATTTATTAAAAGTAATATTATTTATATTTCATTAAAAATGAATTAAACACTTTGCACATACAGACCTCATTTCAAAGGTTATAAGAGTTCCATGGAAAAGAACTTTGTTCTATAAGCTGCTGAAGATTACGGAAGAACTATTTCCTGAGTGTATTCATTACAGTTTTGCATAATTAAAGTTATTAAATTTATTATTCAGTATACCCTTTCTAAATCTGCCTACCTGTGCTATACAAAGGCTGCTCTGTATTCGGAGCTTGACTGAAATGGTTTTTAAGTGATAACCGGTCATGTTCCACCGTCCCCAAGCCTTCTCTTCTTGCTAAATATTATCAAATTCTTGAGACGTCTAGACCTCTCCCCACCCCACTTACCCTCCACTGCACATGCTGTCATTCCTGACTATTGCTCTGAAAACATAAATCCAGGAAAATAACATAATCCGTCTGAGACCTAGACAACTACGTACTTGGGGCCATGGCTTCCTTTGTTTTCATCCCAAAGTGATGAAGGAGTGTGATTGACCAAAAACATAAAATCATTATAAATCATAACAATCTCAAGGAAAATGTTTCTTACTCGATTTAAGGGAAAATCCCCATCCAGAAAAACTTGGAATATTATACTAGGACTAGGATTAGTAATGAGAGGCTTTTGAGTTTATGCTGGGATTTTTAAAAAGGTTAGTTTTTGAAAAAAAAGTTTCTTTCTCTTTTTCTTCTTTCTTCTTTAAATCCTCTCAGTATTATTAGATAACACAGTTATTACTTTAGTCTTTGTCTTGGTTTGTTTTCTTTCGGTTTTTAGAAATCAAATTACTTATTATCCCTAAACAAAGGGAAATAGTGTAAGGGTTCATGGAATTATTGACAATTGGAAAAGAAATACTACTTTGAATATTGACCATGTAGCTCTCACTGAAGATCCTTACTCTTCTTAGCAAGAGGGACAGAACCTTGTAAAAATTTTAAGAGTCTGAACTTTTCTGTAGAGGACAGATGTTTTGCCAAAGCCTGTGGCACTTTGGCATTATGACTTTTTTTTTTTTTTTCCTATGATGGAAAGGAAGAAAAAAAATTGACAACATCGAAAGAGAAAGTTCCTCTGAGACATCATTGTTAAGGACTGGTACTGAATTTGCCAATTCAAATAGGCAGAAAATTCTGAATAAAGCATGAATGTCCTTAGGATAATGAAATCCAATTCTGTAGAGGAAAGGAAAGTTTCTTTAAACAACAACAACAAATAGTGCAGATATCTGAAATGAACCAATCCTCCTCTTCTCTTTAATCCATCTCAATATGATGATTAGATGAACAAAATTGCCTTATAAAATATTCATACAATACAATTTAGAGGCAGCTTAATGAGGTGCCTACAATTCTTGCTGGGAAGAGTGACTGGAGAAATTCCCTTAAATTGCAAACAAAGAGTGGAGTGGAGTGGATTTATATTATAGTTTTTCAAAACAAACTTCTTTCTTCTGACATTCTACTGAGTATTCCATACAAAGCCTAATATTGTATTCACTCTGCTCTCTGCTTTCTTAGGTTCTACTCCCATCTGCCCAACTCTTTTCTTCCAGGAACACTGATGGCCATAAGGCTCTAAGTCAGTAGGTATCTATGTGGTCCTCGGTGTTGCTTGGGAATCTGCACCAACCCACCTCTGCTCCCCCGGAACTCTTTGCTGGGTGGCGATGCTCAGTGAACACACCACTTCTTCCACCACTGGCTCAAAGGCACATTTCGGTTCAACAACTCTTTGTAGAGAACCAGCATCAGACCAAGTGCTTGGGAAGTAAAACAATGAATAAAAACCCCTCGTCCTCCACGTGATTGCAGACTCACGGTGTGATGCAAGGTTTTCAGGAGTCATGAGAAACCTCTGCCCCTCATCCTTCCCCAGGTCCCTCTCCACAACCATAGCCAGCTTCCCGGGTCCAGTTTTAGAGACCGGGGGGTGGGGGGGGGGCGGGGGGAACGGGGGGGGCGACGCCCGTGAGCAAATGAAAGGCTCTGTGACTCAATGCCCCCTAGGAATCTGTGAGGGGGACTTCAATTTGTGGATTTAGAGGTATGTTTGATAAATTTAATATTTCTTGCATTTGGCCAATGAATCGATTGATACAATAAGCCAACTTAGAAATACAGACTTTGGTAACCGGTTTCGCCCTTCCTTTTGGAGATTTTGTCCAACTCCTCTCTTTTCCTCTTTCGCTCAACTTTTGGACGTAAGGAGATGCAGTATCCTGGTGTCCTTCATTTTTATTTATTTATTTATTTTTCTAAAGCCGTTACTCCTCACGTAGTCGTATGGGCTGACCATGTTTCTGTCATTCTGATTTCTTCTATTCCTCTGCCCCGACACTGAATGCAACATCCCATTTCCTTGGCTGCCACCTTCCTGGGACCTTATCTCGGTTCACAGGTTCTTTAACATATAGTGCGCCTGAGAACCTAGCTTTCACAAAATTCATCTTACCTGCACCCCAAGGAGAGATCAACATATTAAAAATTCTTTTTCAGCCCATTGCTTTCCTCCTGTACCGTCTCCTACATGATACTCTCATTGCATCCAATGTAAAGTTCATATTAAAAATTTTCTATAAATACCTCTCACCTAAATTTCTCAGCACGATTGCTCTCCCTATGCCCAAACACAGCCTCACCTTTAGGTCAGACCCATTTATTTATGTTCTCCAATCAAACTTCCTAGCATATATATTTTTATTCATGTTTGAAAGTTTCATTCCCCCTCCCACCTTTTTTAATAATGCACTGCTCTCTACGCTGTAGACATCTAGCAATTACTTCTAGGTCCATGCACATCTATTTTTTTTTTAAAGATTTTGTTTATTTATTTGAGAGAGAGAGAGAGCATTAGTGGGGGAGGAGTGGGGCAGAGGAAGAAGCAGGCTCCCCGCTGAGCAGAGCGCCCAATGCCGGACTCAATCCCAGGACTCTGAGATCATGACCTGAGTTGAAGGCAGACACTCAACCGACTGAGCCATCCAGGTGCCCTCATAGCTGTTTTCTTATACCTTCCCATAACGCCAAAACCCTGTCCTTCTTGGGGCTTAGTCTACACACATGCACACACACACACCCATACACACACACACACACATTTACACAGTTGATATATATCAGTGATTATACAACCATTTATTATCAACTAATTGTACTATCATTGATTGTCATTATACTATCACTGTACTGTCATCAATTTGTATATAAATTGATTTATATGTGTGTGTGTATGTGTGTGTGTATATATATAAAATCAACAGTCATGGTAATAATAACAATAATATTTTACAGCATTTATGATATCTCAATCACTATACCAAACACCTTCCCCTATTTGGTAAGTATAAGGACAAATGTAGATTAAAAATAAGAGGATGAAATTATCCTATTGAAAATGAGGAGATGGACTCCTCCTTTCCTTTTCATAGAGAATTTACTTAAGGAAACTCGTAATTCTAAGTTCTTTGTCTCCTTGGTCAAAGTGTATGTAAATCTTTTTAAAAGCTAAATAAAGCTTATTTCAGCCTTATAAGAGTCAGGGAAGTCTTTTTTCAAGGACCCGAGAATCATCTCCTTGAAATGTATTCATCAAGGAAGCTGGTCCCCTGTCCCCGGGTTTCAGTGGGAGGGCAGGAGCCTAACCTCAGTAGGCACCCTGTCCCAAGCTAGACAAATACTCTGCCATTCTCATAGAATGAGAAGTTTATTTTTCCCTTAGAGAAAGCCAGTTAACTAACCCAAACACTAACTGCAATCACCAGGTAAATTTAGGTAGGACTATGTGTAACCAAGGGTGCTGTCAAATCCTCTTATCTTGATTTTTTTTTTAAAGATTTTAATTATTTATTTGACAGACAGAGATCACAAGTAGGCAGAGAAGCAGGCAGAGAGAGGAGGAAGCAGGCTCCCCGCTGAGCAGAGAACCCGATGTGGGGCTCGATCCCAGGACCCTGGGATCATGACCTGAACAGAAGGCAGAGGCTTTAACCCACTGAGCCACCCAGGCGCCCCCTCTTATCTTGATCTTGAGAACATGTACTTCGTGAGTTCTATCTGCTTGGCTATGTAAACGGGTGACATTTCTTTTTGTCTTTGCGATCTCTTTCCGGAATTTGCCTAGGATGAGCACACATCGGAGTCTGCTTTCGGGCTATGCAACAATAAAACTGTTTTCTTTCACTTCTGTGTTTGTGGGGAGATTTATTGGGTTGGCAGATTATTACTATTTTTTTAATTATATTTTCCAACAGAAGAATTATGATCTCCATCTTGCAGATGAGGAGACTGATCAGAGAGATATACAGCTAGTAAGAGAAGGAGCAGAGAATTCCATCCAGACTCTAGAAGCCGTCACCTCAAGCCCCTGCTCCCTAAGGCCCTATGTTGTCTCACATACATGCTTTTTTTGAGCCACATGTGGGCAAGAGTCATGCTTCCCCCCACCCCAAGCTTTTCACTCCACAGTGGACGGTGCAGTCCCGGTCACACGGTGGGCACATAATGAATAGTTATCAATGTGCTCATTTCAGTTTAGAGGGGTTTATGGTAAGAATGTGTTCCTTTTCCACAGTGGTAGAATTCCATTCCTCCTCTGGCTCCCTGTCTCTCAAGAGTTTCTGCTCACTCTCTTGAACCTTTGCACACATTCTTCTTTGTGACGAAGTTAACATGAAACAGCTGTGCTTATTCAGTGCCTGTTCAAATCAAGTTGAAGGGAAACCTATCCTCCTCCAAAGGCATAATAAATATGTCAAATCTAAATTCAAAGAAAACTAGACTATACTTTTCTTCATTTTAACAGTATTGGAAAGTCATTATCAATGAGACAAATTCTGCCTATCTTTTTTTTTGTTATTACGTTTTTCTGTACATTGAATTTTTGCATTGATTCGTGAGAACACACTGAATTATAGAAGTTAAAATATAGGCTGTGAAAGGAAAAAAAAAAAAAAAAGAAAGAAAGAAAAAAAGAAAAAAATAAAGAAAGAAAAATCTTGGTTCCAGTTCCAGCCTACTTCTTTTCCCAACTCTGTGTTTTGGGAAGAATTCTTTGACTTTAATTTTCTTATTTCTGTAAGTAGTAGGGTTGCCAAATTTAGCAAATAAAAATAGAATATTGAGCCTATACATGATCGATGCACTTGAAGGAACAGCAAATGCCATGCACCTAATAACCACTAACAAACCGTGGCTATTAATGTCATTACTACATTGTCTGAACACTTCTCATTGTCTGAGCTAAGTCCTCTCCAAGCTCTAGAACAACAATAAATTCAATGTTAAAAAATAATATGGAATTACCTATGCAGTCACAAAAATATCCCTAAATCTCAAGAGTTATAAAATAAAATATTTAAAATCATTTTCCAATAAATTCATGTTTAAGAGTCTAATAGGTCTCGAATGCCTGCATTAAATTTAGACAATTCTGAAATATAATAGAAAAAGTTATGAAACATCTCACTGTTTAAAGGTGCATTTTGTTTAGCAAATGCTTCACATCTGCCACTTGAACCAGACCAGCACTGTGTTTTCTGTGGCATTTTCCATCTGAGCAGTGTTATTTGAAATTTTCAGGCTCAATTAGGGTGAACAAAGAATGAACAATTTCCCTTTATTTTCCAGAGGACATTTTCGTTTCCAGTCTGCAGTCGTAGAATACAAGCGAATGTGATAGAGGAACAACATTTCAGTGGTAACAGATTTCTGACTTACCCCGCTAAAAGTCACTGTTTTGCGAAGACCAATCTCTTTTTCAGCTCTTTCATCTCAAATTACTTTCCCCTCAGTTTGTCTCCTTAATTATTTGTTTACTTTTATTTCCTTCCTGATCATAAAAGATGCAGAGCTCTTCCTGGGCTATTTACAACCAGAAATTCCCTTTGTTTGCTCCCCCCAGGACTACAAAAAAAAGAGAAGTGAATGGTGTCACTGGTTGCATCTACCTGTTTTTCCCCAGGCTTGAGCTACTCCATGGGAATAAAAGACCAAGGTGACTGATAGCCACTTGGCCATCCAAAAGAAGTTCAAAGAGCCTTACAGCACAGGCTCTAACCTAAAACACAAACTTCTACAGCAGCATCTTCATTTCATCAATCAACCCTGATATTTAAGACAACTGTGATGGATGCTATCACCAGATTGTGGATATCTAGGAAGGAAACCTTCCCTTGAGCTTTCTATGCCCCACAAATGCCAGGTTATTAATTTTGTTCAAGTCTAAAATCTTAAAGTCTGGACTTCCTTTTGGCTTTACAAGTATTCATGATTGTTTATTATTTTATTCTTACTTCTAATGACTAATTTTCTTTCTTTCTTTCTCTCTTTCTTGGTTTAAAATGACAAGTGCATCTAAGAAGAAAAATATCTTTTTTTTTTTTTTTTAAAGATTTTGTTTATTTGACAGAGAGATCACTAGTAGGCAGAGAGGCAGGCAGAGAGGGAGGGGGAAGCAGGCTCCCGGCTGAGCAGAGACCTGATGTGGGGCTCGATCCCAGGCCCCTGAGACTGTGACCTGAACCAAAGGCAAAGATGTAACCCACTGAGCCACCCAAGTGCCCCCCAAAACATCTTATTTCCCCATTTCTTCATGTCCCTCTAATGATTTCATTAATCTCTTTGGATGCATATATTATTTTTCTCAAGACCATGATCTATATTTGAGAGAGAAGACAACACAAGTTTGGATGTATGAAGAACTTCCCTTCAAGTATGAGAAAATAAGGGTTCTATGGTGGATTATAACAACTCCTTTGGTCTGGAAATTATCTTCCACAATTTCAAAATCTACATAAAGTCTCCATATAATCAAAATGCCCTCTTAACAATCTGTTACACTTCTATCTTCATGAATGCATTTCACTGCTTTTAGAACTGACACAAACTGAGTGCGGAGCCCAATTCTTCCCACATACAACCCTCAGAGACTCTTTGTTAATTGTTTCTCTCCATCCTACCTCAGGCATAATCCTTCATAGACTTTCTACTTCTGCTAAAATAAAATACTTCTTCATTCTGCTTTTGAGTCAGTTCACAGTTTGAAAAAAAAGCAGTGGACTGTCAAGTCAGCAAATTCACATTCAAGTCCGGGGCCACTCTAACTGTGGATCTTTGAGACAACCACCAATTCTGGGAGCACGGCGGTTCTCTGAAAGGTCGGTGATCAGAAGTATGCTCATAAAACCCTCTCCTTCGATAACATTCCAACCTTCTGGACATCCACTTCCAGGACAAACTAAACCTAAAGCTATCCCCTTCCCTCCCTACCCCACCCCCTGCATGGTCACTACTCTACCAGTAGTAGATTAACATACTGTCTGATCCCTGTCCAAATTACCTCTTCCCTACTTATCCTTAGCCCATCCTCACCTGAACTACTACCCTCCTTCCAAAAGAGCCTGCCCTCACTTCTCCAATAAGGAGCAATAGTTTCTTCCTTTGAGTTTTTGTTTCTGTGTCTGTGGCATGTGACCTATTCCTTCTTTATAATGCAACCCCCTGGGAATTTCCTAATCCTTTTACAAATTTTAAGCTTCTTGAGAAAAGAAATTGTTCCTTTTTCATATATGTATAAATTTTATGTTGCAAATAGATTACCTACATTATATATTTTTTGAATTCATAATATATTCTCAAGATTTTTTAACTATGCAAATATTATAAGAACTTAATTTTAAAAATGTAAGCTATTCTAGAAAATACTAGCATATAAATTTTGGTGTAGTTTGATATTTTCCTATTTCATTTCTCCTCCACTAAGTTCATAATTCTTTAACTTCCTCAGGCTACAGCAAGGTCATTATTCATCCTATTTCTAAGAGTATTGGCATTTTGATTACGGTATATGACCACAAATAGAGTCTCATTTAATTATGGTCCTTCCTAATTGAACAAAGACATATAATTAAAAAAAAAATTCTGCAACACAGACTGTATGTAGTTTTATTACAAATTATATGTACTCAATTCTACCCACTGACATTTAGGTCGATGTATGTACTAGAAAGACACATATCTACTCTCTGAGAGTAACAATGTTATCTAATACATTAGGGTTTGTTCCTTGGCTTCTCCTCTCGAAAAATCTTCCTTCTCTCCCTTAATGTCTATCCCTTGCCAGTATGCATTTTTAAACAGTTGGTTGAAAGACATATAATATACCTAAGTCATTACCCATTCTTAAAACCAACACCACAACGTTAATTAAAGCAAAAGGCAACACTGTGTTCTTTCCAGTTCTCCAAATACATTCCTGAAAATGGAACAAGAAATGGTAAAGTTGAAGTCACCTCTGTTCTCTCCCTCTATGCACCATCTTTAAAAGCTCAAGAGATCCTTGGAACGAGATTTATGTTTGTCTTGTTTAAGAACTTCAGAGGGTCAAACCTATTTCCTGAAATTGGAGAAGCAAAACAAAGGACTTCAGTTTTCAACTGTGTGGGAGTGTTCAAGGTTTATCTGAGAGTTAGCATTGCCCTGTCGGGTTCAGACCGCCTCTGTTTTCAGTTGACTACTCGGTGGTATTCCGCAGCGCGGCTCTATCCCGATCTGGAGCATACCCTTAAAACACAGGAAATAATAATATAAAGTCAACCCTTTCACATACAAGAAAAGGAAAAGGTCTCCTTGTGGAATTTTCATTTTTTCTGGGTTTGGCCCAAAGTATAACGGTTTAAAATGTTCTTAGAGTATAAAGTAACGGGATTCATAATAAGGGCATGTTAATATGGCAAAAGCATGCTGCAAGGCATATGCTCGTATGTTGGGTTGGAATCTTGCCATTGCCACAGTGGCTGTGGGCTTCTCTCTTCTTGGCCTCACATTTTACACACCCAGTAAATGGCACATTCCCAACACAACACACACACCCTGTTGTGTCTTACTGCTTAATTATGGCTCATATCCCCAGCATATGCTTCATACTGTCAACAAAAGAAAAAAGCCTACTTTGATTTGGACCAAATTTAGTGTCTTTAAAATATTCAAATATGCTGTTTTACAATAACATATGGCCATGAACAATGTTTTTCATTTTTTTCTAACAGTATCTCTCTTTAAGGATAAATCATGTATTCCAAGATTAAATTAAATGGGCCCTGCTGTTAGAGAAAAATGTTTTTGTGCTTCTGCTTGGCTTTCTATATTAGTGTTTATTAAATCTTTAAAAACTTAAATAACCCTATGATAAAATTCAGGAATATGAAAAATTGCATGTGTTTATATTATAATGGATTTTAGTATATTAAAAAGTACCATTAAACCAAATGATTTTATAAACTAGAACAACAGAGCTAGGCTTTACGTGGTAGCATAGAGTGCCAAATCGCATTATCAAACAAAGTTCTTGGATTTGCTGCGATGTCCTGATTCCTGTCCCAACCCCGTGCCTACCCTAGCAGGAGACTAAGGTCGGTCACGTGCATCTAGTTTTCTGAGTAATGGGGAAAGAAAACCATCTTTCTACTCCCTCTTAAATATTCACAACATTGTACATATATATTTCATTTTCAATTTCTTCATGTCCTTCCACAACTGTGACCTCAGATGACTCTTACAACACGCTTGAGAGGGAAGTTGATCAGGTATTATCGTATGTCATGGTTTTGACTCTCACCGTTCTCTGCACTTACGTGCTTCTAATTGATACGTCCTGAGACACCATCCGAAGTGGATCTACCCTTTTTATTATCTCTCAGAGCAGCAGGTTTATTTCCTTCAGGGTACCAGTGGCAAGGTGTAATGATCTTATTTAAATATTCATATACTTATTTATATTTCAATCCCCTACGCAGAATATAAGGTCCGTGAGGCCACTATGTCCTTAGAACAGTCCCAGGCTATGATGCAAGGATACAGCTAGACAAGTTTCACATCTTGTGTAAGGTCATGGAATGGACTCATCTCAAAATGATAATTGGAAGAAACAACCGTGGGGACTCCGGTCTGGCACACTCTTCCTCCATGACTTTCATGCACAATTAGCTTGAGGACAACTAAAAATTATGCAGCAGCCCCTCACAGTCTATGGGGTACTAAAGACCACCGATAGAAAAATTAGCTCAAATGTGGTAATGATTTGCCCAAAGACTGAATAGGTCATAAAAAAGGTCAATTTCAAACACATGAATGTTTGGAATAAACACATTATTTGTGTTTCAAAATTATTCCTTTGTGTTTCAATTGACCTCCCACCTCATATTACAGTAAGCAGAAAACAAGAGTTGGAAGCTACTTTGAGAAGTCATTGTATCCTTTCCCTGCCCTATTATTACTGTCCTGCTGTGCGAAGAAAGAACAAATTGGAAACAAACATTACACACTACTCTATCTTTCTGCATATTTAAACACAAATTTCATTTCTATGCTATAGAATACATCATATACTATTTATGAAAAATCACTCATTGTGGCAATTATACCCTAAAGAATATCCTAACGACTAAAGGAACAAAGACATTCCAACGAAACATCTTACTTTTAAAGACTGCCTCACTCACATAGAACACTCTTGGAAAGCTTAATACAATTTGCTTTTAAAATGCTAAGGAGTAGCGTGGCAGATGAGAAGTACTATTTCACTTGTTTCTTGTCAATGTTCTATTTTATTTCAAATAAAATGTTTTGCAATATTAATCAGACAGATGGTAATTATTATTCTGCATGAATGTATAAAGTATATAAATCGGTTTTAATAGGATTATCTTGTAAGTAAACGAGGTCTAACAAAATTACTCATTTTGATATATACTTCTCTTTGCGATTATTTTAAAAATAAGATACCTAATTATCCCAGCTTCATCAAGAAAACATTATAAATTAAAATACAATAAAAGTTTCCTTTAATAAGGAACATAAAATGCATCACCTCCCTTTTTAAATAACACTTCTTCAGCCTTTATGACCTCTGATTAGAGGATGAATGTACATCTCATCCCTGAAAGCGAAATTTTTCCACTAGATCCAAATCAGTCTCAGCCTGTGCCCCTGCCCCCAGCCTTTACCCCCAAACAGACAATTCTGCTTCACGACAATGAACCCTGTAAGATGCAAGTAAGGAACAAAACTAAATACAAAATGGGCATTATGGAATCCATTAAAGGTCTCATGTTCATTTGCCACACACGAAAAAATTAAATGTAAATACTGGAGTAAAGTGCTGGTGACCTCAAAAACCGAGGACAACAGGATATGGGCTCTAATGCTTGGAAAATTATAGTCCCTGTGCATTTAGAGCCCCGGGACCCTGTCTGCTTGGCTAATAATTGCCATATTTCTGAAATACCGAAGCACAGGATAAGCAATCGGTAACATCATAAAGATGTTTAAAAAAAAAATCCATTACAACCCTGCTACTTGAACTAACACAACTACTTTTCCTGACTGTACTGTTCCTTTCTACCAAGAAGGAAAGGCAAGGATTGATGAGGATGTTTCTAAAATATCTGAAAGACAAACGATACATAAACTCCGTGACTTATGTAAAACCAGGGCTGTCACTTATGCACAGGTGAGCGGTGAGGTAAATAAACCTTAAAAACACAAAGGTCACTCCTGAGAAGGTCTTCAGAATATGTCTCTCCCTTTTATGGCAGGAGAAGTATGGAACTTTGGTAAACTGTCCTTTAAAGCCAAGGTTGCCCTGATTTACTGCATATTCCTTTGAAAAGACACACGTACTCTCTCCTGAATAAATATGCGCATCCTGGTCTCAGGGATTCACCTGCTACCACACCGAGGATGAGCTGTCACGCTATCTGATCTGAGTTCCTACTCCGTCTTCTAGTTCTGCAATTACCAAGTACAATTGCCTATAGTTTGATGTTACCTTTGATCTGAGGACGAAAGGGGAAAAAAAAAAAAAAAGCTTTCGAAGAATTTATTAATGACTTTTCCTGTCAGAGATTAGAAGAGCAAAGGCGGGAGATACTGCTAACATCTTCATCTAATCGTATTGCCTCTCCTAACCCTGATTCATTTGATTGTAGAAAGGCAGTACTTCGTTTGTGATGTTTGCACAGATAACACAACCTGAATGCTTGTTTCAGATAATACAAGTCTTTACTTTCTCTCTCAAAACAATGCAAATAAAATGCTAAAAACTAGTACTTATGAGGGCACCTGGGTGGCTCAGTTGGTTAAGCGTCTGCCTTTGGCTCGGGTTATGATCTCTGGGTCCCAGGATCAAGTCCTGCCATGTCGGGCTCCCTGCTCGGTGGGGAGTCTTCTTCTCCCTCTCCCTCTGCCCCTCCCCCTGCTTGTGTGTTCTCTCTCTCTCTCTCTCTTTAATAAATAAAGAAATAAAATCTTTAAGAAAACACAAAAAGTCACAAAAGCTAAGTTAGGACCTGACTACCTTTACCTCAGCAGAGAACATAGTGGCTAATTATTTTTACAGCAGTATGAAGCTTTCAAAGACAAGTGTGATCCTAGGGAACACAGGGCCATTGTTCTAATCAAGTTCTCAAAAGGTGCAACAGAAACATGGAGAAAAAATTTTGCAGCTCTGTGGGACTCATTCCCAGAGGAGTTAGTGTCTGAGCTCAGTCTCAGGAAAAAGGGTAGCAATGTGGGGGGGGGGGGTGTTACAACAGAAGGAATAGTAAGAAGAGAGAAAAGGAAGTGACAGAGCATAATAGATCTTAGAAAACACTACCAGTTATGAATTAATCATGGGTGTGCATGGGGGACGGATATACAGGGAAGGTCTAGAAGTAGACTAGGAACTAGGTGCTAAACAACTTTTATTTTGTACTAACCTGTTTACTCAGTAAAACAAATCTCCAATTCTTGGTTTCTCTCAATGACACTACAATGTTCCTTACCTCTTTTCACAATTTTAAAAAAATATATATTATTTTTATTCCTTGCTGTACATTGCTTCCCGCCTCCCCCCCCCAACATTCATCATGTATAACAAGCCATCAGACATAGACAGACGGTATGACATAATGTGATAAGGATGGACTCTGGAAGTCAGACCACTGTGGCCAACTAGCTGTGGGACCAAAAGCAAGGCACCTAACCTTCCTCTGCCCTCTTTTGTTCCTTTACACAAAGGGTATAAGCGTGCCCTTATACGAGTACCCTGAGGATTATATAAACAGTGGCACATAGCAAATATAAAACTATTTTTTTAAAGATTTTTATTATTTATTTATTTATTTGACAGAGAGAGAGAGAGAGAGAGAGAGATCACAAGCAGGCAGAGAGGCAGGCAGAGAGAGAGGGGGAAGCAGGCTCCCTGCTGAGCAGAGAGCCAGATGTGGGGCTCGATCTCAGGACCCTGAGCCCATGACCGGAGCCGAAGGCAGAGGCTTAACCCACTGAGCCACCCAGGCACCCCAATATAAAACTATTTTTTGATTTAAAAATATATGTACATTTCCTTCTAGGAGCAGCTTAAGATGACTAAATGATTTTTTTCCAATTAACCTAAACCCACTATATTTAATTTCTTCTGAATTGATGCTCACTGTCTATGAAGCAGACTTCTAAATTATCCATCATGAGACCTCCTAGTTGATTCTGGTTCTTTCATCTCACTCAGTGAATGCTGAAAATCTACCAGATACATTTGTCTGAGAAATGACCATAAGATAATAAAAAAGACAGTCCTTGCTTTCGTGTGGCTAATTCTAGTGAAACTGTTCCTTAGTTTACAGAGCATCTCTCGGTACTTACTCAATTGATATTTGCAATGTTGGAAGGCAAGGAGGGCATTCTATTATAATTTTCATATTATATAGACAAGGAAAATGAACCTTAAAAAGTAGTGCTTCTCCTCAACTTCACACATCTACCCAGAAACTGTAGGAAGAGACACATCTGGACATCTCCAGGTATAATGAGAGATGGGCACACCATGTGACACACTCAGTCTTCCCTAATAGTGAGCCCTTCCCATGAGCAGTGTTGGCGGAGGTGAGGATATTGGGCCAGGAGGACACTTGAGATAATTGATACAAATGTATGAATGGCATCAACAACATAATTTATCTGAAATCAATGCATATTTACCCAAGAACCAAAATCTGCACTGCATTCCATTGATTGCTCTTGTACTGAAACAGCAGGACACCAGCATTTATGAACCCATAATGTAGTCCGTATTAATTAATAATTACATATTATCTCATTCATTACTCACTACAACCTTATGAGGTTGGAATTATTGCCTGTACTTTGCCCAAGAGGTTCAGGAACTTGCCCAAGCCCTTACAGTTGGGGTCTGGCTTCTACAACACAGCCGTCCTTCACTGAGATGACCACGGTTAATACTTATATAGAGGGCAATGCCAAACAAGTAACACACACAGTCTCCATATTGAAAAGAAAAAAAAAAAAAAGCAAAAGATAAAATTAAAAATGACGGTTTTAAAAATCATCACATCTGAATGACATTAATCAACTCTCTTTCTCGGGTGCACATATTTAGTACAGCTATCGGGGTACCTACAAATGCTTTTTCTTTCCAGTTATCACAACATTGTTGGGGATCCACAAACCATCCGTGTATCTGGATGCATTACAGGATCGTGTCAAAGATTCACAAGAGCCAGCCGGGGTAGCCCAGCAGAGTCGCTCATCTAGACTTTCAGATCCCCAAATGCTTGATTTTTCCATGTCACAGTCAGGTTGACATTTGTCTCAGAGATTATAGAAAGAGAAGTGGGAAATCGCCTCGAAACCAGGAAGGGAAGTCCCAGCAGCTGCTGGCCATGAAGCAGATGTTGAACAAGGATCTGAGAGCACGGTCCCTCTCTCCCCTCATCAGCAGGTGTCATTCCTCGAAATAGCAAGTAATAGGGGAGCCGCAAAGGGTACGAGGATCTCTTAGTGGTCAGGCATAACCCATCTCTGCGAACAGGGCATGATCTCAGAGAAAGGGAGCAAAATCATACCAAGTGTCCTGACATGCCCTTTAGCGTAGACCTTTCAACATTTTTGTGAAAAGGCTGACAACTATCTTTGGAAACAGTGGGCGACGAGGTAGATGCTAATCTGATTTATATCCTAAAAGGAGGGGCATATGCTGCTTTCCTATTTGACCTGCACAAAAGCAGCTAGTGGTGTAATGAAGCTAATCACGGGAAACTAGCTTGGCTTTGTGCGAGCCTGCTAATTCGTTAGACTGCAAATTTTCCATAAAGAGTTATTTACATCTCACTAACCACGAGGTTCACACCTGGGGTTGGCAACACCTGGCAGTGTTCTTAATGAGTTCACCACTGTTTCCACAGAAAATGCTGACATTAATAATTGTAATGTTACATTTATTGCAAGAAAAGTACAAACATAAATGCAGTGGATTAGTAAAGGTCACTGCAATCTAACTCCTTTTGGTGCTAATGTAGCTTGACAGTATGTGCAAGCCAGGAAGGAGACGGAGAAAAAGCCTCCTGTGATAACGAGATCCTTCATGGCACTGCCTGATTGCATAAAGGCACCTGCTTAGGTGATTTTGCCCTCAACGATGCTTTTGGCATTTTCCAAAATGGCACCTGAGTTTCTGTCATAGTCTATCCAGGCTGTCACTAAATCCTACTGATGCTTTTCTCCATATTTATCAAGTCGGTCCCTTAATTTCCATGTTCATGGTCTGCCAGAGTCCTGGTCTGATCTGACTGAATTAATTACTGCAACTGCATTCAGTAAAGTCAAGCAAAGGAGACAAAGTGACCGTTGTCGCGTGATGTTGGGAGTAATCCCGAAATCCACAAATAATTGTTGGATGCCTGTTAGGTAGCCAGCCCAGGGCTTGGTACCTTGGGAGCAGGCAAAGAATAGCAGGCAGTTTCTGCTCCCCAAAAGCTCAGGATTTAATTAAGGAGACGAAAAGTCAAATATTATTAATGAGGAAAGGCAGTCCTTGGAAGGTACAAAATAAATCGCTTCGGCAGTGCATGCATAGGAATTCAGAGGAGAGGTCATCGCTGAGCTTTTTGAGTTAACTCTTCAATTTCTTCAATTTCTTGGTCTTGACTCTTACTGTTTTTGCACCAATAAAGCAAAGTGACTTTTCACGTCTACATAGAACTCATTTTCTCACGCGTGGGGAGGATACACACCGCGCACAACGCATCCTTCCTTGAACGCCGTGTCCACTTCTTGCTACATCTCCCTCCTCTCCCTCAGCATCTTCCGCATCTGCTCCCCCTTGTCTGTGGGGATGCTCCGCTGTCCTTCCTGGTCCCAGTTCTTCAAACCGACTCCAGTAACATCATGGGCTTTATATTGTGGTCACTCTGTATGCTTATGCCTGTTTCTATACAGCTGTGAAACGTGCGCATTGTTTTTATCAATAAAGATAAGTGTGCCGGTGCCAAGTCGGGGTGTGTGTGCGACTTTCTTTGTGCATTAAGCTGGTGCAGAGCTGTGGCCAGAAAAGCCTTCATTAATCATTTCCTACGGGACCTGATATGGCCATGTCCCCCCGCCATGCAGTTCACGCTCAGTACGGTCGGCTGCCTACATCCTGATTCAAGAGGGGGGACGGAGAATGAGCTCCTGTAGCACCGACTGAAGCCCAGCGGTGCAGGAACGCTGCCTCCACAATTCCAACTTAGCTCTTCCTGCCGCTCCTACAACGGCCTTTTCATTGGAGCCCTTTTGGTAAAGCATTTAAGCAGCATCTTTTAGACTAACGCATATGAGGACCGCTCTTGAGGCTTTCACGTTTTGTCCCTAAGAATCCATGTACCTTTGTGACCTGATAGAGGCAGCAACTCGTTCTCTCTCCGCCTTCTGCGTTAGGCCACAAGACAGAGCTGCTCATCTGTGCAGTAGACTAGTAGATACACGTCAGATTCTCAGAGTCGTCTCCTTAAACGTCCTGACAGTAGACATGAGTCAAAAGGTGGTGACCTCTCCTTTCTCCTTCGTGGGGCAGGTTGGACTCACACTCCAGTGACATCTCCCTCCCGCTAAATCTGCATTTTGATCTGTGTCACATGTCTTTGGTATCTGATATATCTTTCGTGCCTAAATTGAAACTTCCAATCTAGTATCCTGGCACCCTAGCTATATTAAAATGCAAATTAGTCTAAACATCATTCTGCAAGCAACAGGGAGCCATTGGGAAAAGTTAAGCAAGAGTATGACTTTACCAGATACGGACCGAGATAAGGGTATTGGACGGTTTTAAAACAAATGCTGGCTGAGTTTGCGCGGTATTATACACACATAGAGATACATCAGGTGCACGGCCGGGGGGTTGGCTCACACCTTAAACAGACTTGGCCAGTAAGGTAGCTCCTCTTTCTGGGATGTGGCAGAGAACTGGATGGCACACCTGTAATCCCAGTGACTGCCCAGAAGGGACCCAGCTAATCTGCAAGACGGCCCCTCTCACTCCATACTCATGCTTCTCTTCCTCAAAGTTCAACAGAACCTGTGACAATCCCAGTTACAAACCTCCCTGGGAAGCTACAGTCCAATGCTACAGCTTTTCCTTTCTCCTCACATAAAAGTGCAGTTTGGAGTTCGAGTGTGGGTGATCTAGACATAATTTCCTTAAAACAACAGCACTTCGGGTTGTGACGAAGCCCAGTCTGGCAACGACTGATTTGGAATTTAGGACTCAGAGAAACTGTATGTTCGTATGTTCCGTATTTTAGGCAGTAAATGACAAGCCCCGAATAAATATCATCAGCTATAATAACGAACAATTCCTACGAACCACTTCAAAACTTACGTAGTTTGCCATAACTGTTTATAGAATACATGCATGAGGTTAATTCACTCTTTTAATAACTTTGTTCCAGCCGTTATAGAATAACCATAACCACTGGGCATTAATTTTTAACAAGGCATCTATAGATATCTATTTATCATTTATAACACGATGGCAAAAGCATTATCAAACATTTATTGAGCATTTATAAATAATTTTATCCTACTTCTAGCATGTGTTATAAATATATTATTAATTCTTTCTAAATTATTGATACGGAATCCTTGAAACTGAATATGAGAGTAACATTTATTATGGGAATGACATTTTGTCACCTTTGCAATCCCCATCCTAGGCTAACTATATGAATATCCACGGAAGCCACAGGCGGGAGTGAGGAAATAATATTTCTTGTGGAAAAATATTTAGGTTAGCGCTTGACAAGGCAGATGCATCTAATATAAACTCCACCGAACTGTATTTTTTTGCGCGGTGAAAATTCTATCGCTTGACCAGGTGCTTTGGGAAGCGACTGGATTCTTCCCGATCCCTAAGGAACACTGAAGAGGGCAGTGGAGACAAGTGAATGTGTGAAGCTGCTTATTTGCTTGTAGATTACATATGACAGATTCTCACACAGGAGATGCTCCTCATTGCACTAAACAGGAGAACAAAGCCCGTTAAAGCTTCCGTGGAATAGAAGCATTTCTTTTTTCTTTTTTTCTTTTCTTTTTTTAAAAGATTTTATTTATTTATTTGATAGAGAGACCGAGAGGGAGCATGAGAGGGGAGAAGTTCAGAGGGAGAACCAGACTCCTTGCCGAGCAGGGAGCCTGATGAGGGGCTCGAACTCAGGACTCCGGGATCGTGACCTGAGCCGAAGGCAGTTGCCCCACCAACTGAGCCCCCAGGCATCCGAATAGAAGCATTTCTAAGACATGAAGGGGTCAATACACGTTGAAGACATGACCTGAAACCCCTAAGCTACCTGGGAGAGCTGACTCAGCATTTCTTCTCTGGGGCTATAGACTAAACACCATAAATGGTCATGTGAATCGGGGCACCTGGGTGGCTCAGTGGGTTAAGCCTCTGCCTTCAGCTCAGGTCATGATCTCAGGGTCCTGGGATCGAGCCCCACATCAGGCTCTCTGCTCAGCAGGGAGCCTGCTTCCCTCTCTCTCTGCCTGCCTCTCTGCCTACTTGTGACCTCTGTCTGTCAAATAAATAAATAAAATCTTAAAAAATTTTTTTAAAAGGTGACGTGAAGTTCTAAACTGGTTGCTACATTAGAAATTGAGATGACAGAAATAGGGCCACCAAGTTCCCAAACACAAATGTTAAGAGTTATCAGAACTGGAATTACAATCATTAAATTCCAGGATGACTTTCATGATTTTAACCACTTGGAACAGTTTTAGGCTGTTTGGTTTTCTGATTGTTTGTTTCATTGTTTTTTCTTTTTTCCTTGTCAGAATTCTACTTCATGCATTCCCAGGAAGCCATGCAGAGTCAAGAAAAGTCTACCATCCCAAGACGCAAAACAAATTAGGCCAATGTCCTAAAGGTTTTAGAATCTTATGCTGAAGGTTTATGCCAAAGCAAAAATGATACATTATCTGATTCAAAATTCATTTTAATAGGAAGCATTTATTATCATGCCTTTCAAGAAGAGTGATTTCGTTTTTACCTGGTTCTTTGTAACTTTAGTTTGCTTGTTTCTTTGTTTTTCTTTGTTTTAAGTGTTAGGTAGGGATCAAGAACATGATGAGGCACCGGAGTCCTTCCTTTTTCTTCACCCACATACACAGAACAAGCCACTTCATGGTATCATCAATGCTTATTCCATTGTAGACACTATTTAATGCACAAATTAGTATCACATAAAAAAGGTAACAAACATTTGTGTGCATTTCATAAACATCTACAACATGTAGAATTTTCACCTTGGAAAAAATACAGTTCAGTGAAGTATGCTGTCCTTCTGGTAATACTTTATACCTCATATTCACTATGCTCACATTTAAACCAGTGTCAGGAAGCAAATGTAACATCTTGAGCACCATGAGTTCTTGGTGCAGTTACTCTACATCGACAAATGATAAATAAGACACAGTCTTCTTTCGAGAAGCCACCGTGTGCTTTGGAAACAATTGTGCAGAGAAAGAAGATGTGGCTTTGGCTGGGTGGTGTTGGCCAATGCGGTGACCCTCATGTTCAGCTCCATTTCTTGCAAAATAGTACTGCCAAAAACACATGTCCAAACTTACATACCAAATGGTCTTTTAAGATGCGTGACTGGCCTTCTTTTACCTGTTCTTTGAAACTAACCCTATATAAGCCTAACTTGCATAATTCTGGACCAGGAGTAAGGAAAGTGGAAGACGACCCAACATACTTAAAATAGGAGGCACTGAAGAAGATGGAGAAAGCAGAGACAGGAGTAAGCTAGCTTGGAGCTTTCCCCCACCAGAGTATACATTTGGGGGATACCAGACCTGGAAGCTATGGTGTTGTACTTTCTTATTCCGGCCAATGGCAACACTGTAAATTAGATGAAGGGCATTCTAAGTCGGTTCCTTTCCCTCTGCTGTTACCAATAAAGTCACCCTGAGCTCAGGAGTGCTCAGTCCTCTGTGTTTCAGGCAAAGCCTCTGCTCACATGCTCTCCATTGAGCTCTGCCCACCGTGGGTCACCAGGTCCTAGAAATTTGACTCTCCTCTGTATTCCATCAAAATACTCCATCCATGTCTCAAACTCCTCCCCCAAAATTGATAAGTTTAAACAACAACAACAATAACAACAAGCTGATCCTACTTTCTAGTATTAACCCTTTAACAGGCCGTTCTTTAGAGGCAAGACCTTTAGCAGGGAAAAAAAAATCAAAACTCTCAGTAAGCCTGGTGAGCTAAACTCTCTTTAGAGCCAAAATTTTATGTCTAGAAACTAAATTCACTTAGTATTTGGCAGTTTATGATAGGATGTGAGAACTCAGCAAAACGTACATGTTATATTATGTTTTAAATAGCTCGTCACTGTGCAATTTAATATAATGGTGCTCCACTGAGTGCACAGTTCATGTTGTAAGCTGGTAGACAGCAGGCATTGCTATAGTAGCGATATTTTAACAGTGTCCGTGCAAAAGAACAAAATAAATGTTTTGATTTGTAATTCTTAAAAATACCATAACCGGTTACTTGCAAGTTCAAGTTGGATATAACACTGCCTTCACACGTAACACAACAGCCCCGATGTCTCACTCTCATTTCACTGAATCGTGGTACCACGTTCTTGAGGACGAAGACATGGTACTACAGATACAAGGAAGTGAAGTCCAGTTTGACTCCAAATTTCACATTTACTACGGATGAGCCACCATGCCTGAGCATGGCAGGAAGTCATGGATTCTTCAGAAACTTCTGGGAGAGTGTTTGAAAATTCATGCATCGACATTTATTCCAAACATCCTTACAAATCTCCTTAGACTTACGGTACTCTTACTTCCCAACTGCCTACATGGTGGGGCTGTCAGCAGTTTTCTTTCAGTATCCTAACTGCACTTATTTTGTATCACAGTGAATATGCCTTTACGATTCTTCTTTGAAAAGTCTGGAAAATTCTAGATAGCTCAAAAAATAAGTTCATAGTCGTCTGAAACCCTGCAGTGAACTGAGGAAATAAAAGCTGCTCAAAGCTTTGTTATAGTGTTTCTTTATTGCAGAGCCAGAAAAATATCTAGAAAATTTTCATTTCGATGAACTTTACATAGTACTGTCTTTACATGTTTGAAATGTAGTAATTGATATTTACAGTATTTTCAGCATGAAAAGAGCAAGCACATCTTGATAAGAATGTAGTAAATTTTAGCTCCCTAAAATTAGTACATTTTTTTATTTGGTTGTGCAGTAAAGGTTAATCTTCATATTTTATTAAAACACACACACACACACACACACACACACACACACAGCCGTGAAATGAGTCAGAGCTGGTGCAGAGGTAAAGGAAACACAATTCATAAATATATGACAGGAGACCAATAATACTAATTAATTTGGGGCAGAATGCAGCTAGATTATATGTATGGAAGACTTAAATCTTTTAAAGGCCGGCAAATAGATGGCAAAGGTCACCCAATCAATGTAGATAAATAATGAAAGTCTCCAGAAAAAGCCAAAATGTGACAAGTGAAAGGGTGGTCATGTCATTCAATTTGGGGAATTTAAATATTGAAAAGTCAATTGTTTGGGCATTAAACTTAAATGACTAGAGTAATGAAACACGGAGATGAAAGAAAATCTATGTGTTCCTCTGTATTGCATGCCAGGATCCCCAGGACCTGAACTGTTCTCTGGGGATAAATTATGCATTCTGGTTTGTAGATAATCCCTGTCACATCCTTATAAACCCAGTAACAACATCACAAAGAAGGAAGGGCTGTAGAGTCGTAACCTGATTCAATCTCCTGCCTCCCAGGTGACTGCTGGGTCAGTGCATGTAAACGGGAACCCAGGGCTTGCCCTCCAAGTTGTCTTTACCACCAGATGCCTGGCATAAAACCTGATGTATGAGTTCAAGAATGAAGTATTATCGGTTATAGAAATAAAAGACGATCTGATGAAATGCTTCTCAAAAAAAAGATCAGATAAAAACAAAAATGATTATGATTGATAGCAGTAGAGCATCAACTTCAGAGCACGTCCCAGATCTATTCTGCCACCAGGGGGCACTGTGAGCACAGATGGAGCCAAGGGCCCCAGAAGACCTAATAGTGATAAAACGCCCCATAGGAACTGATGATACCCCTTTTCTTCCTACGCTACCATCCCCCACCTATAAAGGGAAGAAATAGAAAAAAAAATATGGAAAGATGAAAAATGAAGTCTCAGAATTTATAAAGCCTGGAAGATTCATGCTTTGAAGAGGGCCCATCAAGGAACAGTTGTGTTTTACTAGATTTAACAGTGTGTTACACATTCTTAATCACATTATTGCCAAGTTCCAGAAGCCCACCACCGTGGACTCACATGGGGTCCCAACACTATTCTAGTCAGCTCACAACACAAACAACCTTCTGGCTTTTGCCCATTGTCTCTCTCAACGAGGTCTTTCCTCCAATGGGTGCTTTTCTCCTGGAACAGGACAGAGGACTCCCTTGACCTCACACAAGGGCTCAGTGTGCCTCATGGTCCAGGCGATGCAGAATCCCTCCATGAGGAGGAGTGTGGGGCGTGAAGAGATGGCGGGTGTTGTAGGGGTCACTCCTTGGGAAGAAGCTGCCAATGGTTACTGCCCAACTTAAGCCCTTGGAAGAGAAATGAGTCTTCCCACCAGGATTTTCTCGGAACCCGCTTTTCTATAAAGTATCAGAGTAAGAGTGCACAAGAATACCAAATAAAGAAGAAAGTTTAGATTTGGCATATGCAAAACGTTTAGTCAGATGTTTACCTATTTGGGTCTGAATTTTAGTTTAAGGAAAGTCATGAGAAGCAGGAAATAACTTCATTGATTTTTTTTTTCTCCTCTAAATTGCAGATACTGCACTTTGCGTGTCAAAGAAGGTGATAAAGACAGCCTGAAACATGGAAGTCTGCCAAAAATGTATGATATGGAATACTATAAAGTTCTTTACACAGGAATCCGAAAGTACCTCAGTTATTATTAGGGTATTTCCAGAAAAGACTTTATAATAATCTACACAAATTATTCTAAACTACACAAAAAGTGTAACAGCATAAAATGCATCCTTCTAAACATAGCTATTTCTGTAAAGGCTTATGTAAAAATATTTTAAATAAATACATTAAATAATTCACACAGTGAGGCCCTTGGTAAGACTCCAAGATTTGAATCACCTATGCTCATTTTCCCCTTAAAAGAAAAAAAAAAAAAAATAGAGACAGATTTAAGCTTTGTGATTTTTTGTTGTTGTTGTTGTTCAGAATATTTTTTTAAACAGTAACACCTCTCAAGTTTCTCATATTTTAAAATATGCTCCATAAAAACACTTTCTTGGTGAACATTTTAAATTAAAAAAATATATATATAATTTTTTGAAGAACTGCAGGGTAACATGAACTACTCACTGTGTTGAGAATTTATCCAAGTGTTTTCTTTGAAAACAAAAGCACATACAAGTGGAAATTTCAGAGTGTGGTGTACAGAGTAAATCACTTAGCACAGATAATGCTTGTCCTTTGGATAAAGGAGACATGAGCATCAGGATGCACGAGGTGCTTAGCAACGGAACAGGAATTACCATAAGTGTGTGACTACACTGCCACCTAGTGGTGCGAAGAAGCAGCCTTCTAATACAGATGGACGACTTCCAGGTCAGAGGCAATTTTACAAATGAACGTTTCGTTTGCAAAAATAAATGCGAATTTTATACCAGCTGGCTGAGAAGGCCTAGTAAGAGCTGTTGTCTCCCATCTATGTATTCCTTCGCCAAAGCTTCACGATTCTCATTGATAAAAACCTCCGCTGCCGGCGGAGAAGTTCTGCAAACAGCACCCCCCAGGCAGGTAGGGATGAAAACAATCTTCATGTGTCTGGGAATAAAAATATTGTTCTTTCTCATGGCTTTAAAGCAACCCTTCTTTTATCAAGTCGGCTTCCGACTTAAATCCTTTCCCTTCTCTTGTTGGGAAGCAAAACACAGATCCCTTAGACAATGTTTCAAGTGCATCTTCCTTGCCCTCAACTGCCAGCCTTCTCGGACTGAAATCTTACAACTTGGGTTTGATCCAGGATGCAAACTGTTGAAAGGTGTGCCTTCTAACACTGACATCTCTATTACAGGCGGTGATGATGCCCGATCATGTCTGCAGATTAAGGTCATTTTAAAGGCCCGGGAAAGAAGAAAATGCCTTGCAAAGCATCAAATTCCTCTTTGAGAGAGGATTAAAGTAACTACTGCTATTTACTCATCGTGGATTTGTTTTGGGGGGCATTGTTATTACAGCAGGCACCAAGCCATAGCAGGGAGAAACGTTGCAGACAAAACTGCAAGGAAATAACCAGCACCACCAGCACCACCGCAACAAAAAACCACACAGCAGACACAGAGGTCGTGATGCATGATCTGAACTTAAGAACAAGTTCACACGTCACATTTCCTGAATATGTTTTGAGTAGACACAAAGGTCATTCCTTCTTCTGCAGCAAAGATAATTCTTCCCTCCAGCAACATTTGTCAGTTTGGCCAGGAATATTATTTTAATTTTCAGGCTCAGGTAAAGGTTCTACTAATGTGTTAATATTTAAGGACAAAAGAATGACTAATTAAAAGAGAATTTTCTGGGTGCCTGGGTGGCTCAGTGGGTTAAGCCACTCCCTTCAGCTCAGGTCATGATCCCAGGGTCCTGGGATCAAGCCCCGCATTGTGCTCTCTGCTCAGCGGGGAGCCTGCTTCACCCTCTCTCTCTGCCTGCCTCTCTGCCTACTTGTGATCTCTGTCTGTCAAATAAATAAATAAAATCTTAAAAAAAAAAAAAAAAAGAGAGAGAGAGAGAGAATTTTCCGGCACCTGGGTGGCTCAGTCCGTCAAGCATATGCCTTCGGATCAGGTCATGATCCCAGGGTCCTGGGATCCAGTCCTGAACCTGGCTCCCTGCTCAGCAGGGAGCATGCCTCTCCCTCTGTCTTTGCTTCCCTCTCTTTGTCTTTCATGAATAAATAAAATCTTAAAATTTTCTTTTTGAGAAACTTCCTTCTAGATATGTATTTTGATTATAATGTTTCAATGATACAAGGCATTCATTTCACTCCATATACATCCTCTTGATTCTCCCATGAAGACACTCAGCTGAAAAGTCCATTTACCATCGTTTCATGTAACCCTAACTTCACAGACGCCATGATAGGACCAGAAAAGTCAAGGTAGGGCAGGTAGACAGGGATCCACTAGGGACCCCTTTTCTTACTCCTTCGTAACGGAACTCTCAGTCTATCCTATCCTCTCCTAGTAGAGGCAAAAGGTAATTTACAGTTTTCAAAAAGAAATGGCTGATAATTTCAACAATCTGAAATTAAAGCACACAGCATATAACAGAGGCGGTATGTTAAGTGCTTGGAAGCTTTAGTATTCACTAATACACTATGCTATTTTAATAAATACAAAAGGAATGTTTATTCACTTTAAAGTCATGACATCTACGAAGTTAAAGGTTTTCACAGCAAAGAGCAATCAGTTAAATATCACACACGGTAGCAAAACAGCAATTTGTAGACTTCTGCTGCTCAGTGCCTTAATTACTTATATTGCAACTTGTTTCAGACCACTAAAGACAGGGCTATCTGAAATCCCCAGGCAATTAAGGACCAAGCGTGCTCAAACATGAACAGCTCTTAAAGAAATAAATTGAAAGACCAGGTTTTATCTATAATGTTATTAGGTAGATAAATCACTGGGAAGAATAAACCAGTGGAAACAAAAATAAAGCACAAACTAAGATTAGTCCTTTAAAAATCTCCTTGGAGATTATGCAATTTTCCCCACGAAATCAATATCAGTTCAATTGAAGATAAATTACAAGAGAAATCAAAAGCAGACACTTCATGAGCAAGTAATAATAGTATTGTCTCCCTTCATTACATAGTAAGATCTGATCACAAGCAAAGGTGGAGGGAAACAGGATAGTTCACATCTGTTAGCTTTTTTCTCATGAAATGACACTTGACTTTCGGGGACATTATTGTCAGATTGCCTTGTTGACACTGAATTGAGGGTTTTCTTTGTTTTGTAGGTTGCTGCTGTTGTTTGTTTTAACAAATTTCTTGATTTCTCATAACTAAAAAAGAAAATTGGTATCTTGATATGTTCTATTTTCTCTGGTTGAAATACTCAGATCATATATTATTCATATTGAACATTTATGGAACTTTCAAAAGTTGTCAGTGGATGTCCAGAGAAAATATAAACATGTATAAAATATTCTGGTTCCTTTTCATTGTAAAAATATATTTTATTTTAAAAAGCCATCAAACCAATAATCAATGACCCTACCTACCAAAGAAATGACTTCTATACACATGTGTACATAAAATAACACATTTGCATAATATAGTCATTGCTTGTAAATGGAAATAAACCAAAGCAAGATTTAGGTGATACAGATTTTAATAAGCTGTTATGATAAAACCACAATTTACTGGGTAAACTTAGCATTAATTTGTCTTTAATATGACTTCTTATATGACAATATATGACATATAATGTGTTCTCATTATATGCTCCTACGAAAGGCATCCTTCTGAGTAAGTCTTAGTAACACAGTTTTCTATCCCCAAGCATTAGAAAAGAACAGTTGCCAAGCAAATTTTTACTAGAACAAAAAATCACTTATAAACCATTTCGCTGCATGAGGTTTTCAATTACAAAGAACTAACCAAAGTTTTAGAAATGAGCATGTCAAGAAAATTGGAAAATATCCATGTAGATGACCCAATGAACTTGATTTTCCTATTTGCTTTTAATATATGGAAAGTCAAATCGTAAAAACATACCAAGTTAGGCCCAGGAGTGGCCTTAATGCTCATTTGATTTATAATGAGGAAATGGAGGCACAGGGAACGCATTTAATAACATCTCTGCAGAAGTTCAGAGTGTCTTCATTCACCCCTTGGCTTCAAAGTCTGGAACAGACGCTGCATGTGAATCAATGATGAACTTGTCAAAGAAAGTCCAGGTGCCACATTTTAAAACAATTTCTGAGTCTTTTAGCTTGGAGATTAGTCCGATCAATATTGCTAGAAGGTATGAGACAGGGATTTGAGAGTATTCATCTAATCTACACTATGAACTTGTGTGTGTGTGTGTGTGTGCGCATGTGTGTGTGTGCGTGAAAACACAGGCTAATTATTAGAGCCTTCTGAATGGGGAAATGAATCACAGTGTTGGGCTGGGAGACAGGTGCATCGAGCACGCCTAGGACAGGACTTCTGAATTTAAATCTTACAAAAGTGAACCTATTCTTTGATGAGAGTGAATGGATTCCAAAAAGAAGGTGCCCTGAAGATGAACGTATCAGGCTACACCCCTCAATGTGGAGGGTGGCTGGCTTTCCTCAGGCATACGGGCGACCTGCGGTTGAGAGGTAATATGCCTGACAGATGAGAACAAGTATACACATTCTGAATGGAATACTGAAACTAATACAGGTTTTCTATCAGTTATACCCCTACACAGTTTACACAATTACATGCTGGTATTTATTATGTCTTTTTATAATGTAAATATGCCATTAAGTCATTATTTAACATACAGCCAGATACACAAATAATACATTTGGAGTTGAGTCTTAAAACAAGCAAATGAGGGGCGCCTGAATGACTCAGTGGGTTAAAGCCTCTGCCTTGGGCTCTGGTCATGATCCCAGGGTCCTGGGATCGAGCCCCACATCGGGTTCTCCACTCCGTGGGGAGCCTGCTTTCTCCTCTCTCTCTCTCTGCCTGCCTCTCTGCCTACTTGTGATCTCTCTCTGTCAAAAAAATAAATAGGATCTTACAAAACAAACAAGTAAATGAAAGCCACAGACATGGTACAGAAAAGGCAGAGGTTTATGGGGTGTTTGTCTACTTGCAAGAAGGTAAGAGCAAAAAAGTAATTAATGTTATTTTTCCAAGGTGAATTTTTTTTAAATCCTTTGTAGTAAACGAACAGAAATATCAGCAATAAATGACTTTTTTTGGTGAAAAGCAGTAGAGCACATTGAATAAGAAAGAAAATGTCGAAAATTTAAGCACAGAAAATAGAATTAAGAAGTGGGGTATGCCTTGTAGGGACAGAGAAATGTATTCAGTGTTTTCATTAGAAAAGCAGGGATGGAAAAAGGAGATGGACCATTAAGAAGAAGAGGGAGGGTAAGTAAGAATTGCTTCAAGTCTTTCAGTGATATTCAAGCCTGATATTCATGGAAATTTCCAGAATCGGAGAACTAGAGAGCTGTAGGATACGATTTGACAAGAGCTACATCTTCCTCCCAGCACAGCACATATCCTGTATCAAACCTTTTAAGCTTTTGACTGCACTCAATAAAAGCTACTGACCAAACCTTTATGGTCAGAATTTCTTAGCTAATGAATCCCCCTGCCACATACACAAGTCTCTTACTAATTGCAATCTGGCTGGGACCCTACTGGCTCCTCTGATTTGAAGTGACTTCCTAAATACTCCCGAGAAGAAGTGTAATACTCCTGAAGCTGAGAAACCAGAGAGCAATGTCCAAAAATGTGTAGAAATGCTTACAGTCTTCCATGAAGACCCGCTCTCCTGGAGACACATCAGTAGCAGTAAGAAAGCTCATCGCTTTCCACTCAGTTGCTCAGAAATCCAGGCCTCATGCTTATCTCTTCTTTCCTGACCTTCATCTCATCAATTGCTCAGTCTTGCTAACAGGTCCGCCTTGCCATTCTCGGACTCTGCCCACCAGGCCCAATGTCAACTGCCAGTGTCCTAGCTAAGTCGACATCATGCTTTGCTCTGACTTGTATGTTAGCCTCCTAACTAGTGGTCTCAAACTGCCTCCAGTCTTTACAGCACAGTCAGAAGGATTTATTTAAAATACAGATATTTTCATTGTCATTTAACCCCCTAAGATCTCTCCCTTTTGTCTCATAGGGAATAAGTCCAAACTCCTTAACGGCCCTGCTCGACATTGCCTGATCTCACTCTTGCTTACCTCCCCACCAACATCTAAGCCAATTTTCTGCTCTCATGTCAACGCTTCAAGCACACCGGTCTTACTTTTATTTCCTGAAACATCACAAAGAAGTTCTAACCCCACGAATTTAGTCTGTAACACTCATTCTCATTTTCTTTCTCCCAAATATTGACTTCTTTTTAAATCACTTCTCGATTAAAGTTATTAATGGCCCTGAAGCAGCCTTCTTTGACCCCCAAATCCAGATCAGTTCCCCTGGGCATGCAGAAAACATTTTGTGCTTTTTCACGGTCTTCATAAGGTTTGTGGTGATTCTCGTCTGTACCCTCACCCTCCTCAGGCTCCCTCCCCACACTTGGCATATTCTCTGGTCCAGATGAGCAACTTCCTAACAGTCTTTAAATTCATGAAATTAATATCGTATGTAACAATGCTAACATAATAAAACGGTTTAAAGTGACGCTTATCCCTTGTGCATTTCCTTAAAGAGAACAAACCACACAAATACTAGGCATCGAAGCCTAAAGCTTATGGACTTCGGCAGGATTACCTACATAACTAGTTCTCTGGTGTACTGACGGTGTAAGACATACGGACAGGACCGTAATTGATGATAATATTGACAACGCATGACGACACTGATGCTGCATGACAACAGTCCAATAGATCGTCAGAGTCAACTCTGGCAGTGGCCCCCTGCTGCTGGGTCACCTCTAACATCCACGACCATACTCACAGGCGATGGAGATTGTTACTGAGTGAATTAATGACACGATGCCTAACCAGCTCCTAGGAGAACTACGTATGAATCAGTGCTATCAGTCTTCTCTGCACCTCCCGTGCTGGAGAAGATCACTAGATTAATGAGTAAGGCCCATCAGAATGGCCGCCATCGTCGGCACTGTGACCACAGTTTAAGACTTCACAAGTGTGCTGGCAATTCTGTTCAAATACTAAGAATGTAATGACAGTGGGAAAAGAGATGACGTAATTGATATCAAAGACGCATACCCTCCCAAATCCATTACTCTCTGACCTGACTGTATATTCCTTCACAGTGTTTCATATTTATTTTCTTAGTTTGTCACCACAATGAGGTGATTTTATGGACAGCTTATACCATGTTGCCTCCCCAGAGCCTTGAAAACCACTTGCACAGAAGAAGTACTGAATTCGTAAGTACTGGTGAATGAAACCGCGAATGCAGGTGTGTTTAAGATTCCGCAGAGCACGTGTGGGCCCTCCATGGCTCCGTTCTTATGAAAGTGGGCAGGGATATTTTGCAGGATGTTTTAAAAGCTGACACATGATAAGGAAGGAGTAAGGATGATGAACAACATGTTGTTTATGATATGTATACTATGCCCCATTCTCTAAATCCTGCCTGTGCACTCCAAGGGTAGAATCTAGGTGTAGAAGTCTTTTTTTTTTTTTTTTTAAGGATTTTATTTATTTATTTAACACAGAGAGAGATCACAAGTAGGCAGAGAGGCAGGCAGGGAGAGAGGAAGGGAAGCAAGCTCCCTGCTGAGCAGAGAGGCTCAATCCCACAACCTTCGGATCATGACCTGAGCTGAAGGCAGAGGCTTAACCCACTGAGCCACCCACGTGCCCCTAGGTGTAGAAGTCTGATGTTACATGAAACCAGATGACCAAGAAAGACCCAGAGTGGGCATTTCACTGACTCTAAGGAAACCCACTCCATTGGTGAATAGTGAGCCCCGTGAAGGAACAGTAAAGACTGTGTGTGTGTGTGTGTGTGTGTGTGTGTGTGTCTGTGTTTCTGTAAGAATTAAGGTTATTTTTCTTCCCCAGCAGAACTGGAACTAGGGAAAAGTGAGTGAAACACCTGCCTTAGATACAAAATGTAAGGAGGTACATACACGCATATACACCTCCTTAGGAAACAGGATGAATTATATTTAAAAAAATTCAAAATGAATGCATATTTTTTGAAATTTTGATCACTATAGATATCTTGCTTTTTTAAATTATGATGCTGCATTGAAATGTATTTATCTCGGGGCACCTGGGTGGCTCAGTGGGTTAAAGCCTCTGCCTTCAGCTCAGGTCATGATCCCAGGGTCCTGGGATCCAGTCCCACATCGGGCTCTCTGCTCAGCAGGGAGCCTGCTTCTTCCTCTCTCTCTGCCTGCCTCTCCACCTACTTGTGATCTCTGTCTGTCAAATAAATAAATAAAATCTTTAAAAAAAAATGAAATGTATTTATCTCGATAACTGAGGTTTTGATTTTTGTGGATCCCTTCAATTTTGCATATCACTCACCTAACCCCACCTCTGTCCTGTGTCAACTCCTGAAGTTGTGCTTAAGCACAATTTTGTTGGGGGCCTATTTTTACCTCCCAGAAGGGGAGGAATAGCACCCAAGGTCAAGTCCTTTTCAGAGTCCACATTCACTCACCACACGGAATTCAAATGGCCACTATCTACCTGCGTACTCATTTGATGGCCGTCATTGGGGACATAAGGCCACCATCAAGTTACTCACTCAGAAGAAATTCATGCACAGTTAAAATGACATAAAAATTAAAAGGAAGTTTGCAACTTGTACCTTCAGCTTGACACAGTTACTTGTGAAGAAGCTCCTAATATTTTCTCTATGATGGCCAATACCCTGGCGATGGACTCTGTTTTATTCAATAATAGCCTTAGATTAGCTTATGAACTATGTTCTTTGCCATCTTATTACTATATTTTGCTCTCCTTCAGTAGGCTTTTGGATGTGTGCGATGTGGCAACTTTCCTCGTTTTCAAAACAGAACAATGACAACAGGACTCTACCTTTTTACATATTTCTTTTATAAACACAAGCCACACGATTTTCTCCATGCCATGGAAATTCAACTAACAAATTCTGCCACGGAACATATGAATGTGGGAAAGATGAGATTATGCATATAAATTCCTCTTAGGTGCTCTTGAGCTGAACCCAAGAACATAGCACCACAACAGGCAGATGTACATTTACACAATGTGGTCACAGAAGATAATTGCTGTTAATAATTCATTAAGAATTATTCCTCTGTCTTTCAGCAAACTTATTCACCACTTCAACCATTTTCATCAAGCTTTATAATTGGATGCACAAAAAGGGCACGCGTGATTTTATGAGCACTAACAACTAACATTTGTATAGCATTTTACAATTTGCAAAGCAGTTTTCCTAGACATAATTTCACTCCCCACAGCCACAGTTGTAGTTAGGTGTTATTAAGATCATCTACAATTTACTAATGAGGAATGTGAGTTGGCAAGATTCTAAGTTTGAAATAGGCTGTATCAGTCAACTCAGATAAAATGTCTGGAGCGCGCCGAGACTCACGGTTTACATCACAAGTTGTCCAGAGTTAGCCGGTGGTCCTTCCCCAGTTCAACGATGTCGGCACCAAAGTCTCCCTATTTTTCTTCACGACCACAGGATGGCTGCATTCCAGCCATTAGACGGTCAAAGAGGAAGAGAGGGAGTGATGCCGCATCAGGAAGAGAAAGCCTACCCAGACCTGTGTGGTAGGCTCTGGCTGGTTTTATTTACAGACAGAGGCCAATGGTCACCTCTCTGGAAGGCGGCCAGAGAAAAGGGATGATACAGGAAAATGAGTAAGCCAACCGCTAGCTCTCCTGCAGGACAATAAAGACATTTTCATTTCTTTTGTCTTACTCTGGAGCTCCTTTCCCTCTGTCTCTGTCAGCCAGCACATGGGAAGGGAGTATGCGTATGTGGTTTATGTTGTATATATGCCTATCTGGTGAAAATAACTGAAATTTGTGATACATGGAGAAGATATTTCCTGGGAATATAAAGTATTTACAAACTGGGTCTTAAAAAAATGAGCCACTGTTGACACGTGACCAACTTTTACTCTTAAACATTCATGTCTTTGAAGAATCATTTGCACTCAAACTCTCAGTATCATAGCTACGTAGTTGGGCCTGAAATAGGTCTATCTTAATCTCTTAACTATATCTGAATTCCATAATTCCAACTAGTTGTAGAAAGTTTCCAAGTGAATTACTCATAATCACAGATTCAACATATCTAAAACTATGCCCCGTGCTGTCAAGTTCATCTCCAAACCTCCTTAGTCTTCCCATGACGCCATTATTTTCATAGTCCTGGATCGGAAAGTGAAGTCACATTGGCTGCTTCAGTATACTTCAACCTTAATGTTCAAACAATCTGTTCTTTTGCCAATGTTTTCATTGGTCGTGTGCCAGGGAATGTGTTAGGTGCTATGACTACAATGAAAACTGGCTTAACAGATCACAGATTCAAAATATGTCCCTCCTCGGGTCCTCATTTCAACAAACCTGTATTATTACAAAATATTTCACTCCTTTTATCTACTCCACATCCTAATAAGAACCAACTTCCTTAAAAATTGTATCCATTATGTGTCCTTAATTTCAGTAAATCATAAAGTGTTCATGGTAGCAACTGCCTTGCCTTGAGATTGCTATGCCGTCCTGTGTAATGAAAAATTAGCTTTAGTTAGAGAGAGGTCTGGCTTTTGCCTTTAGCTCCTGGGAGGTGATCAGTGAGCTCCTGGGACATCCTGCGTCACAGGAGGATCTTTGATGCCTGAGGCCTGTGGCCATAGGACAGCCTAACAATGTGATTTATAGAGGGGGCTTTGAGATAAGCCATATAGGTTCCAACCCCATAGGAACTGAAGACCAAAGGTATTAGTTCCAACCTCCAAGAAGGGCTGGAAACCAAAAATCAGCCATATAATCAGTATATGGTAGAACACCGATAAAAACTCTGGACACCAAAGACTTGGATAAGCTTTCCTGACTGGCAATATTCTATGGATACTGTCACACATAGTGGCTTGGAGGAAGGAATGCTCTCCATGATTCCATGTGGGAAACACAACTGGAAGCCCCATGTTTGGGGGGATCTCTCCTCTACCCTATTCTATGCATCTCCTCCTTTGGGGGAAATTTGTAACTTTTCCTGTAATAAACATAACTGCAGATATAAAAGTGAATTTTGTGAGTCTGGATTATTGAATCTAAAGGTGGCCATGGAAACCCCTGAATTTGTCACCACCTGGTCTGAAGTAAGTGGGGTCCTGAGGACTTCTCAATATGAGACTTGGGTCTGAAAGGAGGGCAGTCTTTTTTTTTTTTTTTTTTTTTTTTAAGATTTATTTATTTATTTTACAGACAGAGATCACAAGTCGGCAGAGAGGCAGGCAGAGAGAGAGAGAGGAGGAAGCGGGCTCCCTGCAGAGCAGAGAGCCCGATGCGGGGCTCGATCCCAGGACCCTGAGATCATGACCTGAACCAAAGGCAGAGGCTTAACCCACTGAGCCACCCAGGCGCCCCATGAAAAGAGGGCAGTCTTATACAGACTCTTCCCTCTGGTTGTGTGGTGTGCCTAGCAAATTGTAGATCCTTTCTGCTAGCTCATGGTTTTCCAACCCAGGCTCCATAATTTACTCTTGCCTTTATTCTTGATGTTTGCCTCTTACCCTGGATTATTTCTACCTTTCTTCCTCTCTCTCTAAATTGTTCACATCTTCAAGGAGCATATCAAGTTCTACCTCTTTCATGAAGACTTAATTTTTTTCACCAGATTGCCAGATTTACATATATGCTACTTCAACCAGCAGGTGAGTTTTCAATCTCCTAGATTGTGCTTTGTCATTTGACCCCATTAGAATCTTCATAAGATGAAGGAACTTCTTAATCAGTTACAGAACCATCCTCCCCATTCCCGCACAACACTGAGGAGGTATTTTATCAGTAATCATCACTTGACTCCACATTTGTAAGTATCAAGGGAAGCACGCCCACCTTCTGAATAAAAACAGAACATGTTTACTCAGACATGCAATAATTTCTAGTCATGAATGATAGTTGTTAATAAGGTAGATTTAATAGAAAAATCTTTCCTTGCATCACCCTCCATGACCCCAGAATAGAGTTACAGGGTTGGTTTAATTATTTTTCTAAAGATTACCACAAGTAAACTCATGGAAACTACCTAATCAAGTTCCCTTTTATAAAATCTACTACACATTTGCTTTGCTGCATGCATGGACTGACCAAGGACTGAAACAAGCTCGCTCACCTCTGGGACTCAACCTACCTGTTCCACATCATACGTGCTTCATATAGAGTTACGTGTGTCTGTGCATGGGTGTGTGTGAATTTTAATATAATTCTTACAAACTTCCATAAGGGAAGTGCTATCATTAGCCCCATTTTACAAATGGGGGAACCCAAGCACAGAGAGTTTCCATAACTTGCCTGAGGTCAGACAGCTAGTAACTAGAACTGGGATTCTAACCCTGAGGGTCTGGGCACATGACCCCTGCTGCAATTACCATCCCTTCCTAAGCTCTGCATCTATGTTTGGAACACAGCTGCACCCTGCTCATGTATAATCATGCAAACTTGTCAAACCCCTTTATCACATACCAGTAACCCTTCAAAATGGAAGAACAACTTGAAAACATGTATTTCTCCTGTGTGGAGGCATCATGATAGGGCTTGCCATAGTGGAAATGCTATTAACCCAATGTTGGATGAGGTCTATAAAAGCAGGAAAGAGATGATCTCATCCCATGCCAGCAGGCCAAAAGAGGGAGAACAAGCAAAAAGAGGGAGACAGACATAACAGAATGAGCAGAATCTTTTGGAATTGAACTGTAATCTTTTTATATGCTATGTCATTTAAAGCTTATACTAATACTACTCAGTAAGTAGTGGACAGAGGTTACAAATGGCAGGTATGAGGTTGTTTGTTTGGTGAAAAAAATTTATATTTCGATTCAGCCAGCTGGGCTCAGTTTCAACAATCCCAATTTTGTTGGCGACATCCAAAACATCATAGTCAGCAGCCAGTCGAACATGGGTCTTCTTCTCTGCATAGGGCTAGATCAGGGTGTTGACCTTGGCCATGTCAATGTCACAGAACTTCACAGCCTATCTGATCTGGTGCTTGTTGGCCTTGAGAGCTGTAAGAAACACAAGGGGGCTGCTGTCTTCTATTTTCTTCATGGCCAATTCAGTAGTCAGGGGGAACATGATGATGCACTGTAGTCAAGCTTGTTTCTCCTGGGGGTGGGGTGTGTGTGTGTGTGTGCGCGTGCGCTCTCTTTCAGGAATATCTGGTCTACCTTCTGAGACACAGTGTCTTGGGCAGTAGGAAAAGTAGGTGATGGGTGGATTTTTGTGTGTGAGTGAATGTGGACGCCTTCAGCACCTCATTCTTCAAAGACAAATTTCTTAGGAAAGATTATGGTATGTTCCTTGGCTTGTCTGTTGCTTACTTTTCCTACATCAATGTTCTATAATTAACATAGAATGTGACAAAAACGTGTTCATTTTTATGTTAGTCTGGTTAGATGAGGCCATTTTAAAAATTTATTTTTTTTTATTTTTATTTTGGGGGGGATAGACTTCTTTTAATGGATTCACTATGTCTGCATTCTTCAAACAAGCATGTTTATTTCTATGACAGGAAAATGCCTTAATTTAAATAGACTTGATGATTTTCTTTTTTTTAATTATGTTTTTTTAATTATCACTTGACAAGCATATAGTACATCATAGGTTTTTGATGTATGAGGGTTACAGAAGGGAGGGGGGTGGGGGGATGGGGTAACCAGGTGAGACCATTTTCTTTTTTAAATAAAACTTTCCCAATTTAATTTGAGAGATCTGCAAAATCAATGTTTCAAAATACACACACATGGGGAGCCTGGGTGGGTCAGTTGGTTAAGCATCTGGCTCTTGGTGTGGGCTCAAGCCATGATCTCATGTTTGTGGGACTGAGTCCCGCATCGGGCTCTGTGCTCAGTGTGGAGCCTAATTCAGATGCTTCTCCCCACTCCCTTCCCCCTGCCCTTCCCTGTGGGCACTCATGAGCACTCTCTCTTTAAAAATGAATAAATAAAATCTTAAAAAAATATACACATAAGATGCTATAATTTGTAGAGGTCTTACTTTTTTAAATACTTGTAAATTATTTCTTACAATGATCTCCATATTGAGCTATGGTAATGAGTGTTGTAACATCAAAATTTGGGGTATCTCTTCAATTCACATATTCAGAGAGAAAAGAAATTTTCATCAATATCTACTAGACAAGGCCATTCAACACACTTTCAAATGTTTCCATTACAGGCCATACCTCAGAGATATGTGGGTTCTGCTCTAGACCACCACAATAAAGCGAATATTGCATCAAAGCTAGTCAATTTCTTTTTATTTCCCAGTGCATATAAAAGTTATGGGCACCTGGGTGGCTCAGTTGGTTAAGCACCTTCCTTTAGCTCAGGTCATGATCCTGGAGTCCCGGGATCGAGTCCCACATCGGGCTCACTGCTCAGCAGGGAGTCTGCTTCTCCCGCTGACCTCTCTCCCTCATGCTCTCTCTCTCATCCTCTCTCTCTCTCAAATAAATAAATAAAATATTAAAAAAAAAAAAAAAAGTTATGTTGGTCTGCTAAGTGTGCAATAATGGTATGTCCAAAAAAACCAATATTCTGACCTTAATTTAAAAATTTTTTTTTTTGCTAAAAAATGTTAACCATCATCTGAGCTTTCAGCTCTGTCCTAATCACTGATCAGGGATGACCATGATGATATAATAATAAAGTCTGAAATATTGTGAGAATTATCCAAACATAACACAGAGACATGAAGTGAGCAAATGCTATTGGAAAAACGGTACCCACTGACCTCAATTTCTAAAAAATGCAGTATCTGCAAAGGGCAATAAAACAAAGCGTGAGAAAACAAGGTATGTCTGTATCTATCTAAAACTTGTTGTCTCTATGCTGTCTTTTTGTGTCGTCAAATTCACAAAGGACAACAACAGAAAGATAAAAAAAAAACTCTCTCTTCTGAAACATATGTTTCAAATAAGAAAGAACATAGAAGAAGCTTGATAGATGTTGATTTCAAGCCAACCAACTATGGAAGTCAAAATTACGATTTTTCCTCCTTTAGAAAAGATACATAATTGCACCCTTACACTCAAATTGAATTCATGATCCAGCTCTACTGCCTAATAAGTAGTTTTAGACAGTAAGTCAGAGAGCCAGGCATGTGAGAAGGATGGATGTAAACAAAAAGAAGCTCTTTGTGCTATAATTCAAAAGGTGTGGGAAAAATTCTACATCCCACATTAAAACCCAAACCCAAACAAAAAGAACTGTCTTTCAGGACAGAAATTCTTCTTCTTCTTTTTTTTTTTTTTAATAAATACAGCACTTCACATTACGGGAATGTTCTCTTCATGATGACATCTCTAAAATTTCATTGCAAAAATCTGTTACAGAGGCTGTACTAAGTTATTTGTTACCCAATAGTAATTAATTTACAATCTCATTCTCTTATGCAGTAGAAAGGATCGGGCAGCAGAGGGGTACCCGCGTACTAGAGGAGCGGCTTTCACAGAGAGGAAAATGCCTCTCTCGGGACACCTTTATCCACCTCAAAGTTGTGTCTGGACGTGGCGATCCTCAGTGGCCCAGTGGCATTGCCAATGTCTCAATTTTGCGGTGATACAGTTGGTGTCAAAATCCCATTTCGACATGCACAAATACGTTTCTATGATTTACTCTGAGCCCAAAGTCAGGCATTTGTTTTCCAGTGAGGACTGCTGACACATGGGAGGAAGACGGATTATAGGGCTCCTGGAGATATAGACATTATCGGATCCGGAGAGGAAAGAGACCAAGTGGGAATGGCAAGCACAGTTATAGGAAATGGAAACCGATATTCACAGCCCGCGTCTCATGTCCTATTCGTTAACACCCACGAGAAATGTTTTGGTATAGCTTTGGCCATTATGGGCCACAATCCACTGCTCTTTTGAATATTTATCTTTTATTTGGTTTAGTAGATTGTTTACAGCTTAGTAATTTTCAACATTCTAGAATCTTTTCAAAATCTCACTTCCAGTCTATGATTGCTGTTGTTTGCAGCAGCATTTATTAGTTTAATTTTTATTTTATTTTTTTATTTTTATTTTTTAAAGATTTTATTTATTTGACAGACAGAGATCACAAGTAGGCAGAGAGGCAGGCAGAGAGAGAGGAGGAAGCAGGCTCCCTGCTGAGCAGAGAGCCGGATGCGGGACTCGATCCCAGGACCCTGGGACAATGACCTGAGCCGAAAGCAGAGGCTTTAACCCACTGAGCCACCCAGGCGCCCCTATTAGTTTAATTTTTAAAAAGAGAAGCCTTTTAAGTCAAGGAAATGTGTGTGTGTGTGTGTGTGTGTGTGTGTGTGTGTGACATTTTGCCAAACAATGTCAGTTACCATTTTGGCTGTTCAAATAATATTAGTTTTAAAAACATTTGACCTCAAATATTTTTGTTTACTGTCAAAATATTATAGAAACATACTGGGAAAAACAAAACAAAACAAAAGACCTGTAGAAAAGATGGAATTAAGGGGGGCCTGGGTGGCTCAGTCGTTAAGCATCTGCCGTCATGATCCCAGGGTCCTGGGATTGAGCCCTGCATCAGGCTTATCTGCTTCTCCCTCTCCCACTCCCCCCGCTTGTGTTCCCTCTCTCGCTGTGTGTCTCTCTGTCAAATAAATAAATAAAATAAAATCTTTAAAAATAAAAGACAGAAAAGGTGGAATCAGAGGCCCAGGATAAACCATGTGGACCATCTGGAGTCAATAAATTGGTCCTACAGGCTGTAATATATTTATTTTTAATAAAATATTGAAATATCAGCTGGGAGGTTAGTATAATAGATATTATCCACAGCTTCTTTAAGAAACCTAAGTCTAAAAAAAAAAGAGAGAAAGAAACTTAAGTCTATAGCTTCTTGATCTAAAAAAAAATGTACAACTCCTGAATTTTAAATTATTTGTAAATTCATATAGAATTGGGTTGCAAATGACAGGCAAATTCTGACAAACAAAAACAATGCATACACAATATTCAAACCAACCAACACTATAGTGATGCCAAAAGTGACAATTATTTACTCAGGCAGTAGAATATTAGCAAAATCCTAGGCTTTCCTTATTAGTTTAATCTTGAAATTTACATTGAATATTGGCTTGGAAACTGTTCCACTGACTAATATTTAGTATCTGCTGATGCACGTTGTTCCTTATATTCTTACTTGTTACATTTGTAACTTATATATTATGGTTACTGAAGGAAGAAATTAAAAAATATATATATGTATAGCTGATCCTTGAACAACACGGGTTTGAACTGCACCAATTTCCTTATAAGCAGATAAATAAATAGATAAATAGATAATTTTTTTCTTAGATAAATAGAGTACAATACTGTAAATTTTTTTTCTTTATTATCTTCTTAACTTTTTTTTCTCTATCTTACTTTATTATAAGAATGTAGTGTATAACACATAACCAAGTATGTTTTCATTAGCTTTATGTCATTGGTAAAGCTTCTAGTCAACAAGAGGCTATTAGTAGTTAAGTTTTGGGGGTAGTCAAGGTTTTATTGGATTATCAAATACACGGGGTCAGCATCCCTAACCCCTGTGTGTTCAACTGTTAGCCGTCTTCTGGTAACGATAGCAAATACCAGGGATAACGTTGAAAATAATCATATGTAATGATGCCAGCCAATATTATAAAAATACTTTGTAGCTGATAAAGTGTTTTCGCATACTTTCCCACCTAATTATCTCCATCTTATTAAGGGGAAAGTTGCTGAATCTATGAAAGATACACTTACCTTCTTTTAAACAAGTGTGTGACATTTTTAAAAAGCCACCACAGCTTACAAATGCTAATTTCATGTTTGCTTTCTTCCTCAAGACCCTTTGGAAACTGAGAAATATGCACAGGCACACAGGAAAAGATTCACCAGGGGCGCCTGGGTGGCTCAGTGGGTTAAGCCTCTGCCTTCGGCTCAGGTCATGATCTCAGGGTCCTGGGATAGAGCCCTGCATAGGGCTTTTTGCTCAATAGGGAGCCTGCTTCCCCGACTCCCTCTCTCTGCCTGCCTCTCTGCCTACTTGTGATCTCTGTCTGTCAAATAAATAAATAAAATCTTAAAAAAAAAAAAAAAAAAAAAGGAAAAGTATCACCAGATTTCACTTATGAGCGGAACTCCTTCAAACACCACACGGTATTCTAACATTTGAATAGCACTCATCAATTTATATTAAATAACATTTAAGGTCCAAGTAAAGTAGAATTATTAAAATGGCTCTAATTAAGCCCATCTTGACTAATTCTTACACTATTCAAACTAATTTAGCTCCAAATTAAAACAGTAATTGCATTCTATAGGCCTGCTATTTAAAACAATATTTTTTCAATTTAGTAATAATTTGAGAAACAGTAATATGTTGTACTTCAAAAATGTATTAACATGGAGAAAGAGTTCCTATTTTTGATAGGAGAAAGGAATACTTATCGGCCATGTACCTTTACGCCAAAGGAGTAATTTTCCAGTGATTTCTTAGAAGAAATCAGTTGTTTTGTTGTTTGTACTGTAACATACAAAGGCTTAAACAGTAAAAAGAAATAATTCCAAAGAACACTGTCTGCCTTTTTTTCTCTTTACTACAGAAACTGGTATTTGTTTCAACTCTATTAAAATCCTCTTGCATTTGCAAATCAGTCTACGTGCCTCAATCTTTATGTAATTCAGCAAAGAAGGCCTGACTCCTCCATCAGTCCCAATAATTTATTTGAAAAGAACTTTGCATAATAAATGAAAACAATTTTATTCCCTGTGCTTCATTCAGTAGGAGCAATATTCAACTTGAATAATGCAATTAAAGGTGAGAAGAGAGTAATTTTCAGTAAACTCTCTAGGATGGCTTTCTCAGTAGGAGTCATAAACCCCAAATATTGTCCCAGGGGCAACTGGACATTTATCACGCCAGGTTTTAAGATCACCCTCGTTCCCTTAGTCATCAAAATGACTTACTCCGAGATCCTTCTTCTAAGCGTCATAGACCCACGGGATGGCTACCCTTGATAAAAAGCAAAACCTGAAAGCAATATTCAGTGTCTGTCAATCAAACGATTTCTTATTGAGTGTGGGTCCCTAATTGAAAAATTGGAGGAAAAACTTAATCCATGATTAGTTCGTGCTTCCTATTCAAGACCCCTTACAGAAATGGCAAGGAGACATTCTTCTAAGGACTGTTTGGGATTAAGGAGGTGCTATCAAATAAAAAATAAAACGGGAACCTGTTGTTCGATCTTATTAAAATTTAGCTTCAAATCGAAGAAAGGGCTTTAAAATGGAGAGTCCAAGATTCTCATGATTTGTATTCACAGACCACGCCGGATACTGATGATGGTGTGAAACTACCAAAACAGCACAGAATCCTACCCCGCCCCCGGTTCCATTTTCTAAGCTTTCTATAGTAATAAAATATACAAAACTCTATGAGATGACTGAGCAGGCTAAGATGTTCTGAAATGCGGTGGCTGATGAAAGGCAAATTTGCTCTAATCATGTGTGTGTGCAGTTATCAGCATGAAGCCTGAACAATACGCAGCCTATCTTGACCCGAAAACAAACATGAAACGCTCTGCTCCACACCGCGGCAGATGATGTTTTCTGAGTGCTAATTCTGATATGTGATGCATATTCTTTATTCTTTCTAAGGAACTTTGATTCTGCGCCCGCCAAGATAGAGCCCTGAAAAAAATACTTCAAAGCACCGAAATGCTGAAAGAATCTCCAGGGTCAAGTAGAAAAGAAAATCATGCCCATGTGCCTTACAAATAGTTTTTATTTCAATTCCATGGAAAACAACGTCTTAGCCCTGTGAAACTTGAGAGATACGCAGCTGTCTCTTGCCGTTCCTTACTTTACGTGGGATGCTAACTGATAGCATGGGGGTTCTTTCTTCAAACAATTTTTAGGTTCAAGTTGATATTAAGTAAGTCATAGGAAGACCATCCATAAAAATTAATCAAATTTTTTTTAAAAAAGCCATCATTAATATCCCCAGTGAAATGAAGACAATAGGAAGGCAAGTAACACACAGGCAGGTTACATGCTACAGATAGGTAATTTTTTTTTAAAAGATTTTATTTATTTATTTATTTATTTGACAGAGAGAGAGAGAGAGAGAGAGAGAGATCACAAGTAGGCAGGCAGAGAGAGAGGAGGAAGCAGGCTCCCTGTTGAGCAGAGAGCCTGATGCGGGGCTTGATCCCAGAACCCTGGGATCATGACCTGAGCTGAAGGCAGAGGCTTTAAACCACTGAGCCACCCAGGCGCCCCAGATAGGTAAATTTTATGAACTTAAATGACTCTGGAAAGGACAGGAAATTGTTGAGGAAACTCAAGCAAAACAAAAGCAAAATTTACTTCAATTTACTAGATATTTCTGGCATACATATCTAAGAGCCAGGATCTTTTGAAGATAATAGTTTCTAATTTATACTTTGACTTCAATGTGCTTAATTGGAGACCACATCTCATGCCAGTTTTAAAACTTAAACCGCTGATACTGTTTGATGTGGGTTGCAATATGGTGTCAATTATTTGACCATCTTAGAAAACCTAAAAACCCACCATGGAATCGTGCTTTTGGTTGGAATTATCGCAAAAGGTTTCTTAAATCTTCATGGTACCCATAAAGATTTGGCTATGGTTGTATGGTCTGAACAATGTTGCTAATAATCTCTACATAATAGCGTGCCATAGTATAAAAGATATCTAAAAGATACTATCTCCATAACTCCTTGTGCCCGTGCTATTTGGCGATACGATCAATGTCACAATCACAGTTACGCAGACAGTGGGCCAAACATAATAATTCAGTGATACTATTAGCTGCTAACAATTGCAGCGTGCTTTATGACATAGGGTAAGATTAGAGGGCAAAAAATTGGTGCTTGGAGGGAGCTGTTGGCCAACAAAGGAAAAAAAGGAGAAAGGACATGAATCTGTTTGTAAACCAGATTCACCCAGCTTTTTTTTTTTGCAGGTGTTGCCTGAATTTCTCTCTTTCTGCCCAGCCACACAAGCGGTAAGAACAAGTGTCACCACTGAGTATCTCCACACCTTGGGTACATAGAATGAATAAGGACGGGACTTGTGATATGAAGTAAATACCATTTAGCCTGTCAAAGTTTCCTCATGAGACCGCCAGGTTTACTGGCTCCACAATTCCCTCCTTGGATAAGGAGTAGGAGAAATTTAACGGAAATGCAGTTTTTTAAGAGGTTCTATTAAGATGAGTTGGGCTCGCTTTGGTTATTATGTATTTCTGGAAGGGCCAGTGACAGTGGAAAAAGTAGGCACACTTGACAGTTTTGAGCTCGTTGGCTGTGCTGTGCTGAAATTTACACCATAAAGGATGAGAACAAAATAACCCCAGGTGTTTTCCTTGGCAAAGTACTATCTGGCAAGTCATAGAATCTATAATTGTGCATTAACTTTGAAGTGCCATTTTCAGCATTATGAAATGTAAACATGCATGTCCCCCCTTCTATTCCATCCCTATCTCACATTATTATAAAACTGAGGGTAAGTTATGAAAAAATACCTTAAAATGTGCGAAGTGTTTTCTGCACCTAGGTGCTAAAATAGTCTTCAAATGTAGCACAAGTTCCTTGCATCCAGTCTCAACTGTCTTTGATCATAAACCATTATTACACCTAGCTAATAAATGTTCAAATGCCATGAATTTATGGTGGATTCTACAATGAAAATAACCATTCATAGCCATCTACTCTTAAACAAATGGTGACACCAATTTTTGCTAATTCTTTGAATTTCTTTGTAAGGAAAAACACAGGGAATGCACAAATAATACATTTGGGTGATTTATTAATCCAGGTGCCTACTTTCAAAGGAGCAAAGTCAGCCAAAAAAGAAAAAAAGAAAAAAAAAAAAAGGAAAAGACACATTTTTCTTGTGGTAATATATACTCATGCAAAAAAGTTGCAAAATAATTCAAGATAAACATAATGCATGTATTTCTGAAATATGTGGACAGCATCTAGATATGTCATTTCATACTGATTACTTGAAATAATCAAATCATTATAGTAATCACTTAACTGATAATTTGAAAATTCTAATATAGTTTTAAAATGTACTTTTATAGAAGAGTCTACAGCATTACTAAAGTAAGTCTAAAATAGTATATGTACTTTATATTTTAATTTATATTATATATAAATTAACATATATTTAATATATTAGAATATATTAAATATTAAATAATTAAATATATTTTATACTATATACATAATAGTACTCATATTTATATTTCATTTGGCTAACATCTAAAAGGAAATCTTATTTACATAAAAATTCCTATGATTCAGGAAGAGTTCAAAATCTAGACCTAATTTCATTGTTATTTAACTATTTTATTCTATTTCTATCTACGGAGTCTTTGTTTTTCTCCAGTTTCACTTTCTTCATTGGCATACTGCGCAAGTAAAATACCAATATCTGCAAGCAAAAAATTTTTACCTAAAACATATCAGGGCATTTTCATCCCCAGATATAACAGTGAACAACAAAGAAATTGTGTGCTGCCGTTCTCTAGAGGCGAAGACTTCCGAGGCTTTGTATTGACAAGCCCACAGAATCACGGTCACAGATAGTCTACAAAATTCTCATCAAATCTGGGTATAAAACACCACGCTTCGCTGCATTTTTACAAACAGCTTACTTAAGAGAAAACAAAACAAAACAAAAACAGCTCTATCACTTCTGCTTTTGAATCCTTACAACCAATGATTTAGCAACATTAATCAACGTAATAGATAATAAAATGACCTATGAATCCAACAAAACGCTGTAATTATATGTCAACTTTTGTTTTTGGAAGTAATCATAGACTATTTTTTTTTTAAGATTTTATTTATTCATTTAACACAGAGAGAGAGAGAGAGAGCGAGCGCACAAGCTGGGAAAGCAGCAGGCAAAGGGAGAGGGAGAAGCAGGCCCCCCACTAAGAAGGGACCTAATCTTGGAGCTCCATCCCAGGACCCTGGGATCATGACCTGAGCTGAAGGCAGACACTTAACCGACTGAGCCCCCCGGGTGCCCCCAAATTAATTCTATTTGAAACTGTGAATCAGAAAACTTGGAAATAGGACAGAATGAAAAGAAAAAAGCTGAAATTATCAGAATGTGTACTTTTCCGAATTTGTGCTTGCTTGGGGACAAGTTGAAATCTACCAGTAATTGGTCCAAATGTAACAGAAACAGAGAAACTGGATGGAAGATGATGGCAATAAGGATGCAAAGTCAAAGTTTTGCTCAAACTCCTTTTTTCTCTTTAGGCAAGAAATGGTGCCCAGAAGCTTTGAATATCTTGAGTCCCATTTTCACTGGTCAGAAACTAACATTCAAAACAACCCTGAGCGTTCAGAGAAGCAAAAATCTCTCCTTCGAGTTAACCCCAAACTGTTAAGCTTCTTCAAAGTAGAAACTGATTTACATCATTTTAAAATCATGGATTTCTATTTTATAATTTCAAGTATTATTTAAGCCATGGTTTAAAAAAAGAGGCATCATTTCTCATTTTAAATATAAATTACGTGAGTGACTTCCCCATTATATTCTGATGTGAAAATTAGCAATAGTTATTTGCAACTCTATAATCTCACCAAATGGTGGCACATGTACCATGTTTTCTTTAAATAGAGACTGAAATTCATTCCCAGTATGACTGACTTTAGCTGTTTTGAGTGTGTGTTATATTTCCTTGCATTTATGCAGTCAAAGATTAAAGAAGTACTGGTCCAAAGAATAGTCCAGATATCTGAAATTCTCTGAAGTTTTCAACATCACACTTTTTTGTCTTATTTTAATCAATGATTAGTTATATTTCCTTGAATTTTATAACAGAGTTTGATTTTTATACAGGAGTATCTGCTTAGTACCCACAAGAACAAAATGACAGTCTTTTATGCAGAGTAATGGACTTGGAAAATGAGTATTTTCCCTATTGAAATAATACTGTGCATTTCTTAATTTACTCAGTGTCCATTTCTTCACCTAGTATTTATTGAGTACTTTGAGTGTGTCCAAGAGAGCATGGTAGAATTTGGGGATAAAACTGTAATGAAGACAGACACAGTCACTACTGCAGGGACTTAGGGAAATACAGACTGGATACCCCAATGTCAGGGTTGATAAGTGAAATAAAATTGGGGGAGGGTGTATCCTAGTTGGGTTTTCCCTCCAAAGCTGGCTCATCCCTCTGACCTGGACCGTGGCACCTGCTTCGTCTCTTGCGAAGGTTTCAGCGTCACCCGGGGAATGTGATCATTCCTACACCTGAGCCTATTTCCTTTTCTTCCAGTTTATTTCTGCTTTTACAGTTTTGGCTGTGTTAGAGATGAAATGATAGAGCTTTGCAGCTTCTCAGAAACCCTGCCTCAATACTTTGTATTGATGTATTACTTTCCCATGTTCAGACCTATTCTATGTGTTTTTTTTCCCAGATGATGAGCTTTATTCCAGAATAGGGATTATCAACTGTATTTAACTGATGAGAAAACTGAGACAGAAAGCATATTATTTGTCTGAGGTCAAAGACCTCCATAAATCCAGGGATTATCACTGTAAATTTTTCTTTGCTACGTAAATTATGCATTAAATCAGAGGCCATAAAATTTAAAAATCTAAGCAAAATGTACCTTCAGGTAAGTAAATGTTTGCCAAAGGTCTAATATGTTCAGAAATGGTGCTTTGCAAATCAACTGCAAGGCTGAACGTTCCATAGTCCAATCATGTATTAGAACCGTCATGAACATAGAAGAGTCACATGACAATTATTTGTCCTGAGAAACCAGCTTGATTTCCGCCCAGCCCCCACCCCATCTGTCACTATTCCTCAAAAGTTCTCCTCTGGTTTGTGTCAGCAGGGACAAGGGCAGAACAGAATATAATATGATGGACGTTTCCTTTCTTTCCTCACCTTTGTAACCAAGAGAACTGAACTGGAGGTTAACGGGTGCGGGAAACTGTCTCTTACTCTGCTTACCTCAACCCTCGTTCTTCTGATTTCTTTCATCGGACTTGTTTACTCTTAATTTTGGGTGAACTGGCATCAGATCCATTGTCCAAGGTATGGCTAAAATTTCCATAAACCATTTTGAACATGTAAATAATGAAACATGAGGTAAAGGTAAGAATGGGTTCCGGATCTCTGGATTTGGCTTTGGTCAACTCATCCAAACTCTTGAGTCTTCTCCTTTGCAAAATGGTCCTGCAAGCAACCACTTCATCAATTGTTACGGAGATTACAACATTAATAGTGTGCAAAGCATCTACTGGTGTATGGCATACAGTCAGCACACAATAAAAGTGGCTAAATGATTCCATAAAGTCGCCATCTGTCCCTTCCATCCCTTGCCTGGAACAGTGAGCACGTGACTCCTTGCATCTCTCAAGGGGTTCTTCAAAGCTGAAAGTCATATTGGAGCAAATCTATTTGTTTATGAAAGAACCATGGGAGTGCCCCTGGAGTTATGTCAGTACAAAGTAATTAGACCCTTCCGGAGTAGGAGTAGGGTTTAAGGGTTTTTTGTTTCATTTTGTTTTGCTCTACCTTCAATGTTTACAGTGTATTAAGAATTCTCACTATTTAGGTGACAGGTTAAGAGAAAGTCTTTGTTAGGACCCACCGAGCACATCCTAAAATTATACCTATGTTTATCTACTATATATATATACATATATATATAATATTTAATATATAAATATATAACAAATATAAGTATATTATATATCATATATATCTCACAGAATACTGTGCAAAATTCCTATTTATAAATTTGGACTTTTTTTTTTTCCTAGACACAGATTAATCTGGAATTTCAGTGGTCTTGTCATTCATTTTCCATAACTGATCATATGGAGTGTTGAGAATATACTAACATGTGATATTGTCCAGTGCCTGCCACAAATAAGAGTCTAATCATACTTTATCCTAAAATGTCTACTCTGCTTCACTCTTTTTTTTTTTTTTTAAAGATTTTATTTATTTATTTATTTTACAGACAGAGATCACAAGTAGGCAGAGAGGCAGGCAGAGAGAGAGGAAGGGAAGCAGGCTCTCTGCCAAGCAGAGAGTCCGATGCGGGGCTTGATCCCAGGACCCTGGATCATGACCTGAGCCGAAGGCAGAGGTTTTAACCCACTGAGCCACCCAGGCGCCCCTCTGCTTCACTCTTAATTATGTAAAATATATTCAAGGGGTGGCAGGATGGACATTAAGGAGGGCATGTGATGTAATGAGCCCTGGGTGTAGAGAAGACTGGTGAATCACTGACCTCTATCTCTGAAACCAATAATACATTAAATGTTAATTGAATTTAAATAAAAATAAATTAAATATATATAATATTTTATATTTACAAATAAATATTTACAAGTATAAAATATATATTATATAAATATATAAATACAAAATATCATATTTTACATATTAATACATATTCAAATAATCAGCATAGAGAAAGATGGTTAGTATTTTTACCTAGGTGTATTCCTAAGTCTAAAGACTTGTCCTCGTGTCCAGGAACTTACAGAAGCCACTGGGCAACTAAAGTTATTTTTCTCATACTAAATCAGCGCCTTGGGGCGGGAACAATAAAACCCAACGCCCCCCAGAGGGACTGAAGCTGAAACCTGTGCAGTGCTCAGACATCACGATGCTGGTTCCTCCCAACGCCTTCTACCTGTCTTGATAGATTTCTCAACACTTGACTCCTTTCAGGTCTGATCCCCTTCGAAAAGGCACCTATTCTTTGCTTTTGGTCCTGCTGTTATGAGCAAATGCTTCTAACAGTAATCATTCTTTATATACCCTGATATTGGCAAACGGGCTTATTGGGATCGGCAGTTCTTTCCACCTCTCCAGTGAGTTTTGAGCTGCCCCGTGTGTTGCCTATTTTCAATAGCTACTGACAGCCTTGGCTTAGAAGCTCCAAAAGCCCCGTCACAATGAATCAGTCGGGTGGCAGGAGGAGCATGAGACCCCTCACAGAGGGAAGTGCCCTTGAATGCAGACTTTGTGCTGGATTAAATGCTGGGGGTGTGTGGGAGGGGCCAGGAGTTGAGCTGTGTAGGAAGATGAGGCTGTGTCTCAGGTTGTACACCCAGCAGGACAAATGAATGAGTTCACATGAGGGTTCTGTCGGTTAAGGCAGCTGTAGCAGAATTCTGCAGACTGGGAGACTTCTAGTTGACCGAAATTTCCAAGTTCTGGAGGCTAGCAGTCCAAGATAGAGCTTCAGCATGGGCAAGTTCCCACCATGGTCAGGTTCCACGGAGAGCCCTCTTCTGGGTTGCAAATGATCATTTTCTCCTTGGATCATCACATGGCAGAGAGAAGGTGTGAGAGTGTTCTGTGGTCATTCATGAGGGCCCCAAGCTTAGGACCTAGTCACTTCCCAAAGGCCCCACTCCGTGATGCTATCTCGCTGGTATTGGCATTGCAACATAGGAATATTGGAGGGACATGAACTTTCAGTCCACTGCCATCCCCTAGATAAGTTCTATCCCTGTAGGTGAGAGAGTCTGCAAGCCTAAAACTGAGAAATGCTGGGTCAGAATAGATACTCTTCTTGTCCCAGTTTAGTACCACAGTATCAACCTGCTGTCTTCTAAGTTGTCTGCAGCACAGGCATATGCAAGCTGTTGCATCCACTAGCTCATTCTTTCCTCTAGTTCTCTCATAGTGCTTCCTCCAACATAAAAGTCGGTTTCTAATTTCATTATAACTAATGCACCTTAGATCTTGGAATATTTTGTTCTGTACTTGATTTAAACTATCCTTACAGAAATCTTATATGTCTAATTTATTTCTTTATATTATTAATCACTTAAAGCTAGAATCACTGTTTTTTGGGTTTTTTTTTCCCACTCATCACTGGGTAGTTTTTCTGCAATTAAAAGATTATTTTCTTGTGCAGTGCTAGAGCTTTTTAACCCAGGTATTAGGAAAGTATCTAAGGTATTAAAATTCAGAGAATATACAGCAAGGGCTAAAAAAATAAAATCTTTTCTAATACAGCTTGAAAATGGCAAAGAAATATAGAATTTGAAGGTAGCCTTAGTTTTGTTCTTGATAAATTTTAGTGAGCTTTCTAGTAAGCCATAGAGAGCATTTTTCCTGAGAAGGTCTGCTGTCTTTGTCTCTAAATCATTCCGTATGTCAAGATAAACTTATCTATATATCACAAAGCCTCTCTGAAATACAGCTTACTCAGGAAAAAAAATGCTATCTTAATGTATTATGTTATAATTAATCACACACAGTTCAGAAAGATAAAGAGCCTGTTGCAAAACAAGGAAAATAAAGAGGGTAAGATCCAATAAAAAATCGGTACTCTCAATGAGTTTAGAATCTGTTCTTCTGATGCTTCTTAATCTAGAAGGCTAGAGGATACTGCTGTAATCACTAAAGGAATTTTATTCTTCCTACTAGAGCTGTTTCTCCCCGGCTAAACAATTAGGTGATTAAAGAGGCTTACACTGTGCATCACTGTGGTCTAATAAGGATTTGTACTTGACGGTACTAGTAAATGAAATTCACAGGGGAAAATCTGACTCCTATGGGCTTTTATACAAAGGCAAAACAATCAGTCAGTTGGGGGCGAGAGGGGTGGGAGAGAGAGAACTAGTAGTACCAGATGCTGAAAAGCCAAATTACCATCCAGCTGATGGATTTGTTTTGTTTTGTTTTTGTTTTCCAGTGGCTATTTAACACATACACACTCTATTGTCTAAAGAGAAAGGACTTTAATCTCCTTTGCAACAGTCTTAATCTCCTGGGGAATAGCTTGGCTCCTGAGAACAGAATCAGCCACTGTAGTAGTTGGATAAGCACATATACTCACCATAACTAAGATTTGATTAATACTTTATAGTCTTGAAATTGTCTCAGCATTCACTCATTCTCTGACCCAAAGCTAATGGTTCCTTCCCTATCATTACCTTTGGCTTTACTGGAATGCAAAGGAAACATACAGGCTAAGTGTGAATGTATCCACCTTTCCAGGCTGACATCTTTGTCTTAACTCTTGTCCTAAATATTTAATCATACTCCTCTATTCTATCCCTTGTATATATAATAGCCATTTCCACTTTTCTTTTGTACTATGAAGTCCTTAAGGGACTACTACAAGGGCTTCTGCATACTAGGCACTCTCTGCTTGTTGAAAAAAAATGAACGACCTGATGACATTTAATCTAAAGAGCAAAAAAGTTGATTTCTTAATTATGAAACACAAGTTTTCACTCAGTTGTCATCATGGATAGACTGAAATAGGTCCCTTAATTCTTCTCATCTTCCCTTTTTTCTAAATGCTTCAACTGTTAGAAGGTTGCCATTCTGCAGATACTTCCCAGGGTTCTATCTAAGCTCCAAACTCCCCCATTTGACTGTAATTTCCCAGCACATAACTTACTACCCAGCATGCTATGCGTGCTTCCAGTTAAGTTCAATTTGTAACCTAAGGAGCTGATACCAGGCATAGTGGTTAATACAGTGGTCACTGAGTTGGAAAGTGATTCCTAGTGCATGAACTAGTCCTAAGTTAAAGGAAAGAAAAAGACTACTACTAGTTGTTCAACAAGTTAACTAAACTGACGTATGTCATACTGATTCCATTTTAGGTGCAGTAGAGTCAAGCATGAGAAGTCCAGTCACGTTATAAAAGCTGCCCTTACAAGTGACAGGATCTTCGGGGAGAGTACTCTAACTAGGGAAACTTCTTAGAGTAGAAGCCCTGCTCATGGGGTCCTGCATTGTCAGGCTCCTCCCGCAGTGCCTCAGATCTCTAAACTGATCCCGAAACACGTGGGTCGAGCCAGGAGTGGAGAGCCATTCAAATAAGTCTGCTGGTGTGTGGAAGATCAGTGAGTGTGCCTTTGAGTTTTGTTCTGCCCACCCGCCTCCTGTGGAAGGAGGAGATCACAGGCACCGCAGGATCAGTGACTAGCATCCCACATTGTGGGAAAGTCGGAGTCTCCGGGAGGGTGGGTACTGGTAGAGCCAGTTAAAGATAGGCACTTGGGAAGGGACGAAGTACAAAGGTGGGGTGCTGAATCTGCTTTGTTGCTTAAAGAGGCATTTGGAGAGATAAAAATAGGTTGGAAAGCTAAGAGATTGGCCGAGGACTACTGAGGAAGTATTGAGGAAGTACTGGGTAGAGGTATCTGGCCCAGTGATGACAGCTGGGATTCAAATCCAGCTCTGTGACCTGTGAGCTATGCGGCCAAGGAAAGTGACCCCTTCGTGCTACAGTTTCTTGAACAGCAGCATGGAGATAACAGCACCTGCTGCTACCATAGATCCCCTGGACGAAGTAAGTCAACATTTATCAAGTCCCTGGAACAATGCATGGCATGCTGTAACAGTTTGCGTAAAGTGTAACACACATTCCCCGGTCCTTAATACTTTAAAGAGACAGTCAAGAGTATTCCCAGGGGTTTGACTGACTTCATTTTTGCACCTCCATAAAGTGATGTGATAGAATCTTCTACCACTGGGTATTTGCCCGACTATAAGGAAGAACATGTTCACTTCAAAGGGCTGGAAGAAAAACTTGGGCATGGAGTCACAACAGATTCTATTAAACAAAGTCGGAATTGAAAGGCAAAACACTAAGTACTTTCTCTTAAAGACACTTGTCAGTTATTAGCAAAGATGTCAAGTGAATATAAAGGTGGAAAGAAGGACACGGAGCCTCTAGGCTCCATACCCCGACATCAGGAACCATCCCTCATGCCCACTCCTGCTTTCTTTCATTCATTTCCCCTTCTCCTTTCTACTAGATCCCATTCAGTATCCGATCTTAAGTTAAATACTCTTTACAAACATATACCGTTAAGACATCTAAAATTAATAATAACTAATATCATCAAGTATCCAGAGACCTTTTTTAAAAAATTACTTTTTTATGTGGGAGAAGGGAGGTGACTTCTGATCCCGTGCTTGTTTATTATTTACAATTTGAGTGTTGACTTATTTGGCTCCTGCTGTTTTCTAACATGTGGAGGATATCAGCACATATCCATATAAAATATTTTCTCAAGTTTACTAATTATCTGCTTGGAAGGAACAGAGGGTGAAGATCTAGAAATACAGAAAAGGTACTGCAGTCTGATAGGGGACAGAGAGAGCAAGCATAAGGGGGAGGAGGAAGCACAGGGCTGTGGCAGGGCTGGGCAGGGTGTAGAGGTGAGGGCAGGAAAGTCACAGCTGGATGACCTCTACAAATGAAATAGGTCTGGCACTGGGAGAAACAGCCAGTATTTGGCTGGGGAAAAAAATTAGTAAGAGTGTCCTAAACAAGAGGCAGATGTTTTTATTGTTTTGTTGTTGTGGTTGTGGTTGTGGTTGTGGTTGTTTTTTAAAGAAAAGGACCAAAAAAAAAAAAAAAAAAGGTTACCATTAATTTAAAATAACTCATTTTTTTTTCATTAAAGGAGTTACCGGGGTATAAAATGACATTGCATTATATACAGAATGAAGAAAGACAGTTTATTGCTATAATTCTTCCTGTGTATGTATTTGTTAAACATTTGCATATACATTTACAAATGTTTGCAAATGTTTATATATGGTCCAAACCATATATTTATATATAAACATATAGTTTTATTTATGCTTATAACATTTGCATATAATATATTTACATTTGTTACATATCTATAAATGATGCACAAACATTTACAGACACCCATATGTAGAATTAAACAGATGTGATTCAGAATCCCAGGTTCCGTAATTGCTGAACGGTCCTGAGCAAGTGATTTCTAATTTTCCTATTTCCTCAATTAAAAAATGGGGATAGTTGCAGATTATCTGCGAGACTGCTGTTGGACTCAATGAGATCACAAAAATCTAAGTGCTTATTAGTTCAACGCCCAGCCCAGACAGAACTAAAGACATGTGTCAGAGAACAGCAACACCATTAGAAGTTGAGACGTAGCTGTGATTCATACTATTAATATTTCTCTACCTTTCAGCCAGCTTCTCTCTGTCTGGTGCCACCTCGGAAGAGAGAAATGGCAGCCGAGGGCAAGGAAAGGGGTAGCACAGACAATGACCAGATATTCTAAGAAGGCGGTGGGGACCCAAGGCAACCACAGAAGGAGTAAAGGGGCAGGGCAATAATGTGGGCAATGATCTTTGGTCGGTGCTTTAACCCCATGACTTTCTGGAAGAGGAAAAAAAAAAAAAAACCCTAAAATAAAACTACATAAAGATTTTCTTCTTTTAACAGAATTCCCCATAAAGTAGATTTGGAGCAAAGTGCACACAAAAAGAAGCCACCAAAAGAAACTTTGTTGAAATCATCCTTAGCTAAAAGTAGCCTCCAAAGATTGATCTGAAAGGAAGTATCACCAAGAGATAGAAATCAACAATTAGTTGGGCATTTTTTTAAATGTAGGCACACAGTACTTTACTTCAAATAACTGGATTGAGGAAAATAATGGACTCCTTGAAACTAAAGTCTATAAAACATATAATGCTTACTAAGTGATTTTGCTAAAACTTATAAAGGTGACAGGTGGAGGTATTTATGACAGCGAGATCACCTAATACAGCCATTTTCTCTGCTTATAATGGTGCTCTTATTTAGAAAAGAGATTAATTTCAAAAGATGAGGAAAATGGCCCATGCAAAATGATACATTTTGCAGAGGTTCCATTTATAACTTGTTAAACTTTGAAAGAGACCCATTTAAAGACCAGAAAATATCATGAACATGCCTTAATAGTTCATTAAAGCTCTGGGACTGGTCTAGAGATCCACTTGTATTTCAGTCCTTAAGAAATCAAATAGTGGAAAGAGGAAAAAATGCAATAACCTTGAAAAACCTCAAATAAATCGAGTCTATAAACTTTGATGCCTCTTTCAGGGAGAGTGCAATGCTCTTTCCTCTTTCTTTTTAATAGATGGCCTGAGTTCGAAACAAAACGGAAAATGGCTGTTTTATCATGTTTCTGAAGGGAGGAAGATTGAATCCTTTGGTGAAAAGGGTTCAGTGTAATGCACAGAGACTAATATTAATTACTAATTTTATGCAAAATGACATGCCAAATTAATTACTGATGAGCTATTTCAGTGGAAATATGCCAGGATTCAGATTGTTTTGGGCAGAGTGTCTTGGTAATAAATATTTAACACACTGTGGGATATTCTGGTTGCCCTGGTCAGCTGTTCATTTCCTTTGATCCCAGGAAACTAATTTTTGTTGCAGTCAGCTGTAGCTGATTGCAGACAGTTTTTTTTTTTTTTTAAACCAGGCACCTAATGTACATTTTCTTATTTGCTTTCCATCTGATTGTACCTCTATCACAGAAAGCAGTAAGACACAGTACCTGTGTTTGTTGCCAGCTGCTTGCTATCTACTAATCACTTAATGCTTTAGATTTTAATCTAATCTGCCTGAGGTTGTTAACTATTTAAAATAAGACATTTCTATAGTGAAAAATCACTTTGAATCTAGTCTAAAAGCAGTGTGACTATATTAAAATTTCCCCCATTAACAATTAAATTGTTCCATTCAAGTACAGTATTTAATAAACCAATGACATGACTGGTTCCTTGAAGCCTTATCGTAAAAGGCTTCTTTTCCTGCTCCCAAACCTGGGATTTCAGAATAATATAAATAGGATAGGTTATCAATTTCAGTATGGAGTATATTATTCAAAATATACATGGATACCTAACATTATTATTTTAGTATATTTTTTAAAAAGATTTTATTTATTTGACAGACAGAGATCACAAGTAGGCAGAGAGGCAGGCAGAGAGAGAGGGGGAAGCAGGCTCCCCACTGAGCCGAGAGCGCGATGCGGGGCTCGATCCCAGGACCCTGAGATCATGACCTGAGCCGAAGGCAGAGGTTTTAACCCACTGAGCCACCCAGGCGCCCCATTATTTTAGTATATTAATTGGGGGTGGGATTTTTAAATAGCAGAATCCCTAAGGTAATGTAGCTTTTTTATTTTCTTTAAGATTATTTATTTATTTATTTGACAGAGAGAAACACAGCGAGAGAGGGAACATAGCTGGGGGAGTGGGAAAGGGAGAAGCAGGCTTCCCACTGAGCAGGGAGCTGATGCAGGGCTAGATCCCAGGACCCTGGGATCATGACCTGAGCCGAAGGCAGACGCCTAATGACTGAGCCACCCAGGCGCCCCTACAGTAGCTTTTAACACTAAAAATAGTTATTCTTCTTTTTTTCTTTTACAAAAATACTGTGTATTACAAAACAAAATCACATAATCTATGTCCCAAGCACAAATTCAAACCGATTTCAATAATACTCTTAAAAACGCATGCAAAATGTTTAATTCTTAGACTGAATTAAAATGGGTAGCTTTTGAAGATAGTTCTTATAGAATCTTTTAGCACTGCACTATCCCATGGTAGCCATTAGCTATCTAGGGCTATTTTAAATTTAAATTAATTAAAAATTTAATTCTTCAGTTGTCTTAGTCACAGTAGTCAACAGCCACATGTATAGTGGTTAGCGTACTGCACAGCTGAGACTTACAGAACATCTCTGTCATCGCAGAAAGTTCTACCTGACAGCACTGTCCTAGGATATTGCTTTGTCTTTTTAACATGTGAATGTACACTAATCTGACATTCATAATACTTAAAATAAAAGTTACCACTTATTGAGGACCTGTACGACAAGAATTACACGCGGTATAGTAACAGAACGCCAAACTTAGGATCAGTTGGACATTTGTCTGCTTAAAAATGTCTTAACCGTGCTCGCTTCGGCGGCACATATACTAAACAAAATGTCTTAACCAATGACTCCACTTTGAGAAAGACCAATTGTTTTTCTTTGATAACCTTTAAAAAGAACTTATTTAAAAGCAGAATTTTAAAGAAAATGGCAAGTCCTTTCATCAGTGCTCACAGCTTACTCAACATTCCAGAATTCATACTAGACAGAAAGCATGCAAATGTAAAGAAAGTGGCAAAGTCTTTAACTGGAATCCAGTCCTTACTCATTATCCCAAAATGCACACTGAATTTAAACCCCACAACTGTAATGAATGAGAAAAGAACTTTGTTTTATATTTTTGTCTATTTATTTTTTGTTGTTTCAAGTTTTTATTTAAATTCTGGTTAGTTAACATATGGGGTAATGCTAGTTTCAGGAGGAGAATTTAATGATTCATCAATTACATGCAACACCCACCGCCCATCGCAAGTGCCCTCCTTAATCCCCAACACCCATTTAGCCCATGTCTCTTTTTTTTTTTAAATTTTATTTATTTATTTGACAGAGATCACAAGTAGGCAGAGAGACAGGCAGAGAGAGAGAGAGGGGGAAGCAGGCTCACCACGAAGCAGAGAGCCCAATGGGGGGCTCGATCCCAGGACCCTGAGATCATGACCTGAGCTGAAGGCAGAAGCTTAACCCACTGAGCCACCCAGGCGCCCCTCAACAAGACCTTGTTTTAAATATGCCCTTTAGAAACTACCAGAAAGTGCATAAAGGAAAGTAATTTTTAGGATGTAAAAATATAGAATAGTATTGAGTTGAAAATCAAATGTAAATAAAGATCACAGAATTGACAGGAAAAAAAAATTCAGTATCAAAATAAGAATGTTAAGTCTACCCAATTGTAAAGAGATTATGATAGTATCTTATCTATATGTATATTAAAATCAAAAGCTAATAAAAATTTCATAAAGCACAACTAGGAAAAAGAAAATAACTAGGTTGAAATAATAGTAAATTAAGTAAATTAGAGAAGTGAACAGAACACTTTCCAAGGATTGATTATATAATTATATAAATATGTGTGTGTGCGTGTATGTATGTATACATATATGTATATATATGTCCTTATACATATGTGTATGTATGTATGTATACACATATGTCTTTATAAATACGTATATATATATAAACACACACATACACAAAGGATTATAATTAGATTGCATTCTACCATACAACTTAGTTTTCATAAACTTTCCATTTAAATGTAGTTTTTTGGGGGCCATCTGGGTGGCTCAGTGGGTTAAAGCCTCTGCCTTTGGCTCAGGTCATGATCCCAGGGTCCTGGGATCGAGCCCCGCATCGGGCTCTCTGCTTAGCAGGAAGCCTGCTTCCTCCTCTCTCTCTCTCTGCCTACCTCTCTGCCTACTTGTGATCTCTGTCTACCAAATAAATAAATAAAATCTTTAAACATAGTTTTTTTGTACTTGAGAATTGTTGCAGTAAATATTCTTTTTGTTTTATATGTCTCCATGTCTTTCTCTCTATATATAACATATAAACAATAAACACACAGGTTTTCAAAGCAAAATTATAAATGGCACTAATTATCACAGACACTTTATTTCTCTCTGTGTTATATTTAATACCTTACAATGTTTAAACATCTAAAGTATATTCACTTTATAAGAACCATTTTGGTAAAATATTTCATATTTTTAGGATGCTTCTTCTATTTTTTGTGTAACAAAGTTAAAATCCTTTAACTTAAAATATTGGGCCGATGTATTTGTGCAAGTTGGCACCATTCGAGCTTATAGACCCTATGAATGGCCGCACCTAGAGGTGTGCATGACCACTCACTTCTGCACCCAGCCCCTGAAAATATGTCTTCTCTTCCTTTAATTTCATTTATTTAGCATTTCTGAGAGATACAGCACTCTGTGTATTGAGAACAAAATATGCTCATTAATGAGATAACACTGGCCTTTAGTTCTGAAGCTGAAAGTCTGTGACAGGTACATTTCCATGTCTGGGATCCCACTACACTTAAGTGAATATTCTGGAGTACCTCAGAGTAATCTCATTTATGTATTCATTAATTTATTCATTTAAAAAGTATCTGGGGGAAGAGGATGACTGGGTGGCTCAGTCCCTTAAGCGTCTGCCTTCAGCTCAGATCTGCCTGCTTCTCCCGCTTTAGCTCCCCCGTGCTTGTGTTCTCTTTCTTGCTTTCTCTCTCTGTCAAATAAATAGATGAAGTCTTTAAAAAAAATGTATCTGTGTCCATATTATATACTAGGTCTTGGTCTAGGAGTAGAAAGAATAAAATAGTCCTTGCCAGAAGATTCTTAGAGAATAGGAGAACAGAGATACAGAGAGAAACAATTAAAAGACATTACTACAACTGCAACCAAGCAGACATGTGCAGGAGATTAAGGAAGTACACCACAGGATTACTGAAGCCATTACAATGGATAATTACCTAGGTGTCAATAAAAGTTTCTTTGGGAAATGTTTATCTTACAGAAATACCAAAAACTAAGCAGGAATTAGTGTATAAAGTGGAACTAATTAAAAGTATTCTAGAAAGATGTCTAAGCCTGGACATAAAAGAGAAACATGGCACTGTTTTTCAAGGTTACTCTAGACTGCAACAATTTATGTTAATTATTAATAATTATGCCTTGCTTATTTGACAGAAAGTCCTCTTAATACCTATTATTTTCCTCCTTTCTTTAAAAATGGAATCTTAGACCACCTAAATGAAAAGAATAAATTTCTAGACACATACAACCTATCAAGACTGAATCATGATGAAACAGGACATCTGAGCAGACCATTTACTAGTAAGGAGATTGAATCTGTAATCAAAACCTCCCAACAAACATAAGCCCAGGCAAAAGCTTCACTGCTGAATTCCACCAAAAGTTCAAAGAATAGCTAAAACCAATCCTTCCTGAACTCTTCCAAAAAGTAGAAGAGGAGGAAGATCTTACAAAACTCATTTTATAAGGCCACCATAACTCTGACACAAAAACCAGAAAAGGATGCTATAAGAAATGAAAATTATGGGCCAATATCCCTAATAAACACAGATGCATAAGTCCTCAACACAGTATCAGCAAACCAAACTCAACAATACATTGAGATGATCACACACCATGACCAAGTAGGAATCACTTCATGGGTACAAGGACGGTTTAACATCTGCAAATCAGTATGATATACCACACTAGCAAAAGATAAATATATGATCACCTCAACAGATGCAGAGAAACATCTGATAAAATTCAATATCCATTTATGATAAAAACTTTCAACAAAGTGGATATGGAGGAAATATACCTCAACATATTAAATCACAATGATAAACCCACAGCTAACATTATACTCAATGCTAAAAAGCTGGAAGCTTTCCTCTAAGATCAGAAACAAGAGGATTCCTACTTTCGCCACTCCTATTCAACATAATATTGGAAGTCCTAGCCAGAGTAACTAGATAAGAATTAAAAGGCATCCAAATTGGAAAAGAAGAAGAAAAACTATAACTAATAGCAGATGATATGACATTATATATATTTAAAAAAAAACAAAACAAAACCCTAAAGACTCCCTTTAAAAGATCTGTTAGAACTAAAATTCAGTAAAGGTGCAGAACACAAAATCAATACACAAAAATCTGTTGTATTGCTATACACAAATAATCAACTAATAAAAAGACAATCAAAAACCCCAGTTTACAATTGCATCAAAAATCATAAAATAACTACAAGTAAATTTAACCAAAGGGGTGAAAATCAGTATATTGAAAACCACATGACATTAATTAATCAAGGATGACAAAAATAAATGGAAAGCTAGACCATTCTCATGGATTGGAAAACTCAATATTGGTAAGATTTTCATACTACCTAAAGTAATCTGCAGATTCAATGGAATCCCTATCAAATTTCAATGACATTTTTCAGAGAAATAAAACAAATAATCCTGAACTTTGTATGGAACCAACCACAAAAATCAAAACAAAACCCAGAAACCAAAGTCATTTTGAGAAAGAACAAAGCAGATGGCATCATGTTCCCTGATCTCAAACAATATTACAAAGCTATAGTAATTAAGGCCACATGATACATGCATAAAAGCAGACACACAGCTCCATGGAACACAATGGATAGCCCAGAGATAAACAGACACTATATGGTCAACTAATTTATGACAAAGGAATCAAGAGTATACAACGGGGAAAGACCATTTCTTTAATAAATGCTGCTGGGAAAACTGGATAGCCACATAGGAAAGAATGAAACTCTTACATCATACACAAAAACTAACTCAAAATAGACTGAAGTACTGAATATAAGACCTGAAACCATAAAACTTTTGGAAGAAAATATAGATGGTAAGCTCCCTGACAATGGCCTTGGTGAGGATTCTTTTTTTTTTTTTTTAATCTGACACTAAAAGCAAAAGCAACAAAAGCAAAAATAAGTAAGTAGGACAACATCACACTAAAACTCTTCTGCACCACAAAGGAAACTGTCAACAAAACGAAAAAGTAACCTACTGAATTGAAGATATACTTGCAAATCCTATCTCTGATAAGGGGCTAAAATCCAAAATATATAAAGAACTCATACCACTCAATAGCAAAAACCAATATATAATCTGATTTAAAACTGAGCAGAATATTTTTTTCCAAAGAAGACATACAGATAGCCAATAGGTACATGAAAAAAAAAATGTTCAACATCATTACTCTTCAGGGAAATGCAAAGTAAAAATCACCTCTCACCTGTTAAGATCGCTAGTACCAAAAACACAAGAAGTAACAAGTACCGACAAGGACGTGGAAAGCGAGGAATCCTTGGGCACTGCTGGTGTGAAGGTAAATTAGTGCAGCCACTACTGAAAATATTATGAAAGTTCCTCAAAAAATTAATAAAACTCCTCGATGATGCTGCAATTCCATTTTCGGGTATTTATCCAAAGAAGGCAGAACACTTGAAAAGGTATGTGCAGCCTCATTATCACTGAAGCATTACTCATAATAGCTAAGGCAGGGAAACAACCTAAGTGTTCACTGATTTATGAATGGATTAATTGTGAGATGCATATACACACATACATATACACACATAGAATGCAATATTCTTCAGCCATAAAATAGAGTAAAATCTTGTCATTTGCAACAACATGGATGCAACTCAAGGGCATTAGGCTAAGTGAAATAAGTCAGAGGAAGACAAATATATTATATCTCATGCGTGCAGCATTTTAAAAATATGCAAATAATAAAAATAATAATAAAAAGCTCATAGATACTGAAGAGACTGTTGATTGCTAAAGGTGGGGGGTGGGGAGTAGAAGTAATGGATGAAGAGGGTCAAAAGGTAAAAAGAAAAAGACACAGTTGATGTAAAACAGACGTGGAAACTTTGAATCACGTTCAAAATATTGATTCTTTTAAAAATATATGGAAGGTGACATAATTACTTTTTTCTTTTCTTTTCCATATTTTTGCTTTTGGCTCAGTTTTGCTCTTCACTTTCCTTCCAGAAACTTAGAACGCCTTTGTGCTGTACTTTCCTAACCTTGCTCTGAGCCAAGAAAAGCTACTTTTAAACTTCTCTTAAAAAAAAAAAAAATGGGATCTAAGATTTTTAGCTGGCCACATGGTTGACCATTTAAAGAGTACAGATCCGTAACAATAGTGAATAAGCCATTGGGATCTAACACACAGTATGATAAATATAAATAATGCCGTAATATAATGATGTAATGTGATACATGCTTCAGGGGCAATCATATGACAACATATAAATGTGTCAAAATAACACAATGTACACTTTCAACTTATAAAATATAACATGTTAAATTTATCAAATAGATTTTTTTTTTCAAAAAATAATAAAGACCATCTCTCCCAGTCTCCCTTGCAATTAGGTATGGACACAGAACTAAGTCATGGTCAGTGGTACATGGGAAGTGAACCATAGAATTTCTCGTCTTTATCTTTAAAGAGAGAAGGCATGACTTCTCTCTCTCTAACGCGATCTGGAATGCAGAAGGATGCTCATACGTGACACAGCTATCTTAGAATCATTAGATTAAAGCTGCATGTTGAGGAGGACTGAACAGTAAAATGGAAGGAGTCTGGGTCCTCATCACAGCACACCACTAGAGTGGCACTGGTTTGTTAAACTCTGATTCTCATGTCAGAGAAAAAATGAATTTCCATCTTGTTTAAGCCATTATCAACATGTTCGCAACAGCAACCATTCTTGACTCCCAATAGATGCAAATTCCTGTTTAAACATTTTATTTGTTCATTTATTTATTTTAGATTTTAATTATTTATTTGAGAGAGAGCACAACACAGGGAAGAGGCAGAGGGAGAGAGAAGCAGACTCCCTGCTGAGCAGGGAGCCGTATGGGGAACTCGATCCCAGGACCCTGAGATCATGACTTAAGCCGAAGGCAGGTGCTTAACCGACTGAGCCATCCAGGCACCCCAAGGCATTTTAAACAACATTTCACATTTATCTTTATATTATTCCTGTTGTTGAATTAGAACTTTCTATGTACGCTTGGACTAGAATCTCCACTGGCAGGCACATTACTTTGGGGTTTATAAGGTGACCCTAAGTAAGTCTTGGGATGCTGATAATCTATGTTGGCTGATACGCATTTTGAAAAATGTATATTGATGCTGGGGAATGAGGCCGTTAATTTTAAAGAACTTAAAAAAAATAACTTGGTAGTGTATATTCTTTTCGTGACAATCCAGTCATATTTTTTACTACTTATTTTTAAACTTTTAAGCATGCAGGATCATGAAATGTACTATAAAACATTTAATAAAGGCACAAGTTGATAGAATTTTCTTTATCTGTATACCTAAAAAGTTTTACATGATGTACACTATTCTTTTTTTTTTTTTAAGGATTTTATTTATTTATTCATTTGACAGAGAGAGATCACAGGTAGGCAGAGAGGCAGGCAGAGAGAGGGGGGAGGAAGCAGGCTCCCCACTGAGCAGAGAGCCCGATGAGGAGCTCGATTCCAGGACCCTGGGATCATGACCTGAGCCAAAGGCAGAGGCGTTAACCCACTGAGCCACCCAGGGGCCCCGATGTCCACTATTCTTGAAAAATGTGTATATAGATATAGAGATCACAAACAAAGCCTGCTGCAGTATGACTAAAAACACTGACTTTGCAAAGTTAGTCAGTTATAATGTATTCTTAATTAGGAGTGCAATGCATTTTAATGACATGAATGCCACATTTATTATTTCAAATACAATTGTGGTTGATCTATTGCATGCAAAACTATGCTGAACACTATATAAAATCAAAATAATTCAATCTAGAATATGCACATATTACAGTTCTTCAGCCGAAGCAGGAATTTCACTAGTCATGATGCAAAAGTCATTAAGTAGCTATCTGCTTTTAAAAGACTATTGTCAAGCAACCTCAAGCAATGAAAAAGGAAGTACGGTTTCAAATTTTCAAAGATTAGGTATTCTCTCTATAAATCAATAAAATAGTGTACTTTACGGAATGTTACTTTCAGTACCAACATGTGGTCTTATTTTATATTAAATTGATAATAATGCATTGCATATTTGTACTTTTTTTTTTTTTAAGATTTTATTTGTTTGAGAGAGAGTGGGAGAGAGACTGAGAGAATGAGCTGGGGGAGGAGCGGAGGGAGAGGGAGAAGCAGACTCCCCACTGAGCGGGGATCCCAATGTGGGGCTCTATCCCAGGACCCAGAGATCATGACCTGAGCTGAAGGCAAATGCTTAATGGACTGAGCCAACCAGAGCCTTGTGTTTGTACTTTCGATACATCCTGTATAATTATACACTATTTATACACATGGCATTATACACATGTTTCTTACAAACAATATTCTGATATTCCAAATGATTTAACCTCAATTGTAGAGACAAAATCAGGTACCATTATGATAAAACATCATAACGTTAGAATAAGATATTTCTTTTTCTGTTGGCTGCAGTTGAAGTTAATGAGACATCGCTTTCTAGATTAAACTGAAATCCTGGATGAAAGTTGACTAAATTTTGCATTAAAAGATGTAAATGTTCATCTTTCTCAGTAATTCAGGGATGAGAGAGAAGAAAAGAGAAGGCAAAGTAGGCCAGGCTGGGAAGGTCCCCAAATCCTACTTTGGAAGCTGAAATGAAAGGTATTCTCTAATTGATAGCTAAACAAGAAGCTACTTATTCCTAAAAAGGACTTTCCAGCCACTTAAATATACAAAACCTGATTGCTTCCTTCCCAGGAGTCACTCCTACTCACATCTCCCTTCCAAGGTGGCATGATATTTACAGTATCTTCTTTATTTACATTTTCACTTAAGGAAATGTCACAGGCCTACCGTGCCACTAGTTGTAAATGCTGGACTTGGGAAAGACTTTCTATTTTGCTTAGCAGAATTTTTTTTTTTTTTTAAATAAGGATCCTATCTAAAGCAAATTCAACATTAAATGACAAACCAGAAGGATCAACTCCTGCTCATAATAGAACGACTCTTCCTGCCCATCAGTATTTTGTGCTTATGACACAGAAGCTTTGCAGTCAATGTATTTGAACTAGAGAGGATGGTGTAATACCTAAGAGAGCATTCTTGGGGGGAGCTGAGAGATGAATTTAAGAGAGGGCACCAGAAGTGTTATAAAGCACAAATTCAAATACGACATGGCAGCGTTATGAAGTGTCAGCAATCAGCCATGGCAAGCAGCCTACTGCTCTCTCAATTGGGGTAGAAATTTCCCAAATAGAGTCACAAATGGATATAGGTCTTGAAATTTTGGCTCAGTACTGATGAGCATTGAGGAGTAAAAAGAACTGTAAGGCATATTAGGTCAGCATAACAGCATTTCCAGAAACAGCACTTACAGATTGGGAGTCTAAAGGAAAAGATACTTGATTTCATATTCAAATGTTCAGTTAGCATTTTATTTCTATGAACTACTGATTATCACTAACTCCATGAACTACCAAAATGATTGACATGAATCATTTGATGTCACTTGAAAATATGATGCATTGACAGTACTCTAATTTGAAATAAATTAAACATCCATCCTGGATTTTATATGAATATATCCTCGAGTTACTACAGAAAAGCACCCATTTGTTGAAAACTCCCCATCTTGTTTCTTAAAAAAGAGATGAAAAATACTTATACCAGTAATCCTATAGTGATGTAATGTAATTTCATGGCACAAATTAGTGTGGCAGTTAAAAATATAAATTGTTCAACGGAATTAGAGTATTCGGGCACATATCTTAAAGAGTTAAGAGCCCCTGATTTCGTATTTGGTATACTAAATAAGAAAAGTCAGTTTAGCCCTCTTAAATTATTTCAGTTCAGCAAACGTTCATTGAAACTCTAATATTTGCCAGGCACTACACCAGGCTATGGGGATGTGAAAAGAAATTATACACTGTGTTAGCTGATTCTAAATATCGTTCTGGCTCATCCTAATAACTTGGCATATATTTTATTTCAATGTAAATACAGTCTACCCACAAATATATTGAAATATTTAACAACTGAATCAATCCAAAGTTAAATTACAAACACACATAGACATGTCCATATATATTCATAACCATGATTCTGTGTATGTTCACCTGGTTGTAGTCACAAAGCTTTGTAGGGTGAACAGATATAGAGACCATCCAGCCATTCGAACCAAGACATTTTTCATTTTCCATTTATCGTCATCAAGATTTTCTATACTTGAAGTTTTAAGTATTATCAGGAGTGATTATTGGATCTCTAGTGTTACAAGCATGAAGAACATTCTTAATACTAGTTGTGAGGTGAGGTGTGACCTACCAGTACATTATGGAGAGTAAACAAGAGGGAAATAAAAAGAAAACAGGGAGGGATTCTCAGGCAAACGAGATCCGTTCTGTGACCTGAGGTCTCGTCTCTTCCCTGGGTCCATTTCCTCCTTGACTTAGCCATTCCTACTTCCAGACAGGGAACAGAATTTGAGTCTGGCTCAGAGTTCTTTACTACTTGTGTGATCTGGAGCAATGTACTCATTTAACCTTCTACTTTGTGTTGTCTTATCTCACTGCCTAATCTCCTGCTGCTATCGTCATTAAAACCCATACTATTCTCACTGTCAGACACTTGACTTGTTTCTGTGTTTACTTATGTTTATTCATCTATTTCTGGCAAACTGATAGCACATTAGTTTACGAAATGAACAAGTGAGGTTAATAATAAAAAATACCTATAAGATCCTAACGGAAGATACGTTCTTGAAAGAGTCTTGAAGATATTAAAATATATCTGTTGGATTAAGAGATGAATGTAAATAATGACATGTTTCATGAATCAAACAAACAGTGGAGATGGAGGTATATGAAATTCCAGGGATGGATGTGGACTCCCTCTTCCCATAAGGACAAGGTTTGGTTCTAGGATGTGCCCTTTCTCCAACCTTTCCTATACTCTTGGAATTGTTTACATTACTCACTCATTTCACTAAGGCATTGAAAGCACAAGTCAAATGAGATCTGGTGGTGGTAGCACCCAAACCATTATTAACTGTTAGAAATTTATTTCTACGGAGTGAATGAACTGATGTAAGAATGAATACATGATCATGAAGGAATGTGCCCAGCAGAACTCTATCACTAACCAGTGACTTAACGTGGCTGGTACTAATTCTGGAGAAATCGCTATTGCTATGCATTGAACTGTCACTCTCAAAATTTGTATGTTGAAGCCCTAATCCCTAATGTGATGGTATCTGGAGATAGGGATCTTTAGGAGGTAATGAGGTCATGAGGGTGCAGTCTTTAGGATGGGATTAGTGCCCTTATAAGAAGAAACATGAGAGATCTCTCTCGTGCTGCCATGTGAGGTCACATCAATACCACACTCCGCAAGCCAGGAAGAGGGCTTCACTAGAAACCAGACTAGTGGGCACTTGGATTTTAGATGGCCTGGCCTCCAGAACTGTGACACATAAACGTGTGTTGTTTAAGTCCCCAGTCTAAGCTATTTTGTTAAAGTAGCCCAAGCAGGGAGTCTGGGTGGCTCAGTGGGTTAAAGCCTCTGCCTTCAGCTCAGGTCATGATCTCAGGGTCCTGGGATCGAGCCCCGCATCAGGCTCTCCGCTCAGCAGGGAGCCTGCTCCCCCCCCCCTCTCTCTGCCTGCCTCTCTGCCTACTTGTGATCTCCCTGTCAAATAAATAAATAAAATCGTAAAAAAATAAATAAATAAAAATAAAGTAGCCCAAGCAGACAGAACCCAGAGAGAATGACTAGTTTCACTGAGGGTACAACTAGTTGAGGCCTAGATCTTGACATACACTTCAAAGGAAGGGGATGGAGATGATCATATTTGGCCCTATATATACTACAATAAAATAAAACATAAAGAGAAATAGAGAAGGAGCCTCTCAAAAAAGGAATAGAAACAGTGTGACTTATTATATATATTACACACACATTCATGTATGCATAAGGATGTTTATTGTATACCATATATATGACATATATACATACATGTGTACACATACATGTCATATATATATTGTTTACACAAAAGAAAAACAATAAGAATGTAAAATAAATTTGGATTAATGATATAAACACAAACATACACATTTAAAATAAGAATGATACAGAACTTCGTTAACTGTTTGAACAAAATGTAGAAAACACATAGTGGTATTTTAACTGGGCATTGGACAGCCCCCTATAATCTATCCCCATCTAGTTCTTGGTTTTACATTTAGAGGCTTTAAAATGTACATTTTCCCCATGCTCAACATATATCTGTTGTCCACAGAGATAGCCTAAGACCGGACTTACTTTCAAGACAATAAATCTAGAGGTGTTGGCGGAGTGGAGAATTAGGACCTTATTTTCTTAGGTACTACAAAGACTGAAAAAACAGTATTTATGTTCTTTTGAACCATGTGATGTCCTTTGAAACATGGGTTTTTTTTTTTTGTTTTGTTTTGTTTTGTTTTTAGAACATGGCCAACTTCTTTCAAACGGGAAAATAAAATTCTTATTTAGAAAATAGAGCTTACAAGAAATGCGTACATGATGTGCACAGCTGCGTGGGCCAGGAGAGTATACCATGTAATACAAGAGTATTTTGCTACCTAGGGGTTTGCCTTAAACCTGGAAGCATGCTCTAAAAAGGAAGGGGTCTGGAACCCTAGAACTTGGGGCTTGTTGGAGTTCTGAAAACCAGTAATACAAATACATTTAAATTAAGGTGGGCTTTTCTTTTTCTTTTTTTTTTTTTTCTATCTGCAAAATTTTACTGTCAACAGGAAAATCATCAAAGAAAAAGATTTCCAAAGAAAAGTGATCCTAACAGTGAGAGTTTGAAGGTCACACCTTGGAGTATTGTTAAGTGCTGAAATATGAAGTTCATTTTCTTCACCAAATGAAATAATGCATGCAGCTCTAATTTTATTTTCAAGAATAATTGGGGTGTAAATATAGGTAAGCAGAGTTGCCGACAGATTCAGCATCTTAGGGAAATGTCACTTTCACTTGGTTTGACTAATGTCCCCAGTCAAGCTAGGGAAGCATTAATTTTAAACTATCACTATTAAAAAGACAGTGCAACAGTGGGAAAAGAACAGTTGTTCCCACAGTCTCTTTGGAAATGCATTTGCAATATAGAGGGCAAGTATGATTTCGATCCAAAGACATCGAATCTCGGTGGACAATAATAAAATCTTATGTTTTGATTTGGTGAAAATAACATTTTGTCACATAGAAGTATATGCATATTTTTTCAATGTGGGAATTGGAAAGGGGCATTTGCAAATACTTATACAGAGTTTATTGCTTTAGAGTCCGCAATGGCAAAACTATCTTTGGGAATAAATAAACCAGGGCATATAGAAATATTTTAGATAAAATTTGAACAATTTCATACACATACACACGGCATTACAATTTCCAAGGTAAAACTGGTTCTCAAAATTTTCCACAGGTACACAGTCCAAATAGTTATAAGGGGTATTTATCTTTGCTCTATAAGTGTCCAAAATAATTGTAAAGGAAGGCAACAGTTATGTTTACCCTGGTTTCTTTGGAAAATTCAATTTCTGCATCAGCATTACTTAACATTTATCAAATCATTTTAATAATCAACTATTAACTAATCATTTAAATAGCTCCGTGTAAATGTTAGAAATATTGATGACCATAGCTAGGTAATCCTGTGAGTCTCTAAAAGATACCTGACTTCTGATTATACTTTAATCCCTTCACTCTGAAATCTTAACAGGACCAGGAAGATATTCTACTGTACAAGGTTCACTTCGGACACATGTCTACTTACATCCTTAAACAGTGAGCACTTTTTTCAGGACTTCATCATCCCTCCATTGATGTAATCCCATGTGGTCATTTATGAAGCCTTCTTGATTTATATCACATCTCCTAGGGATCCCTTCAAGCAGCGCCTGGAAAGCCTGGCAAGTCTTCTTTCCTTTTCCCAGTGAGGGGAACTCCCTTGGACGGAGGAGTTTCTTCTTGCTTTTGAGCAGTACTGACCTGGGGCATGGGATAACACAGGCAAGACGGAACCGTTCATCCTTATCCTGTGTTGTGTAATCTTCTAGGTGTTTTTGTTTTGTTTTGTTTTTCAATTTTGTTTTGGTCTCTGTGTTGCTGAAGCTTCTAAAATAGACTCCTGAGCTCCCCCAGAACTACTTTTGTTCCTGGACAGCTGTCTAAAATTGTTCTTCACTGTGGGGACAGAGGCTGGGGTCTCTTACAATGTCATCTTGCTGATGTCACTGGTTGTGAGAATCCAGTCTATTTAAATGAACTCTCAAAGTATGACAGGCAGAATTACTCTTTCTTAATTCCTGAGAGGGATGTGGGCTGATGTCAAGGAACTAGGTGAAGCAGATAGTGTAACTTCAGGAAGAAAGAAGAATAGAAATCTCATCATAAAAGTCAAGAGTTCATTTTTAATGCTCTTCCAAACTCTTTCCTGGTAAAATTCAACGCTATATCAAAGCACAAAGTGTAGCCTCTGTTCCTTTCTCTAAAGGTTTTGCATTTCAAACCACCACATGGGGTCACTATTTAGGATTTGCATAAACTGGTTTCCCAATGAAAGACAGGCACCTAGTGAAATGTTATCTTCCTTCAGGCGAGAGGACTGGTTGGAAAGACTGTTTTAGAAGTGAGACTGTCTGCATCTGCCAAGATCATTGGAACAGTTGGCCCTTGTTTTCTCTACTGGAGGACTGAGTTTTAAAAAAAGGATTACATTTACATGAGGACTTTCAATCAGCAACATTAGAGGAACATAAATGGATTAGAAACGTCTTTTATGCCTCAAATCTCAGTTCTTTTCAGTCACTTTGTATTCTCATTATGAGTATGTGCCATTTTAATGCCATCTCATTGTGCCCTACAAAAACTCTGCTTCATTATTTCTTTCTTTTTCTTTTCTTTTATGATAATGTGCCTGAAGACAGGAAAGGGTTCTTTCAAAAATGATATTTAACGACATTAGTTCTCAACCTCAGTGTCTTAAAAGAGAGGGTAACTTAATGCCTTTTCAAAAATGAAATAAAAGGGATAATTGCAACAGTAAAGAGATGTTTCCTGTGCAATATACTACTGAAAATGAAGATCAAATTTAAAAACTCATGAACTAAAAAGAGAAATAAACAGGAATGGCACAATAAGCAGATCCAACAAATGGTGCAGACCACATTTTGACTGAGTGGTTTCCCTATGTCTGAAGGCTGACTTGCCAAGTGTCAAGAACTAAAAGTGAACCCCAGTCCTATAGTATTTAGATTAACCAGGGACCACTTCCCTCATCTTGTAGCTATTTGAGGCAGCACGTTGATAGAATCCCAGTCATTTTAACACAGCTAGTTAGCTAACACATTTTTCTCTATGCTCAGTCATGGATAAGTCAATGCACATATACGGCATCCACGACCAGAGCATCTCAAACTTCCTGAACTTTCTAAAGGAATTGTCTAAATAGTATATGACCTTCAAAATTTGAATTGGATCAGCAAGATGGGATCTCTTTGTCACACAACCATCCTGACAATGAACACATGTCACAAGCCATGTTAAGTATTGCACAAGCTTGTATTTGATTATCTCACTTAATTTCACAACTCTATGGTAAGGGTACAAGTCTTATCCCATTTTACAGGTTAAAAAAATTGAAGCAGAAAGTTAAAGGAGAGGACCCAGCTCACCCAGCTGGCCAATGGCAGAGCAAAAATGCATACTCAGGCAGTCTGGCTGTAGGGTCTTTCTTTGTTTTTCTCATTCCTCTCTCCTCTGCTTAGTAGACCAGAAGACCCCTCTTCCAAGATAAGTCATCTCCTCTACCTGCAGCAGAATGGAACTTAGGGATGTTTAGCAAGGTCCTCCAGGAGACTGTACAATGATTTTAATTGTCCCACTAGTTGTTACAATGGGTCTGAAGGGGGTAGCAAGGACCAACATAAGAGGGGAGTTGTGCCTTTTCATTATTTAAGAAATAAATTAAAAGACTGCTCTTGTCACCCATCATCACCCTCTCCCCCTCAATTTAAGACGTATTACAGTTTAACCTGGTTATGAGGCAAAAAAAAAAAAAAGCTATTTATAATCCTTTTCTTCCTTAATTGCCAAAATGCAATCTAAAAAAAGGGATCCATAAAGACACACATTAACTTTATTAAGGTTTCTCTGTTCTTCCATTAAAATTATGTAGAACTCCAAGTATAATTTGAGGTACAGACACATTGGTAGGTCTGTAACTGCAAAGTTTTAGCTTTTAAATGTGAAAACTGCTTATACCTATTGAACGCCGTTTTTCTAGGGCTATTTGCATGGGTTTATTCATTATTTATTTATTTATTCAGTCATTCATTTTTTATATTTATCTACTTTTAAACAGAAATAGCATTCAGTGGGAAAGGGGAAGAAAGGATTTCATTGCACTGTTACTATAATCATCTGAATTCTAGCCTGTTTACTTTTTTGTTTGTTTATTTTGGATGCCCTCTCCACAAACATTTGTTTAGCGTGTAGAAAAAAAAAATATTTGGAGGCAAACAAAACAACTCAATTCAGGCATAGTTATGTTGTCAAGACACAGTTCCAACAGCAATTAAAATATATTGCCCTGAAAATGATGTTTTATATACGGCATGATTGGATCAACTGTTTTGATAGTCACTGGAATTGTTCAAAAGCCAGAAGACAGATTTCATTTTTTTTTAACTGTCTATGCAGTCATGACCCTTGCTTAGCTAAGTACATTGCCAAGCTTTATACATGCCATGATTTACATGGCATATTTTGATTTTATTCCCATACTATTTAAATTTGCCTTTCCTGGGGCACCTGGGTGGTTCAGTCAGTTAAGCATCTGACTCTTGGTCTCCTCTCAGGTCTTGATCTCTGGGTTGTGAGTTCAAGCCCCACATTGGGCTCCACGCTGGACATGGAGCCTACTTTAAAAAATTGTTTTTGAGTGGCACCTGGGTGGCTCAGTAGGTTAAGCCTCTACCTTCAGCTCAAGTCATGGTCTCAGGGTCCTGGGATCAAGCCCCACATCAGGCTCTCTGCTCAGCAGGGAGCCTGCTTCCCCTCTCCCTCTGCCTGCCTCTCTGTCTACTTGTGATCTCTCTCTCTCTCTCTCTTCCAAATAAATAAATAAATAATCTTAAAAAAAAAAAAAAAGCTCCACTTAAAAAATTTTTTTTTTTTAATTTGCTGCTTCTTTTTACTCATATTCTATAAAAGGTAACTAAGAAAAAAGTTCCAAAGAAGGAGGGAAAAAAAACCAGAATATTGTTCTTTTAGCAAATCTATGATAAAGATATTGATGATGATAATGGTGGTGGTCGTGGTAGTGACGACAATCATTTCTTGAGTTTTGCTATAGTAGTTAGCTATTTAGATACTCCCTTACTTCATCTCCCTAAAAGCCCTACAGATTAAGTGAAATTGTCCATTTTCACAGCTGAAGAAAATGAGGTTTAAAGAGATTAAGTCATCACCAAAGATGACCCAGTAAAGGAATGGTTCAATTAGGATTCAAATCCAGATCTTTAAAACCCTAAAGCCCTTGGTCTTTACTAAGGGCTTTAAGATTCATGATATTAATTTCTCCAAAATAGGGTTTTGGAGAATCACTACAAAATGATAAATGAAAGGTATAAGCTCTTAGAAAAGATTCTTTTATATACTGAAATCAGGAAATTGAGATCCAATGATTTAGCTTCAATGGATTCAACAATGTTTGGTAAAGCTAAATAATTTTTTAAAAAAATAAATTATAGTAACAAATTCATTTACAAGGTTACTGGATCACTTTCTACTGAAGCTTGTAGTACAAATAGGATACCCCAAATGCATTTTGTGCTGTAACCTATAACCTGTAACCCAGGGCCTGTAAATTTTTCAAGATTGAAATTTTTGTATAAAACTTAAAGATCTTCCAACATGCAAGGTATTCGCGCTGCAAAACAAAACCCGCAGGCATGTCTGTCCTATTTTTCTATGTCTTTTTTGTTCTGAAATCAATTGCTTTGGATACTCAGTTAATGTATGAATCAATCATCTCATTAAGATTTTATATTTAGTCATTAAAAAACTCATTTGCATTGCTCACAGACAATGTATTTCTTGCAATGTAATTTTTCTTTTCTACAAATACACTGGGATGTAAGGGGAGTTTTGTGTTATTTGACAATTCCAGAGGACCTCCATCTACTTCTCTGCAACACGGCTCCTGTCTGGCCAAAGGTGTTCAGAGCTTAGGACGCAGAATTTTTAAACTTCACTCAAGCTTGCTACGTGTTTTAGCTCTTGGCATGGAACCATGTGCATCTCTGTAATTCATTCAATTCTTTTCCCCCAAAAGGCATATATAAGCAAAATATTCTAATAAATCCAGGAACTATGCAGAGAGAAGGCAATGTCACATTAAGCAGAGTCATGTCAATGTCAGCATGCAAAATATCCATAGTTAATGTAAAAGAAAGAAATTGCAAAAAATTGCACATTGGTTTTATCTGCCAAGGGAAAATGGGATTTTATTTTTCTATGAATATGTGGTATTTTCAGATGAGAATGCAAAATAAACAGTAATATGATAGAAATTTCAGTAATCCTGAAGCCTTAATTTTGACTAGTGATTTCTGTTTCTAAAATCATTTGAAGAATTCTGTCGATCTGCACAAAAAGTTTAAAATTTAAAGAAAAAATTATTGTATCTATAAACTATTTCAATAGAATATGTTATGATTTAAAAAGATAGTAATCATCTTGCTTTCTAATCATAACTTTTTTCTTTTAATTCAAGAAAGGAAATAAAGACCTTGACTTACATGAATTATTTCTGAACCCAGGAACCAAAGTAGATCAATGAGTATAGGGTTTTTTCCTCTTCCTTAAAGGAAAATTTGTATTCCATTCTGGTTAAGAAAACGAATTATAGCAGTTTACAGAAAGTACACAAAGTATAGCAAAACAGAAATATGTAAGGCAGACAACTTGAAATAGGGGAGATAAATTAATATTAACAGTAAACATTTTGAAGTAAGAAATGCTGACTGTGATAAATGCATAAAGATGCATTATAGAATAAATAAAATATAAATATTCTGTAAAACTCCAATCTTTACTACAATGTTATCTCCAGAATTCCATTTGGTAATATGGTCAAATACTTCCAGGGGCACCTGAGTGGCTCAGTGGCTTAAGTGTCTGCCTTTGGCTTAAGTCATGATCTCAGGGTCTTGGGATCAAGCCCCTCGCTGGGCTCCCCACTGAGTGGGGAGTCTGCTTCTCCCTCTCCATCTGCCACTCTCCCCTCTCCACTCATGGTCTCTCTTCTTCTCTCAAAAAAAAAAAAAAAAAAAAAAAAAAACTTAAAAAACAAACAAACAAAATAAATAAATACTTCCAAAGTACAAAGGAAAACATTAGAACTCGATCAGATTCTCATGGCTGGTTCCTGGCCACCAGTTGTTAGCTCCACTGACCCACTGACAGTCTTTCTGAAACACAACCTAAATTGTGCCACATTTCTTAATTAAAATCCCTCTGTCTCCTGTCCAAAGAACAAAGTTAACACCAATGACTAGAACGGAACTTCATGATTATGGTTCCTTCTCGATTATTCCTCATCTCAGAGCAACCACATGCCCCATAACTATTAGACACTTTAGTCACAGGGCTAACTTCTCCTGCCTCTTGTATTTTTATGTATTGTCCCTATTGTCCATTGTTCCCATTTTCCTGTTCTCTGTCCTTAGCCCATTCCCACCTTGTCCACCTAGAAGATCACCATTCTGTCTTTAAAAGTCAAATACCACAGCTTCTGAAAAGCCTACTCTAGCATTTCCAGGCTCTGGAGATGAAGACTCATGTCTTTCCTTTCACATGTAATCACAGGATTTGCAGCCATGTGAGCCCCAGGCCATGGGCTTGCCTGGCAAGATCAGGTTCCCTGCTTGTCAGAATCCCCAACACTGAGGCAAATGCCTTACTCTTTGTAGGTTTTTAATAAGTGATTGGAGATTGATAAAATGATGCAGGGAGCGAAAGAGAGCACACTCCCACCAGTGCCTGCCGAACAGCGGGAGAGCAATATCTGTGCTTATACAGGACTGGGAGCTTGCCTGGGCCAATGAATTGTCACAAGACACACCTACACAGTGTTTCAGCCCTATCTAAAACTCCTTTCCATCTACGGAGGACTGTCCACATCTTCCTTAAGCTTTACAAAGCTGAAGGGTTTGTGTCTCGAAATTTGTTTTGAACAAAGTCATCTCCACACCCTTAAGAACTTCAGTCTTACGACACGAAATACGGTTTACACTGCATTCAAAAGGCAATACTGATCTTTCCTGGTAAATAGTATGGTTCAGTAATGACTTTCCAGACCATCCGATCAAAGCAGGGCTATCAAGAAGGAAACATGTTTCCTGAAATGAGGAAGAAAAACAAGGAGGGCCACAACTGCTATTAGTCTCTTTTCAACAACCTAATACAGAACACCATATTACTTTTCCAACAGAACTGGTTTCTGAAATATGTCACGTCCACATTCGGATTTAGTATGCAGGTATACTAATATATTAATTTCTATGTTTAACTTTCTATTATAATATGCATTAAAATGTGACACTATGCTGTACATTGCATGAGGCTTAATTTCCTGCTTCTGGATCAGAAATAAATATACTTTAAATCCTTATTCCAGGACAAATGAAAGACTAGAGGTTTTATAATCTAGGTTTTTATCCATAGTGGCCCCTTGCGTAGACAGAGACAGTAACTAAAAAACACATTTGGAGGGTTACCTATCATAGCACATATTTTATTTTGAGCTCATCTCTATAAGTAATTCAACAAGTCAGAATCTGATCCTTGAACAGCATGAGAGAAGGAATATTTCTAAAGTCTCTCAGTATCATAACACCAAAAGCTATGAGAAAATAAACAATCTGTTCAAATTTAGCAAAAAGCTCGTGCTAACAACTTGTTTTCTTGGACCAGTTGCTAATAGTCTCCTGCGAGGTCCTAACGCCCATGTTCAGTTTATGCCCCGGATCCTTGCCTGTGAGTTAATTGAAGTATGGCTCAGACATTGGCAAAAAGCTTTCTTAACATGTCCCCCATCGCATACTTAAGACACGCCATGTTTCTCTTAGATTGGAGTAAGGAATTTATTTCCACCCCAGGAGTACGTTTGATATACCAGTTTGTCTCTGATGGCATATTTCTGCCAAAATCATGTACTGACTACAATTCTTTGGATAATAATAATAAAAAAAGCTAGTTGATCATAACATTCTGATCCCTCAAGTGGAGTTAATAGCAGTAGGTTGAAGCTATAACTCACATCATAAGTCACATAGTGGCTGTACTCTGAATAAGGTACCCTATCCATACTCAGGAGAGCTGACTTCTCATGCAGAAATACACTAGCACTTAGACATTGAAAAACTACTTTCTGTACTACTGTGAATATTCTTGGGGAGGAAAAAAAAAAAAACCCTGATTATTTAGTTTTTTTTCCCAGGCAAAACTCCTAATGAACTCAACGAGAAGTTTCCCTTAGTAAATAGTGCCGAATTAGCTCATTTAATTTTTCTTGAGCTATTTTATGGTTATATAATAAAGTAGAATATATATGCCTAATAAAATTTGTTAAGAGTCAGCTAAGGGATCTGTACTTATTCTTTTATTGTGTACAAATAAATACTTGAAGTACAGATCTTTATTTCCTTAATATTTATTGTTATTTCATATCTTGACATAAGAACTGTTCTACAAGGGCTTTAATAAATAGAGTGAAATGGAGCAACCATTCCGTCTGTGCCAGTAAATTTGCATCTGTGTTCCCCATGATGATGCTGCATTTTATACCCTTTCATATTTCAGAGTGGGAAAGTCACATCCATCAATAGTTGAGAATTGCACTACGAAGCAGCACCCTAACACAAAGAAGTGCCAAATTGATAAAGAAACAAATTGAAAAGAAATGAAGCAAGTTCTAATGAACAGGCAAACATGACTTGTTTAGCGCTGAGAAATCAGTAAGGTGAAACCATTTCCCTTGCCAAATGAATAAGTTGCAAATCAACCTATCACTGAACCCTGTAATTTCTCATCTTCGTACCAACCACACATGGTACCACTGTTCTAATGTGCCTGATTTTTACTACTGAAAGGAAGATAGAGTATATTTTTTTTTTAAATCAGCTTCCTCTTATTCATTAACTCTTTGCATTTTGATTTTTTCTTGATGCCTCTCAGTAGTCAATAATGACCTTTTAGTTATCAAAACCAAGCACCTTCCTCAAAGTCCACACTACTTAGAACAGCTGAAGTGTTTGAAACTTCCACCTTGATTTCTGTGAAACTACTGGTTTTTTGTTTGTTTGTTTGTTTGGTCTGTTTGTCTTTCTGAGAGGGAGAGAGAGCTCATCTGCATGGGTGGGAGAGGCAACGGGAGAGGGAGAGACAGAATCTTAAGCACACTCCCTGTCCAGTGCAGAGCCCTGTGTGGGGCTTGATTTCAGGACCCTGAGATCACGACCCTGAGCCAAAATCAAGAGTCTGAAGCTTAACAAACAGCCATGCAGGCACCCCTCTGTGAGACTACATTCTTATTCTCTTTTCACCTGCTTAACCGTTTCTTTATAATCTTCTATGGTATTTGTTGTAGACTAAATGTTTGTGCCTCTCCCAACAAGAAAAAAAAATCAAAATTTAAATTAAAAAAAATCTTATGTTGAAATTCTAACCCCAGCATGGTGATACTAGGAAATGAAGCCTTTAGAAGGTAGAAGGTCATGAGGGTGGACCCTTCAAGAACAGGATTACTGTCCCTTCTGAGAGACCCAAGAGCTTTTTCCATCTCTGCTCTCTGCCTCGTGAGGACACAGGAATACAGCCATCTGTATACCACAAGCAGACCCTCCCCAGGCACTGACTCTGCTTTTACCATGACCTTGAACTTACAGCCTCTAGAACTGTGAGAAAGAAATTTTTCTTTAAAGATTTGATTTATTTATTTGACAGACAGAGATCACAAGTAGGCAGAGAGAGAGAGACAGACAGACAAAGGAGGAAGCAGGCTCCCCACTGAGCAGAGAGCCCAATGCGGGACTCGATCCCAGGACGCTGGGATCATGACCTGAGCTGAAGGCAGAGGCTTGAACCCACTGGGCCACCCAGGCGCCCAAGAAAAAAAATGTTTATTATTGAAGTCACCCAGTCTGTGATATTCTGTGATACGAGGCAGCCTGAACTAAGTCACTGCTTTTCTCCTTCATCTTCGACTCACACCCATAAATGATTAGAAAAGTTCAAAATTTCTACTCCCATCTTCCTCTCTTTTCATACTCCCTGATTTCTTCCTTACTGCCCATCTAGCACTTTCAGAATTTAAGCTATAATCTCTGTGTAGCGGACTCCCAAAGATACGTCTACAACCGTATTCCCCCTGCAAGCCCAGTCTGGAACTGGAACTACTAGTAAGATATCTACGCAAATGTCCGATGGAGAATCTGAGTGTTTGGCCTCAGGCTGGCTTTGTCATTCTTTGTTCATTCATTCCATAAACAGTGGTCTGCTATGATGCAGACACTGTGTTCACCAACCAGGATACAAGAATGAGACTGACACAACCATGTCCCACTGTCATTGTGCAATTCACAACTGAGAAACATATAAATATACTCATACTTCAGAGATATCGAGGGTTTGGCTCCCGACTACCACACTAAAGCAGTTATAATAAAACAAGCAGAATGAATGTTTTCATTTCCCAGTGCATATAAAATTTATGTTTACATTATACTATAGTTTATTGACTATGCAATAGCATTATGTCTAAAAATACAGTGCTCATACCTTAACTTAAAAAATACTTTGTCGCTAAAAAAATGCTAACGAACATCTAAGCTGTCAGTGAGTGGTGATCTTTTTGCTGGTGGGGAGTCCTGCCTCAGTGTGATCACTGCTGACTGACCAGGATGGTGGTTGCTGAAGGCTGGGATGACCTTGGCAATTTCTGGAAAGAAGACAACAGTGAAGTTTGCCACATTAATTGACTCTTCCTTTCACGAAGTCTTTCACTGTAGTGTGTGATGCTGTTTGACATCATTTATCCATACTAGAAGTCCTTTTGAACTTGCTTGTTCATTGTCATTGCTTAATCTACTAAGTTTGTGTAATGATCTAAACCTTTGATGCCATTTCAACAATCATCATAGCATCTTCACCAGGAGTAGACGCCATTTCAAGAAACCACTTTCTTTGCTATGACACAAGAAACAGCTCCTCATCCGTTAAATTTCTATCGTGAGATTACGGTAATCCAGTCCCACCTTCAGGCTCTACCTGTGATTCCCGTTCTCTTGCTCTTTCTCCCACATTTGCACTTCCGTCCTTCCCTGAAGTCTTGAACCTCTCAGAGTCACCCACAAGGACTGGAATCCACTTCTTCCCTAAAATGGTAAATCCTTTCTGGAAGATTTTCAATTTCCTTGACCGAGATCTATCGGAGGAGTCTGTCAGAGTTCTTGGATGACCAGGTGCATTCTCAATAAGCAGTCAAATTTTGGAAGGAGTTTTTTGTTTGTCGGTTTGTTTTCTTAGCAGTTCTCAAGAGTGGGCTTAAAATATTCAGTAAACCATGTTGTAAACTGATGGGCTATCCTCCAGCCTCGGTTGTTTCATTTACAGAGCATAAGCAGAGTAGATTCATCTTAGTTCTTAAGGGCCTTCACATTTTTTAAACGGTAAATGAGCACTGGCTTCAAATTAAAGTCACCAATGGCTAACAAGAAAGTCGGCATGACCATTGAAGCCAGGCACCGACTTTGGCTCTCTAGCTCTCAAAGTTCTAGATGCCATCTTCTCCCCATAGAAGACTATTTTGTCTACATCGAAAACCTGTGGTTCAGTGGAGCTACCATCTTCCTAAATTCTCTCAGCTAGATCTTCCGGATAACTGGCTGTTTCACCTCACACTTCTACGTTACGGAGACTGTGTCTCTCCCTAATTCTCATGAATGAACCAACCTCTACTAGCATCAGACTTTTCTTCCCCAGCTTCCTAAACTCTCGTAGCCTTCACAAAACTAAAAAGAGTAAGATCCTTGCTCTGCATTAGTCTTTGGCTGAAGGGAATGCTATGGCTGCTTTGATCTTCTGTTTCGATCATGAAAACTTTCTCCACATCATCAGTGAGTCTGTTTTATCATGCATGTGCTCCCTGGAATAGCACTTTTAGTCTCCTTTAAGAACATTTCCTTGTGTTCACAACTTAGCTAACTGGTGCAAGGGGCTTAATTAGCTTTTGCCCTATCTTGCTTTCAACAGGGGTTCGTTCCTCACTCAGCTCAATCATTTCTAGCTTTTGACCTCAAGTGAGAGATGTGAAACCCTTCCTTTCACTTGGCACATGTAGAGGCCAGTGTAGTCTATGAACTGGCCTAATTTCAGTATCTTCATGTCTCAGGAAATAGGGAGGTCCAAGGAGAGGGAGAGAGATAGGGAATGGCTGCTCCATGGAGACATCGGAAAACACACGCAACATTTTTCAATTAAGTTTGCCATCTTCTACGGGCACGGTTCGTGGTGCCCCAAAACAACTGCGGTTGTCACATCACGGAATACTGATCACAGATTATTGGAACAAATATAATAATCACGAAAAATTTTGAAATACTGTGAAGATTACCAAAACGTGACACAGGGGCATGGAGGGAGCAAATGCTGTTGGCAAAACGGTGCTGATAGACTTGCTCGATGCAAAGTTACCATAAACCTTCAATTTGTAAAAAACACAGTATCTGCCAAGGCGATAAATCACAGCACAATAAAATGAGGAATGCCTGTAGACAGAAATAATGGAACGTGACAGGTGGTTCAATAGAGAGAAAATGTGCGGGGACAAGCAGTAGTTCTTCTCTGTCGTCTCCTCATTTCTTCCAATTCTATTGCTATTTTACCAATCCTGCAAACCCCAACCCTCAGATTTATTCTTTATTCCTCCAGAAGACAATCCTGTTTACTTTTTAACCTAGTTTGAATAAGCCTCTTGCTTCATACTCCTTTGTTTTCAAGTACACCTCTTCTTGCAATATACCCATCCCCTCCTTCCTTTGGCCTTTGGGGGTCTTAACAGACGTGATTATGCACCAACACATTTTCTAGTCCCCTTGGACATACACCGACACTCACAATTAAATTGGGCTATGTCCCATTTCTAAAACTGGTCTTTGGCGAACGATGTTTTGCTTCCTCCTAAATTAGTCTGGTTCCTGGGTTCCAGGGTTTAGATCAAAATCCAACTGTCAAGTAATACGTACTAATGCTACCACTTAAACACATCCTCTCTTCCATGAATCCCCAGGAGACTTCTGTTGGCCTCACTTTCACTACAGTTCCATCCGTGCCCAGGTGTACACACACACACACACACACACACACACACACACACACACATCTTACAAGATGGGGAGAGAGAATAGAGAATGAGCAAGGTTTTGGAATAAGATGGCTCTTCCATTTACAAACTAATAGCTTGTTCGAGTTGACCTCTTAACCTCCCTGAGTCTTCCTTTTCCCATCCATAAAATTAAATGTGACAAATAATGTAAAGCACCTTGTAGAGTCAATGGCATATTGTGGGTACTCAAGAAAGGCTAGCTATAATAATGAGTGCTACAAGTGGAAACTTACTATGGAAAAGAGTTATGCTCTTCCATTCCATTATTTTTGATGGGGTCCTACAGAGGTCTTCGCATGTACTTGACCCTCAATGAATACAATTTCTGTGAATGAATATACATATGTGTTCTACTTCCTAACAATATAACTTTCTCTCCTAAAACACCTCAGATCTCAGAATATGCCATTACAAGACAGTTTCTAAAAACTTTACCTACAAACCAAAGGTTTACGACAGGGGCGTGCTTCACCCCTCTGTGCTTTTATTCATGCTTTTGAAGTAATTTTGGAAATGAAATATATGTACAGTTTTAAATATGTACAGGATTTACCTTGAAAAATGAAGCATATGGACACAATATATACTAGAGGGGTTTATTGTACAATGTTGTATGCTGCTTATCATGTGGAAATGGACTAGCTTTTTTTCTATCACTAAATGTTATGTCAATACACTAAATATTTTATATAGTAAAGAATATCTCAAAATAACTATTCAAAACACGGAGGTGGCTATTTTCTCCTACGCTTTGTAAATATGTAATGATGCTTGATACTGCATTTCAAAATATTGGCAGGAGGGATATCTTTCCACCTATATTCGGGTAACATATAATTTTTCAAAAAGACAAAACCATAACTCTCAGATGACTTTTGGAGGAAAAAGTGTAAAATTTCTCTTCAACTTCATTATTGATGAAACTAGCAGGATGTTAAAATTGGCCCAAAGAGCATTTGAGAAATGAGGTATTTCGAGGCAATGTTAGAATAGGTTTTCTGGATTAGATAGGGTACTTGATAATTTGCAGCTGGGTCATAAACTGTAACCTTTGGGGTTATCTATTCCATTTGATAGAATTATCTGCATCTCTGCTAGACAAAAATTTACAAGTTAACTTTTACCTCTATAGAGCTATAAAACAGCTCTTACAAAATATTAAGTCAAGCTTAGCACCATTCAGAAAGAATACTCAGGAATATCTCCTCCCTTTTTCTAAGTTTCAGGCAATGTTTCTGATACAGCTCTTTTTGATAATGAAGCAACACACTGTACAACATATTTGCAAGTACTTAACGGGTATTGGCAACATTTACTCAAAATATTTATTCCTTTTTCTGGAAGCCTATCTCCATCCACTCTGTTTGCTTTAATGAACTGAGGGCAAAGTTCCCACATCAAACCACCCTAGGGAGCTCACTGCTGAAGAAATTCTAGAAGATCCATAAGAATAAAAAATGACTGAAGAGCTGAGGAGAGAACACAATCAAATATACTGGTGGAAGTGAATTAAAAGGAATGAAATGAACAGATTTTCACACATAACCCATTACTACCTAATAATCCTTATTCCTGGCAGTTCTACAAACAATTCATCTGAATCTATCTATATTTATATTTACTAATCATCATAAGTTTTTTCTTTATAGGAAAAGGGTCATACACATCAACAGCACTAAGTTATCATAAATTGTAATAGAAAAATAATTGAAAAAATAATTGAAAATAGTAGTAGGGTCCATTACACCTGTTCATTATGATATAAGGCAAAGAGCTACATTATTCTATTTATAAACATACTATAGTGTTCTTTTGACCCCAGTTGATTTCCTATATTTCCAATAATTCCTGTCTTAAATAATATCTTAATATACCCAGATATTTAATAGGCATTTTGGATATAACCTGTCTAAACACTCTTGACTTCCCCCATTCTTCTCTTCCCACTGCCTTCTCTTTGGCTCAATAAGAGGCCACGCCCATTCATCTAGTCACACCAAGAACTAGGGATCATCCTTTAGCCTTATCGCTTTTTTCCACCCCAACACTGAATCCATGAGAAAGCATTTTGTCTTTCTCACTTCTCCTAACATCGCCATGACTACCATCACAAGGTCACCAGCCCACATGAGCTCTTCCTGAGTTAGAGAAATAGGTCACCCCTTACACCACTGCTTCAAGTGCATGTCTCTAAACAGTCTCCTTGTTCAACAGCAAACACTGCTCTTTTAAAGTCATATTATGTCTTTCCTGTGCTTTGTACCTTCTAATGACTTCCCATCACCATACGAGAAAGAAATTTAAAACTTCACCAAGACCTACAAGGTTCTACTTGATCTGCTCTCTATATGACTTCTTCACCTCACCTTGAACTCAACAGTCCTTAAATCAGCAGGTCTTGTAAGCTTCTCAAAAATGTCTTTCTCCTTCCGAGCGTCTTTCTTCAACATGTTTCCATAGCTAGTTTTCTCTCTCTCTCTCTTTTTTTTTACATTATTCATATAATTTCTCACTGTCCTATCCAAAGATGCATCCTCAACATTTTCTGTATCTTTAACCTACTTTATTTTGTCTCTGTATTGCTAACAACTTAGTAACTTTTATTGTTTACTCACAGGTCTATTTATTTCTTATCTGTTTTTCACATGAGAATGAACATTTCACAGAAGCAGGCTGTTTTTTCCCCCTCTCTTGCTTTTCACAGTTTCCCCAGTGCCTAGAACAATATCTGGCATCTAGCAGGCATTGGGTAAGTACTTGGTGAATGGAGGAATTTCAAATCAAGAGACTAAGAATAAAATAAAAAATAGTAACATAAAGATTAATAAAAATCTTTTCATTTTCTGGTACATATGATTAAATACAAATACAAACAAGGCATATATTATTTTAAGAGCAACACGCTTACGTTCCTATATTTACATGATGTAGTTGAAAATAAGACAATTTTATCCTATTAATACAGAAGGAAACCAGTATTCACATAAGTGAGCTATCGAACATTCTGTTTGATTTTTTTTTTTAAAGACTTATTTATCTATTTGAGAGAGTGAGAGAAAGAGAGACAACATGAGCAGGAGGGGCGGAGGGGAAGAGAGAAAAAAAATCACAAGCAGACTTCATGCTGAGTGTGGACCCCCATAGAGGGCTCAGTCCCCTGACCTTGAAATCACAACCTGACCTGAAACCAAGAGTCCACCATTCAACAGACTATAACACCAGGCACCCCACTTTCTATTCAATGTTAATGAAGCAATGTCTGGTAGAGCTTTGAGACATACATATATTGTATTCAAAATGATTTCTGTGCAGAGATGCCTGAGTGGCTCAGTGGGTTAAGCACCTGCCTTTGGCTCAGGTCATGATCCCAGGGTCCTAGGATCAAGTTCCTTGCTCAGGCTCCTTGCTCAGAGGAAAGCTTGATTCTCCCTTTGCCTGTCTCTCCCCTTGCTTATGCTCTCTCTCTCTCTGACAAACACATTAAGAAAAAAAAAAAAATCTTAAAAATCATTTCTATGTCATTTGTCAACATGTAAAGTACAGCTCCCTTGCCTTTTCCTCTTTAATTCTACATTTATCAACATACTATTCTGGTAAAATTCTGCTAAAAATACAGTCTTTAAGTAGTCTACAGTTTTAATTTTATGTATTCTGATGATAGCTAAAAACTTTCAAGGTCATATGTATTTCCAAAATGACTCCTCAAAAAACCAGACTTTTTTTTTTTTTTTAAATGAGAGCCATTTTTTTAAAAAAAATCATAATATTTTGTTCTGGAGGTTAGCAGAAAGAGCAGAGAATGCTAACTTTATAATTTGACAAATGGAAACATTAATTATCCTAATGTTAATCAATTATACCTTACAATAATGGAGACTATGCCTTATTTTATTTTTATTCATATGCAACCATATTAGATTCTTCTTTATTCCTGATTTTGTTACTATTCCTGACAGAAAAGACTAAAAGGAATTTAACATAAAAATTGTATTAAATATTTGAGAAGTGTGATTAAAAAAAAAAAAAAGTAAAGTTGCAGTAAAATGCCATGCTATACTAACAACGTTTCCTTTTTGACGGATTTATGTGACCCCAGGAATAGGAACAGACTTCGCTGTGAGAAAAGGCTGAGCCAGACCATATTTATTTCCAGCATTCCCCACGAGTAAGAGAGGCTTGAGTACGTGGGTGAGACCACCATTCTGGATTATCATCTTTTGTAACAGAGTGTCTCACTTGCCACTTTTTACACTGATAACCAAACCAGAAAGTTTAACCTTCACAGCTAAGAAAAATTACATGCAAACCTGACAGTCTGATGGTTAAGGTCTCTACCCACTTCTTGGTTTTGTCTAAATCCTACCTTGACAATGAACTAGTCTTCTTTACCTTAGTTCCCTGTAAGACATGCTTTTACTGAGCTACCTTCTAATTTACATTCCTTCTTCAATTTCTACAATATGATGTACAGGCACTTTTTTGTTTTTAAGTCATCCAGTATTTCTTATATACAGTCCAGTGCAATAAAAGTCTTTAAAACTTAGTTTGTTGCCTAGACTTCTCTAACAAAATAATTGGCACGCCCTTTTTAATAATTGATAGTCCTATAAGCCCATTTTGTTTTAGATGCCAGGAAAGTTAGCTCTAAATAAAAAAATGCAATACAATATAAATGTTTAGCTTATGTGGTTATTATGTTTGAAATCTCCTCCTTTAACATGGATTTAGGAACTCTGTTTCCATTTTAATATCTTTTTGCATAATTTAATTCAATATATATTCAGTTACCTCAAGTAATTTACTTTGGAGGCACAGAGGCTGTTAAAGTCAACAGGTTTAGACAAAATTTACCTCACAGTGATACTGAGATGATCAAATGAGATGATGTATTATAAAATGCCTTCCAAACTATAAATCTTATATAAAATTCTTAACTTCTTATAATGAATAGCTTCTGTCAAATATGTATCTATTTTATTCAGCCACTGCATTACTTGTGGTCATTTTTTTTTCCTTACTTCAAATGTATTATAACACAGGAAATAGATGACCAATTCTACTTTAGAATTAAGGAAATACAGACTCATGGTAGGTGCCTCGACTTGCTGAAGGTCATATATTTGGTAAATGAGCCAGAAACTGAATATAAGTCTAACTTCATTCCTGCATTCTATACTCTGTACTCCCAGTGCATCTAGGAAAAAAAGGGGGGAGGGGGAGGGGGCTCAATATGTGGTAATAGGTTTCAAAGATAAAAAGTCCTATTATGGGCACCTGAGTGGCTCAGTGGGTTAAGCCTCTGTCTTCAGCTAAGGTCATGATCTCAGGGTCCTGGGATCAAGCTCCACATCGGGCTCTCTGCTTAGCAGGGAGCCTGCTTCCCCCTTCTTTCTCTGCCTGCCTCTTTCCCACTTGTGACCTCTTTCCTTGTCAAATAAATAAATACAATCTTTTTTTAAAAAGTCCTATTATTTAATAACTCTGCTGAGTCTGACGAGGCATGGGGCAGATGATGCCATGGATGCATTTCATCCCCCTCTAATTTTCTTAAGGTTGGCATGGATATTATAGCTATTTTCTATTTGACATAGTACCTAAAATACTCTTTGCAAGTTTAATACCTTAATCATTGAGAGGATGTTGGGTTGCTCTCTTGGGATCTCTACCAGCAATGACAAATTCTTAGCAAAATTTTTAGGAAATGCCTAGGATGTGCCTCCTACTGACTTAGGACCTTTGAGATACATCAGAATGTGCCCTTGTGTGGCTCACAGTCTAGCTGGGACTGACACAAAAAAGAAATACAATACATAATATACGCCATGGTAGAGAGTAGTATTAGGAAAGACTAGAACAACGTGAGAAAGATTAGTAGTACAGGGGAAAGAGAAAGGGAGCAAGTTACCAGTTTAAATAGAATTGTTACAGAAGGGGCGCCTGGGTGGCTCAGTGGGTTAAAGCCTCTGCCTTCGGCTCAGGTCATGATCCCAGGGTCCTGGGATCGAGCCCCGCATCGGGCTCTCTGCTCGGCAGGGAGCCTGCTTCCTCCCTTCTCTCTCTCTGCCCACCTCTCTGCCTACTTGTGATCTGTCTGTCAAATAAATAAAAAAAAAAAGAATTGTTACAGAAGACTCTGTGGCTCAAGGTCCGGAATAAAGTGGGGCGTAGTTATATAAATTTGGGAGGGAAGACTTCGGCAGGCAAAAGGAAGACCCAGAACAAAGGCTCTAAGCTGAGCATGTTCTCCTGAAGTCCTTAGTAAGAACCACGGTACTTTTTCCTTGAACTCCAGTACAGGACACTGTCCTCTTCAATAAAGTACTTCCGGGAACCACAGCACTAGATGAGGGGGGTACCTGCTATTACTTTAAGTTGCTGGTTGTTATCTGAAGCTTTTACCAAGTACATAACGTAGATGACCCATCCGTTTATGGTTTTTCTAAATATATGCATTTGAGGTAGAGATTTATTTAAGACCCATTATTCACACCATTTTGATAGTGGGATATGGTCAATGTAAGAGTTCTATTTCCTGGAAAAACAGAATGTTTTCCTTTTGACTCAGAATCATTAAGAACTTGAGATAGTCTACACAGTTTATAAGCCATAAAGTTAAAATCAACATAATAATGTGCCTTCTGCAACTCCACGAATTTCTGCATGGTTTGTTTAGGTAAAAAACAAACAAACAAAAAACACTTAAAGTTGACCTATCTTTGTTTCCTTTTATACTTTATGTAACATTTCTGATAAACCATAATGCTGGGTCAACACCTTGTTCTAATAGCATTTGAAGGTCAATACTTACATGCATTATTTCTTTCAAACAGAGAACTATTTCACAGAAAGTATTCTAATTTGATATATCTATGTTAATAGGGAGAAGAGGTTAAGTGAACCATCAAGCAGGTGATTTAGTAAATACGGATAATGCTCATAAAGTAGAAAGTAAGGGAAAAAAAAGAATTCATCTCTATTTGTTGTTTGGTGGTTGATGGTGTTGTTTTAACAACCCTATCAACATAGTATCCGTAATTCCGCATGTAAGAAAAATGAAAAAAGATAAATATAACATCTAAGTGTTTCTAAGCATCATGGCAATTAATGGAGTGGATGAGGACTGGGAGTCAAAGATCTTGAGAAATAGGGTGATGGGCAGAGAGGAACAAAACGATATTTAAAAGTGATAAATTAAGTTCATAAAGAACTTTTATTTGAATGGGTATATAATTTTGTGAAGGTATCCCAACACTTTTAAGATAAGAAAAAAAATCTATAATTAATAAAGGACAGAACATGGACACCTGGTACATGGCTGCTAATCCTTGGAAAACTTGCATATGTGACATTGGCAATAAACATAAGGGCCTGCTTTCACCTCCCTCCTAGTGATGGAAGTCAGATTTGATCTCTAAATCTCTTTCCTTTCACATCTAAATATTTCTTTGAGCCCAGATACTGACTGACATGAAGTCACTAAAAGGGATGTACCCAACCACTTCTCCAGCTTTTAATCACCCAATAAAGCACAAGGTCATAAAATATGGAAGTAGCTCATAGGGCAAGTTTTTTTTTTTTTTTTTTTTTTTTTTTTTTTTTTTTTTTTAAAGATTTTATTTATTTATTTGACACAGAGAGAGAGATCACAAGTAGGCAGAGAGGCAGGCAGAGAGAGGTGGGGGAAGCAGGCTCCCTGCTGAGCAGAGAGCCTGATGTGGGGCTCGATCCCAGGACCCTGAGATCATGACCTGAGCTGAAGGCAGAGGTTTAATCCTCTGAGCCACCCAGGCGCCCCGGGCAAGTTTTAATGCAACTGTTTTCTGGGTCTTAAAAAGTTTTTCTGACATTCTCAGAATCCATTTCTGTATAAAGGCAAACACAGGATTATATTCTTAGACAACAATGCCTAATATTTACTTACTGACCTTTGTGAAAATCCTTCTATAGAATAGAAATCATACAATATCTGAAATCAGTGACAGAAAGTAACTAGAATGTCCCCAAATAACTGTAGATTAAACAATGTAATTCTCAATTGTACATGAGTCAAAAAAGAAATCTCAAGAGAAATTTTAAAATGTTTTGGACTAAATGAAAGTGAAATTCCAACTTACCAAAATTTGTGGGATGCAGCAAAAGTAGTGTTAGTAGATATATATAAATACATGTCAGAAATATATAAAATGCATATATATATCAGAAATATATAAAATATATAGATATAGATATATAACAGAAAATTAGAAAAATTTAAAAGGAGTCATCTAAATTCCCACCTTAGAAACCTAGGGGGGAAAAAGAGCAAATTAAATCAAAGTTAAAAAAAAAAAGGAGCAGAAATCAATGAAAATGAAAACTAGGAATAAATTGAGTCAATTAAGCCAAAATGAGTTTCTTACAAAAGAACAATAAAATTGATAACCCTCTACCCAGGCTAATTAAGAATGTAAGGGAGAGAACACAAATTGCTAATATCAAAAATGAATAATAGAACATCACTACAGATGCCATGGAAATTAAAATAATAGTAAAGAAATACTATGAACAACTCTATGCTTACAAATTTGATAAATTAGATGAAATAGCTTAACTTCTTGAAAGAAATAAACCGCCAAAACTCACACAAGAGGAAAAAGATGATCTGATTAATCCTGTATCTATTAAAGAAACTGAATCGATAATGAATAACCTTTGAAAAGAGAAAACACAGGCCCAGATGGGTTCACTAGTGAATTCTAACATTTAAGAAGAATATCATATCAACATTCCACAACCACGTTCAGAAGACAGAAGCAAAGGGAATATTTCCTAACTCATTCTATGGGGGGACATTAGCCTAATAACAAAATCTGACAAAGATGTTATAAGAATAGAAATTACAAGCAGATATCTCTCATGAATATAGATACAAAAATCTCAGCAAAATATGAAGAAATCAAATCCAAAAAAGTACAAATAAATTATACAGCACAACCAAGTGGGATTTATCCCAAGTATGCAAGCTATTTCAACATCTGAAAACCGATTAATATAGCTTCATTACATCACATGATCATATCAGTAGATGCAGAGAAAACGTCTGACAAAATGCAACATCTATTTATAATAGAAACTCTCAAGCTATAAAGATAACTTTCTCAAGTTGATAAAGACTATCTAAAAAATAGCTACTTCTAATATCATACTTAATGGTGAGAAACTTGAAGCTTCCCCTAGGATACAGTCTTAAAAGTGGAACTTAAAATTAAAAACACAATATCATTTACATTAGCACCTCTAAAATAAAATAATTAGGTATAACCCAAACAAAATATCTACTAGTTCTATATGAAGAAAACCACAAAACTGAGGAATGGCATCAAAGAACTAAATCAAATGAAGAGATAGTCTATGTTCATGGTTAGAAAAATTCCATATTGTTAAGAAGTCAGTTCTTCCCAACTTAACCTATAGTTTTAATGCAATCCCAATCAATATTCCAGCAAATTATTTTATAGATATTGACAAACTGATTTTGAAGTCTATGGAGGGTCAAAAGACCTACAGCAGCCAACACAGTATTCAAGTAGAACAAAACTGGAGAACTGAGGTTTCTGAGTATAAGACAATTAAACAACAGTATTCAAGACGGTATGTCAAAAACACAGGAAACAACAAGTGTCGGTGAGGATGTGGAGAAACAGGAATGTTTGTGCACTGTTGGTGGGAATGTAAACTGGTATAGCCACTGTGTAAAACAGTACGGACTTTCCTCAAGAAATTTTAAAAAAACAAAAAACAAAAAACAAAAAAAACCACTATCCTATGATCCAGTCATCACACTACTGGGAATGTACCCAAAAAATACAAGAACACTAATCCATGGGGATATATATACTCCTACTATCTTTGCAGCATTATTTACTATAGCTAAATTATAGAAGCAGCCCAAATGTTCATTGACGAATGGATAAAAAAGACATAATATATATATACAATGGAATATCATTCAGCCATAAAAAATAATGAAATTGTACCATTTGCAACAGAGAGTATAATGTTAAGGGAAATAAGCCAGCCAGAGAAAGACAAATACCATGTGATTTCACTCATATGTGGAATTTAAGAACAAAATCAAGGAGTGAAGGGGGAATAAACCCAAAAAACCAGACTCTTAAATATCAAGAACAAAGAGATGGTTACCAGAAAGGAGGTGGGTGGGGAGAGGGGTGAAACAGGGGAAAGGCATTAAGAGAACACTTCTCCTGATGAGCGCTGAGTAATAGATGGAATTGTGGAATCACTGTATCGTATGCCTGACATTAATATAACACTGTATGTTAACTACATTGGAATTAAAAAAAAAAAAAAAAGACAGTGTGGTCTTGATGAGAGAACAAATAGGCCAATGCAAAAGAATGGGGAGTTCCAAAATAGATCCCACTGTTATAGTCACCTGATCTTTGAAAAGGAGCAAAGGTAATGCAGAGGAGCAAAGATAGTCTTGTCAATAACCAGTGCTGGTACAACTGGATATTGACATGAAAAAAACTGAATCCACACGTAGACCTTCCAACAACCTTCCAACCTTCAAAGAACTTAACTGAAAATGGATCCTAGATCTAAATGTGAAATGCATGACTGCCCAACTCCTGGAAGATAGCGCAGGAGAAAACCGAGATTACCTTGGATGCGATGCCTTTTTAGATGCAAAACTGAAGTCCTAGTCCAGGAAGGAAATAACTGGTAAGCCGGACTTCATTAAAATTAAACACTCTGCTTTGCTAAAGACTATGGAAGAGGATGAGGAGACAAGCCACAGACCGGGAGAAAGTATCTGCAGAAGATGCATCTGATAATACTTTAATCTACTCTCTAGATCTTATTTAAAAAATGAAGGTGCATCTTATTAGATATACAGAAAACCCACATAAATACAGGGGTTTTGAGGTGGACAGTGGCAAAACCTACCCTTTAGAGGGAAGAAGGTGGGAGGGGTGAATTGGGGGCTGAGCTCAAAGATGAGTTCAGGGTGGAGGTCGGGAAAGGGAGACAGGAATTCTCTCAGGCTGGGGTGGAGGAAGGCAAGGAATCGACTCTTCGTTGACTTCTGAGGGGAAGATATACATTGCCATAAACTCTCCCCTGAGCTCACATGGTCTTTTTCTTTCCCGTGGCCACAGCCCGATACATCGGATTAATTCAAAATGATACAAAGGACTCCTATACCTCAATAGGAAAACCAACAACCGATTTAAAAATAGGCCAACAACCTTAAGCGCCCCACCAAAGAATATATACAGATGACAAATAAGCATATGAAGACATACACGTGCCCCATCATATGCCATCAGGGAAATGCAAATTAAAACAATGCCATTCCACTACAAACCTACTAGAACGGCCAAAATCTGGAAAATTGTCAACACCAAATGCCGGTGAGCACCGTTCTTGCATTGCTGGTGACGATGGAAAATGGTGTAGCCACTTTGGGAGACAATCTGGAAGTTTCTTATAAAAGTAATCATACTCTTCCCATACAATCAGGCATTCACACTCCTTGGTATTTAGTCAAATAAGCTGAAAAATGAATGTCCAGAGAGAAACCTGCACAAAGATGTTTATAGAAGTTTTACCCATAATGGACAAAACCTGAGAGCAGCTAAGAGAGCCCTCAGGAGGTGAGCTGATAAATTATAACACATACAGACAACTGGCTATTATTCAGCACTAAAAAGAAATGAGCTAACAGGAAATGAAAAGATATGGGAAAAACATAAATGCAGATTACTAAGTGAAGAAAGTCAATCTGAAAGGGCTTCATACTGTATGATTCCAACTATATGACATCCTGAAAAAGAGAAAAGATAAAAGCACAGAGACAATAAACAGATCCGTGATTGCCAGTGCAGAGGGAGAGATGACTGGGCAGAGCACAGAGAAATTTCAGGGCAGCAAAAGGACTCAGAATAATATTTTAATAATGGGTGTGGCTCATGATACATTTCTCCAAACCCAGAGAGTATGCAGCACCAAGAATGAATCCTAAGGTAAACCATGGGCTTTGCGTGATCATGACGTGTAGTTTCATCCTTGATGATGAACATAATGTACTGGGAGAAAATGTGTGTGGGAGGCGGGGGACGGATGGGAAATCTCCACTCCTTCCTCTCAATTTTGTGGTAAATCTTGACATGTTCTAAGAAAATAAAGCCTTTAAAAATTCTACCAGATTAAAACAACATACAAAACTATTTTCAAGATGTATTATTAATAAAAATTTAAAATTTCCCTAATGATTTTTTCATCAGTTTTTTTTGGTCTTCAAGGTCAATGACGCTTATGCTTTTTCATTAAAAAAATTATTTTAAAGATTACACCTCTTTTTAGTTGCCATATTACACTGCACATTGCTTTCAGTCAAAATACAAGTCACGTCTGTATAATCATCAGAAAGTTTCTTCAGACAAGACTTATCAAAAAAAAAAAAAAAGAAAGAAAGAAAGAAAAAGAAAGAAAGAAAGAAATCAAGCTCTATGGGCTCCCCAGTGCAGCTGTATTTAACAGGAAAGAAAACAGAGTTTCCATGTGAGTAAACACTGCAGCTCAACAAGCCAGTTACTAGATATCACAGGTAAAATTCCTCTGGGAACATGAGAGCATTGTTCCTTAGAACCCAGGAAGATTTTATCAGCTTTCTGTTGACAGTGCAAATGCAGAATTAGCCATGGTAAGCAGAAGGATCAATTAGTAGCCTTTGGCCCGCTGACCTTCTTAAAAGCTCTGCCCAGAGCCTGCACGGGAACTGCTGAATTAAAACGTGATCTCAGGAACTTCCCATGAAGAGGCAAAGAGACAGCTGTGTTGCGATCTTATGTCAAATTAATCATCAATATGCTAAACAACATCCACTGTTTTGACAGCCCATCCAGTATGGAGATCTAAAAAGCCTACCCAACAATGTCTTCATAGCCCTCCAGTATTCCCCTTTGTTGCAGTGGAGAAGTGATGGGTTTTTGTCCGAATCCGGAATGGCTCATTCATCCCACTGGGTCTTAAAAACCTGAATTTGCATCACTGTAGGTACACTGGCAAAACTGACTTACTGGAGATCAAGTGTTGATCCCAGGTGTCTCCCTAGGGTGAGAAAAGACTAGAAACCGAACTGCCTTTGTGAAGCATAGTTTCTCTATTTTGTATATGCTGTATCAGCCAGGTTAAGTCTGTGTGGAAATACTTTGTGCCACAAGGAATGGAAAAGCATTATACATTTATAGAGGAATACAGGGATCCTAACTAGGGCTAGTCCCAAAGTCCTCTGAAACCCTGTAGCGGTTGGAGTTCACAGGCGCCCAGCCACCAAAATAAATCGCTTCCACACGTCTTTTAGGAACAACCTGACAGACTCATGTTGTCAGTTTTCCCTCACATCTACTCAGCTCTGGGGCAGAGGAGACTGGTTGCAGAGAAATAGATCCACAAGGTAGCCACATACTTTGAGCACAAACATCCCCACATCCTTTGAGCAACTCTTATTATCCACAAATGGCGCCATTCACAGAGCACACATACGGCTTATGACCTTGAACCTGCCTGACCTACCCCTTTCCAAACAGCGGTACCTTGTAATTTTGCTGTAACTGATATTGGACTGAAACAATTAATTTCTTCAAGACAGAAACTTCATAAACACATTCTGCTGTATGATACTTAAACACTGGTTTCATACAATGAATTTATCCCATATCGTTCTATCTTATTTTAATAAAAGTATCTCGTACTTTCAGCACGTTTGAGTTTTAGAAGTGTTGTGTATTGAGTATTAGCGTAGGGCTACATAAATACAGACGTTAATAACTATTCAGTCAAAACCTAAATGGGAATGTTGTCATGATCTCTCCAATGTTTCTTCAAAAAGTACCATTCATGAAACACGGGTCTTACATTTGGACACACACAATTCCATGGCAGTCACTGATGTCAAGTCTGTAGGCACGCTGCCATTGCTTTGCAATACTGTTCTTCTACTTTTAATTTAGGGGTGATGTATTGACCTTCTCTGAAAGGTTTCACCCCGCTATGATCGAAACAATGTCGTCACATGCTGTAAAATTAAACACACAATCAGTACAAAATCCCTGATGTCCATTCCCTCAGTATACCCCAATCTCCTTTCGATGTAAATGTTATTTGGTTTCCTACAATCTTTGATTTTAAATTGCATATTATCATCTCCTTACAGATCCACATTTCATCGTTTTCATGGCACCCTCTGATATTTAAAGTATCCTTGAATCGCTTTTCAAATAGCTGTCATCAGATTTTGAAATGCACTTACAAGTCCAAAGCCTCCCTTCTCTGTGGATCCCAAAACGATTTCTGGAATTTGAAGGCAAAGGGCGTTCTTGAGGGATACTCATGTTTAAAAGAGAACCTACAAACTCAATGTGTTAACCACGATATGTAACTAACTCTCCCTGCACTCTCTTCAACCGCCTTCGTGTCCTCCCAAGTGCAGATCTTAAATAAACCAAAAAAATCGCATTTCAAAATTTGTTGTATCTGAGATGTATTTGCATCATACTTTCACACTATTTCAAAAGCCATTTCCCTTGGGATGGCTCTCTTTTTACCCACGCAGAGAAAATAACTGTCTATCTCTACTCTTACAGCACTGTGTACTTAAACCTATTACAACTCGAATCATGCATTTGAATATCTTTCCCCCTCATCAGACAGCAAGCTTATTGTGGGCAGGAAATGAATCGGAGTGTATCTTACATAAGGACTGCTGGAACATCTCCATTCTGTAACTGACAATAAAACTCGAGGTGTGTCCCCGCAATTTCTGGGCCTTGAGATGCAAAGAGATACTTTTGAAATATCTGCCTTAAATGATGAGCTCCCACAATGGAAAGGGAGACTTTCATGGAGATTGTTTTTAAAAATGGCCTGCAAAACTTATTATGAAAAACAAAAGCAGACAGATTTCTGTTCTTTCTTTGCAGTTCACCTATCCTAATCCTAGAGACCACCGATCCGCCTCTCCGTCTTCACATGAAAAAGACCATACAAGAAAATATGGGTAAACAAACACTCTTCAAAATGTAATCGAAATTTTCATCTTAATGGAGTAAGTTACAGCAACTGAATGTCTATTTTGTGCCAGTTCCAGCACCTACTTACCTCATATATAATTCCTATATAATCCTTGTCATGACCATGGAAGTTAGAAATTGAGGCTGAATCTTGCGGGAGACTGTGTGACTGCCCAAGCAGAAAAAAATGGCAGCACATCTTGTCGATAGGCAAAGAGTCTCTGTTATAAAGCATACTGTTATGCTTTACAATATTCCCTTGTGTTAAATACCATCAGGATGGGTTAAATACCATCCTAATTATTTTAAGAATGATACAAGGTGGGGTGCCTGGGTGGCTCAGTGGGTTAAAGCCTCTGCCTTCGGCTCGGGTCATGATTCTGGGGTCCTGGGATGGAGCCCCGCATCGGGTTCTCTGCTCAGCAAGGGGCCTGCTTCCTCTTCTCTCTACCTGCCTGTCTGCCTGCTTGTGATCTCTGTCTGTCAAATAAATAAATAAAATCTTTTAAAAAAGAAAAAAAGAATGATACAAGGGGGGCATTGTTGGAATGGCGCAGGGAAATGACTGTCTCTTGATTTCGACTCGAGTCATGATCTCATGGTTGTGAAGTTGAGCCCTGTGACAGGCTGCCCACTCAGTGTGGAATCTGCTTGAGATTCTCTCCCTTTCTCTCACCCCTCCTACTCATGAGGACGCTCTCTTTCTCTCTCTCTGAAATAAATACATCTTCCAAAAAAAAAAAAAAAAAAGAATGATACAAGAGAAAAAAAGGAAAGGCAAGGCTCATCCTTGTACTCCAATAAATCACATTTCTTCCTTTTTTTTAAAGAGTTTATTTTTAAGTGGTCTCTAGACCCAATATGGGGCTTGAACTGATAACCCCAAGATCAAGAGTCACATGCTCTACCGAAGCAGCCAGTCAGGCGACAATAAATCACATCAGTTAGGAAGACTGAACACACTTCATGAAAAACTTCAAAAATTACATGTATATCAACATCAAAAAGGGCATATAGTTCATATATTTAAATCATTTAAAGCAATTATATTTTTCCAGTAATCAAAATGGCCAAACTCTTTTAAAAAAAGATTTTCTTTATCTGAGAAAGAGAGCACAAGCAGAAGACAGGCAGAGGCAGGAGAGAAGCCGACTCCCTGCTGAGCAGAGACCCCCCCGATGCGGGGCTCGATCTCAGGACCCTGGGGTCATGACCTGAGCCAGAGGCAAATGCTTAACGAACCCATATGCCCCAAAATGGCCAAACTTTTAAAAAGCTTTCAAATTAGAGTATTCATTTATCCTTATTTCCAAGTGAAGTTTCTGTGAAAGACATCACAATACGTTAGTACCATTTTAATGAAATATTTAATGATTTTCGAAAAGGAAAATACAGTTCAATTTTAAATATTAAAATTTGATGTATTTTGAAAAAGTTAGTTAATTAGAATTTTGGGGAACAAATATATACTTTTTAAAATCCTAAACACATCCAAGGAGAGAGTACCCGACTGAAGAGAAAAGCCAAATGAGGAAACCTTCAAGAGAGCAAACACTCCAGTGGAAAAGCCACCAGCTAACACACCAGGAGAGCCATTTTGGGGACCAGACCCTGGTACTTGCCCAAGCTCTAGGATCTTGAACAAATCACTTCCTCCCCCCACCTTTTTTTTTTTTTTTTTAAGTAATCTCTACCTCCAACATGGGCCTCCAACTCATGACCAAGATCAAGAGTCACATGTTCTACCAACTGACCCAGACACCCCACCGTCCCCTCTGTGAGCCTTTAATTCAGCATCTGTAAAATGAGGAAACTGAATGGAATGATCTCAAGGAATCTTCCATGTCATAGATGCACAATCATGCCACTATTGTTTCACAGCATTGAAGCAAGAGGCTTGCTGTAGATGAGAAGAATGAAAACACTAACTGTTGAGGCTGTTTAATTGGACCGTAGCCTTCTCTCGGCTAGTAGAATGTCAGAACCTGAACTTGACGGTGCATTAACCCTTTGTGTCACCTGAGAATATTGTACTGTTTACCTTTCCCAGGGGCATCAGTTTCTGAGGTGATGGACATAAGTCCTGGGTGGTATCACGTGATTGAACAGAGGCAGGATATGCTTAATGTATGAGTTCAAAATTTGTATTTAAAATTCCTTTCTTGAAACAAGTCAATCTTCATTTTAATAGGCTTTCCAAATTTAGCAATGAAGAAAATCAACTTTTTCCACACAAAATTTGAGAGATAATGACAGTTAGAGCTTAATGACAAACTTCCCTTTTTGAATGTATACGCATACCCAGCAGATTCTGTGGACATGTCAAATCTGTGATTTGGAATGAAGCTATTTAAAAAGATGACTGACAGGATCGAGCCAAATGATCCAGCATGGGTTTCCACACCCAAAACATTTCATAGAGCACTCATAGTTTAGAAAATAGTTGCTGTTAGTTTATTTAATTTCTTTTTTAGTCTATTTCAGATTATTTCTCTGCTCCATACAGAGTCAAATGAAAACCACAACTCGGCTCTACATATGTTGGCATTCTGAGCCGAGCCCTCCTCTTTTGTGAACCAGAAGAGAAGTAGGGCCCACAGAGTGTAGTCAAAATCTGGGCACTGTGTCCCACTTACTAGATGAGGACAAAGTGCTCACAATGTGTAAGCCACAATGTTCTCACTTCTTACTTGATGGAGAATAGGAGTATCTATATATTGGATTCATCTAGAGATTAATACTTAAAAACAGTAGGCATCGTGATGGCCAGGTAGTAAGTGCTCAAGACATCAAGACATGTAAGGTGTTTATTTTTGTTGTTGGTGGTTTTTGCTCCTGTTGTTGTTTTAGCCAGAAAGCACAGCTTCCGGCTTATAAAACCAGCAAGATGATGATGATGGTGATGATGATGATGATGATGGTGGTGGTGGTGGTGGTGAAGATGATAATGGCTACTAGTTACCTCAATGACAATACCTTTTTCTCCACGTTATTAACCAAAATGGATTAATCATTTCCTTGTATGGCAATCAGGCACAGTTCCTAAAACCCAAGGAACAAGTCAGTCCTTCACAGGTGACTGCCCTGCCTTCTAACCCAATGCGAAAGAATGGGAGTGCTGTGTGCAGGGAATCCCTCTGCTTGCTCTCCGGGCACAGCTCACACTATGACCCTGATCACAAACTCAACGGTCGCCGCTGTGCAAATCCCCCTGCTTTCTTCTGTCACAAAGATGGGCAGGACGTAAATGCTCAGGCTGTGTTATAAAGAAATAACTAACACAAAGTAGAAACCCTTGCTTTGCAAACTCACTGTCCCGAATTACTTTTCATTTCCCTCATTTTCTTCTCTCTAGCCTTATAATTTTTTAAAAAGACTTTATTTATTTATTTGACAGAGAGATCACAAGTAGGCAGAGAGGCAGGCAGAGAGAGAGGGGGAAGCAGGCTCCCCACTGAGCAGAGAGCCTGATGCGGGGCTGATCCCAGGACCCTGAGATCATGACCTGAGCCGAAGGCAGAGGTTTTAACCCACTGAGCCACCCAGGCGCCCATCTCTAGCCTTATAATTATCCAAGTCACTCATTTTCCTTCTCAAATATATTTTTCTACAACTTCTTAAAAATCAATGAAGAATACCCCCCAAAATGATAAGACCTTGCTCTTATTTTCCAGAAGCTTAGAATTAAAATAAACAAGAAGGTCCACAGACATGAAACTGGCAATAATACTCCAGCTTCCTTTATCATACTGCTGGGTAGGGTGCCTGCATCACAGTTTAATTTGTAAATCCCTGCAGGTCAAGGATTAGGTCCTTGCCAATATGGTAGCCACCAGATACACCTGGCCATGTAAGTTCAAATGAATGAAAATCAAATCAAATTTAAAAATATGTTCTCTAATCATGCCAGCAACCTCCCAAGTGCTGAACAGCCATGTGAAGCAAGTGGCTAGCCTCTGGGATAGCTCAGGAAAATACTTTCATCACTGCAAAAAGTTCACTGCACAGACCTGATCTACCGTACTTTGACTTCTGTCTTGTTTTTTACATTGAAGGTGATGCTCTATTTATTAATTTTCCTCCCACAAAATCCCTTTAAACTTTTCCTGAAATGAACCAGAATGCAAACATATCAAGTGATCATCTGAGTTATTTATGTACGATGGGTCTATGCCAATAGAAATTCATAGGATATATTAGTCAAGGATATATTAGTCAACTTGATTAGTAATTTTGGAGTCACCTACAAAAGGGATTTTCAGGGAGAAATACAACTGCATTTGTAGAAAAAAATCATTCTTAAATCATGTTTAAATCATGTTTATAGCTTTAGAAATTAATCACTGGTGGGGTGCCTGGGTGTCTCAGTTGTTAAGCCTCTGCCTTTGGCTCAGGTCATGGTCCTGGGATCCAGCCCTGGGCCAGCTCAGTGGAAAGCCTGCTTCTCCCTCTCCCACTCCCGCTGCTTGTGTTCCCTCTCTTCCTGTGTCTCTCCCCATCAAATAAATAAATATTTTTTTTTAAATAGAAATTAATCACTTGTGCACAAGATAGTACAGGACATCTAGTGAGAGACAGAGAGACACGACACTTTCTTATTTGGTACATCAGCATCATTCATCCAAAAGCGTACGGCACATGCCTGTTTAAAAACAAAACAGCAACAGCTAAACTACATAGCCATGCCCATCTCAACACATTCATTTGTTTGAACAATAATCTCACATCTGAATACAAATCAAAGGGCAAGAATGAAGAATGAAGGGAGTGGTCAGAGCTGTCTAAGAAATGTGTAGGTATTCAAAACGGAAATCAATGGTCTCATTTTCAAAAATTAAAAACAAAATCAAAAGTTTGGCATTTATTCTCTCCTGAACTCCCTCCAAATGCTGTGAACCACAGTTAGACCTTTACAGAACACAGGTGCGATGCAGCCACTGATACCAGAAGGTTGCAAATATGTAACATTAAAATTATTGCCCTTCTGTCAACATATGTCACTACAAAGGGCCGTTAACACACCAAATGTGAGTAAACCGAGTGGACCACCAAGTGAATAAAATCTCTTTAAATTCTAACTTGGACCTGGAATTTATTTGAGTTGCCAGAGCTGAAGAAAACACAATTTTAAAACAATCTTTTGTGAAATGTTCACCATCCCATTCCAAGTCCCCCTCTACTCCGTGGTAGGCAACTTCTAAAAGTATTCTCAAAATGTTTACTGTAGGGTAGGTCTGGCTTTCCATGGATTTTAAAGACTGTAGGACCAACCTCTTTGTTAGAAAATATTGGCTAAGGTTCTTAATTCTCTATTCCACCTCTCTACCCAAAACCTTTCCACGGGATCTTCATGGTCTTCGCAAGGTTGGAAGTCTTTCCTCCTGTACTGTCTTAGTAAATGGAAGTCACCTACACTATTAGAGCTTGTTCAACTTTTATCCTTTGCTCCTAATTATTGCCAGATGTAATCCAATTAAACCCACCAGGTGTCTCCCCTCGGGTTAGAATATCTCATAGAACCCTTGCTACCCCTAAAATATGGAATGACAGAATGCCAAGTACGTAATGAATCCTTCATGGAGAAGTTGATAGGTGGGTCTTAAAAAAAAATAATGACTATAATAGAAGATGTGAGAATAAATAAACTAAAAAGTGTAGGCAGTGATGTCCATGATAATCCTGTTGTTCTATTGTTCACAAATATATTTATTATTGCTAAGTTTTCTTTCTCTAACTGAAAATGTTATTCATCATGCTAAATATAGCAATAAAGCTAAAATAACCGTGTGGGATTTTTCAAACAGACTCGCTGTTTGACTTTTACTTTCTCTTGCAATTAATACAAGTAAATATGATGAAATACATTTGAAAACTCTTTCAAACACAGGCTATTAACTTTTTAAACAATACAAGGTGATATTTGGATGCAGTATTCTGCAACTGAAGTCAAGTTTAAAAAAAATTATTTGAAAATCATCTAATCGTCTGCTGCATTTAGAAGAAAGTTTTGCTACTAAATCATTTATATATATATATATATATTAGATAATTTCTGTGCCTGAGCGTGGGAAGATTTAAGTCAAATAACAGAATTGCCAGTTTCTTCAATCTCAGAAAATAATTTTAAAGTAATTTGCACTCTGATTTCAATGTGTCCTCCGTGCACTTGACTTGCTTAAGCAAATTATATAGCATTTCATTACTAAATATAATTTAAGAATATTTTAAACAAAAATGGAAAATTTACTCTGCCACTTAAAACTCAACATCAAAAAAGAATTGTCTGTCCTTCATATTTTTAATGAATACTTCTAAAAATAAGTTATGAAGACATAAAAAGATGAAAAATCTGAATGTCCCTCCTTTCATCAGCAAAAAGGAAAAAATAAAAAAGACAAATACACTTTCCTGGTGAAATACTGATGTTTAAATAACACTTATTACTGACTTATTTGTTTATTCAATTGTGATAACTAAATACTCACCTTGCTAGCTCTATTTTGTTTATTAATGTTTTATAACTATATTTTTCTTAGAATTATCTGCTACTAAACATACACTCGTATTTATATAAATGATGTAGTTTTATAATTAGCAACCCACAACACAGTCCACAAGAGTAGTCTTACAGTTCTTCTCCTTATTTAGTGTTAACAGTTACATTTGATCTTAAATCTTCCGTCTATGTGATTATTACATTATTGGCATACCTCGGTAAATTCTCAAAAGTTTAATCATGGTAGGCAATAACGAAACTCTGGTAAAATCTGAATATTATCTTCCATTAGAGAATACTACTTCTCAGGTAAAAAGTCAACATATTCCAAAATAAACAATCAAATGAGGAATGCATGGGGATGGTTTTTGCTATTCCTAGAAATTCTTAATGATCGGGTTGGCTGTGCTTTTGACATTTCTTCCCTCAACTTGCTAACACACACTTCAAGGCTGCAATAACTAGATTAAAGTAATAACACACCAAGTGTAGCTCCAGGCTACAGTTTCAGCTGACACAAATCATCTTTCACTGGACACACTATATACTCTGTAACACAAGATGACTTTGCTGGAAAAGCTAGTGTTTGCCAAGCTGGGGTTACCTTTATGTACGGTCATAAATCTGCAGCTAGATAACACAAGTTTTTGATAAAATAAGGCTGCTATAGTTAATTATGTTTCTAAATCACATCAGCGTTAATCAGTATATCTTGTGATTAAATGTTAGCTAATCTTGTTTCCTATAGGTTTCTGAGAATTTTTGGCTGCAGTCTAAGTTAGGTTCATTGTTCATTTAAAATAGTACATTCGTCTTCAATTTGGGGAAAACCAAACCAGTAATTGCAATGCAAAATAAAGAAACATTTAGGCTGCCTGCCTGGGTGATTGTAAGTTGTAACAAAATCTACTCAAATGAATCTCTCTCTATACTAAGTGAATAGAAAAATAGAGTTCACGCAAAAATTAGTGTTTGATTTTTCTGATCTGCTTCTGGAAATGTCTATTTACAAATGTGTTAACAAATAGGTCTGAATCATCGATTGCCTAGCTACACACCTTTAGGAAAACCAATTTAAAAGGTCCTATGTTGGGAGGTTTGTGATTTGGTTGGCAATGTTGGGTCTGGGAAGAAGCATGAAGAAAAACTATGCTCTGAGGAGTGTCCAATCCTATGAGAGATACTGCTATAGGTATTTTTACTTTATGAAGCTTAAAACATTTATTTCCCTCACTTAGTCAAAAAAAATGAAACATAACTAATTAATTAGAATTAAACCAAGAATACTAACACAGTTTGCCTGAGTTTTCTGAAGAAAACAGTGTTAACTCTGCACAACTACTTTGAAAGAAATAGCTTTGTGAGAACATTCCAAACACAGCATCCCACCCCAGCCCCACCATACTCGAACTTGCATGCCCTTTAACATATGGAAGAATTATGTTTATCGGACTTCAAGGCACATTTTAGATAAAACATATTGAAATAGATTGGCATGTGTGCAGTGAGATAGAATTACCCAGAACACATTATACTACATTTTACGACCCTTTCTTGAATCGCATTGATCGACCAAAGCCAAACTGTTGGTATTGCAAAGCATCATGTAGCTGAGAAAGTAACTATCATATATTTACACAAAAAGAACAATGCAAAAGTATGCACACAAAGGTATTATCAGTTTGCTAGTGGTGCAGTTTCTAAGATCTCATGTGTATGATCATAGATTACTGACGTGATTTCTTTGTCTTAGGAGACCAGAGGAGATTTCTCTTAAGGAGCTATAAACTTCACAGGCCAACCGTCCATATGTGTGGAGAATTTGCTTCCAGCCATTATTTACATTATTTGAATCCTTGGAGTAATGCATAACAATTAGGTATAAATTATTTTTAAATGAGCCCAAGTATATGTAGTTAAAATTATTTGCAAAGTATTACTAAAGGACCCTAGAAGCTACACGACAAAATGAATAGCTATTTTTTTAAATTTGTTTTACAATGCAACAATGTAGATGATTAACAGATACCATTTCCTGGAGAAATTCTGGGTTTTTGTTTGTTTGTTTTATGAAAACTGAGCAATAAAAATTTCAACCCTTAAATGTAGGGCAGCTTTTTTCTCAAGTTCCATTTGTTTCCAAAGTTCTGCGACTCTGGGTTCATCCTAATACATGGTGCTAATATAAAACCCGCACAGGTTAGCGATGCTGACAGGTCACGTTAACCTGCCTGGGAACATGGCCTAAAACTAGGTAAAGATTAATCATTTCCGTTCGAAGATGGCAGAAAATTAGGCTGTATTTCATGGAGAAATAAAACAGGCCCATTTTTCAATTCTGGTCCTAAGTAGAATAAAAAAGGTTAAACCTAAGAATAGCTCAAGAACCAAGACTACATCAGGGGAGAGACATTTATCGTTACCATTTCGAACCACCCAGGTACCTGTCTTCACGAGGCTTGGCCATGTCAGATGCATTCAGACATGGGGTATCTGTGCTGTGTACGTCTGCATGTGTGTATGCACGTATGTGTGTCTGATGTGTGTACGCACACATGCAGTGTGTGTGCACGTATGTGTGATGTGACGTGTACGTCCGGGACATAACGGAGTGTATGATCGCAGTTAGGATTTCAGTCTTATTTTTCTTTGCATGAGGACAGCTCCTTCCTCTGGTTTACCTTCCCTCTGCAATTCTGCAGGAAAAATTAAGGACCCTGGATAATACCTATGTACAAAATAATTTAAGAAAGAAGATCCAGTGCTTACAACAAAAGGATACCAGCTTGGAGACAAGTGTTTTACTTAAAATTGTCTGCTCTCATGTTGCGAGGTTCTGTCCCTCCTCTCGGCATGTTTGAGTCCTCTGGATCTGCTTTCCCGGACTCCTGTTCAAAGGCAGACTCTCATTTGCGTCCCTTACATCAATCTTCGCTCACCCAACCCGATTCTCTTTCTTGTATCGCATTTTTCCTTGCCTGTTTTCCCAAGAATTTCCCACCTTTGACACATTTCTCCTTTTCTAAGAACTCTGCTAATTTTAAGTGTTACACGAGACTAATCCATTGCATTTGCCAACATTTGTAAACCCATGATGGTGATGAAAAGGTAAATGAGAAAGCCATGATAAAACACTGTGTTCTCTAATTATTCATTGTCGATACCGTGTGCTAATGTACAGAAAATGTGAGCACACATTTCAGTTTAGGAGAGTCTCCTTAAGAAATCACATTAAGCTAGTGAAGTAAGTTGCAGATAGGCTGCCATCGTTTTAGAAAAGTCGTTTTTGTGTTATTCTAAGTCATTAGTAGACTCTGATTATACTTTCCGTTAGCAGGTATCAGATTTTACAAGTTTCTTTTCTGCAAGTGATTTATTACCGGTTATGAATATATTTGCAGTAAAACTGAATACTTGTCTTTCTCCCCTAAATTCATTTTTTAAAAAAACTACTATAATGAAGAATTCCAAATGATCAGTGGCCATGGGTTTGAAGCAATATTAAAAACTAAGAATTTCAGGGCTATTAAAACGCTGTCTTGCAAATTATGTGGACCAAGAGCCAAACACAACCAATAAAAAAAGGAACAATGACATCCCTAAACAATCAAAATAACATTTTCACCACATCTCTAAATTTCATTTCAAGTTTTACATGGCTGACTTTTCTTGTGAAATATAATTATAATTTCAAGTGTTCAAAATAGTTGTGTGATTTAATAATATTGTACTTTTAATGGCTGTAAAAATATCAAGTTAAAAATCACCTACCCTTCTTCTGCAGTCTTGAGGATTGTGTCTTTCCCATTTCCCTCTGTTAAACTAAATTTGATCTTGCCTAAAGGTGCAAGTATACTTATATGTGCAGGGACTTCAATAATTCATATTTTTGACACCCAGACATTATATGACCCACTGAATATTCTTAATTAGTTGGAGAAGGAAGCATCTGTATGGATTCACAAATTATTTTAAACATGCCTTTAAATATTTTAAATTAGAGCCTCCAATTAAAATTGTACATGTCACATTGTCTCATTTAATTCCACTGTTCTTTTTAGGAGGCACAGCCTCAGCTGAACAAGCCTCATTGATGTGAGCTGAGCTCAATTAGTTTCTGATGTTCTGCCAAATTGCCTCATTACCTGTCATACAAACACCACTGACACTTTTAAAGTTGAGCACTTTGCATCCATATTATTCTCTTTAGACCTAAAATAATTATTCTCATTAGAGTAGTAAAAATAAGCAATTTGCTAATAAAGAATAAACCAATATGTTTGTAATATAAATAATAAGGAAAAAAACCATGACGGACTTATAAATCAAGTGCGCGCGCGCACACACACACGTATACACACGCTCACTCGTGATTTTTAAGTTATAGAAACTGTGGGTCTTTCGTGAAATACTTAGAGGTTTGTTATTATGACTGCTTTGTCCATCGGATTTTCCAAATGGCTTACAACATATTGATGATAAGACAAACTAGGAGTTTTCCATTCTGTATCTATTTGAATTGAAAATGTGCTTCACCCCAGGATCATGAAACATACATCCAAAGCATTCCTAACTGCACAGAGGGCTTAAAATGGCTTAAAATACATTTATACTACATTCTAGAGGAGAATGAATAAACAACTACTTCAAGCGATCTTTATTTGTAAATCCTTCATGAATGCTGTTTACCACTTATCAAAATATTGACCCGCAGGTAAAGATCTATATGGCGTTAACCCTTGAGTCCTTGGTCACCCAAATGACTTTTCTCTCTGTCTTGCCCTTTCTCCGTTGCCTTCTGCAGGGAGAAAGAGAAGGACAGAAGGTTAGAATCTAATTAAGAGATAATGTTTTTCAAGGTTGGTCTATACAGATGACATGTATTGAAGCAGAGACCAATTTTTTTTCCTGAATGGCTGGCAGACGATCATTAATAGAGGGAAAAAATGTACATTCCATTAACAGCTTCATGATACTGTAAAATACTCCAGTTATAAAAGTTTCTGCCCACCCGAGGCTTTCCACCCCAGCTGCACATTATAGTCACCTGGAGGGTTTTTAAAAAATGCCCATGCCTCGCTCCAAAAGAGACCAGTGAAATCAAAATCTTGGGGTGTTTCTGGAGGCAGAAGTGTTTTGAAAATGCTTCCCAGCTGGTTTTTCTGTACGACCAAGGTTGAGAACCACGTAAGAAGGGTAGCCATTCCTTATACATAAGAGATAATCATGAACATGAAGGGTAAGCACAGGACTTTCTTTGGACCTCTTCTCTATTTTTTTGTCTTGTTTTGTGTGAACTTCAAAGGACTCTTTATCATTAACAAACACAATTTGGTTTTGCTTTAAATACTAGAGTCTTATTTGTATGTCTTTGAGTTTTATTTTATTTTGCAATTTTTTTTTTATAATTCAAATCATCTATGTAACTAGGTGTTTGTGCAACTAAAGATACGTATTCCTTATAATTTCCACTCAAGAATGAAAGGATTCTTTTCCATTTCCGTGATAGGAGATTCAAGGGAAGGAATCTTGCTATATAGCCTTGGACACAAACCTGGGGTAGGTATTAAGGGACTAGACCATCTTAATCTCTTCCCCACTCAAGTTCTATGTTGATCTTTTTATACACGCATTGTTATCAGCGTTCTTGGAAAATCTGTCTAACCTGGAGTCTGCAAATACTGACAACAAGCCTTCCAGGAAAGCAAATTTGCTCTTGTGCTGTAGGTTCGTGCCATCAGCAAATATCACTGCACAATTTGCTTTCGGCACCCTTCCCTTCTTAGCAGGGGCAATCTGGCGACACACAAGGAGGGAGTGAGAACAGCGCACTGACTTCTCACTACAGCTCACTCGGCAGGACACGAAATCCCCGTACCCCCCTCGGCCCGTCACAGTGACTGTCAAAGTGGGTCGTTCATCCAGGTCTCTGCAAGGGGGCTAGAAGGCACACGGAGCAACGTACGAACAAAGCAACGCTTTCCCCCCATTGCTTTCATTTGTTTAGTCGCAATATTTAGCTGCATTTTTAACTCACAACCAGTATTACAGAAGGGCATAATATTTTACTTTAATTAAAGGGCCAGGGAATAAAATTGAAGATCGTTGCCATATATTAAATATGTTTGTAATTGGCTGCTATAAATAGGTTTCATCCAGTTTTCTTTCAGCCTCTAGGCTAATATTCAAACTTTCACATTACACACTCTTTGGCACAAGAGAGAGGATATGGAGCTCCACGTGGTCAACTTAGTCAAAGCAGAGCTAATATTTTCCGAAGAGATTCTGTTAACGTGGAGTGAAAGGTGAAATGTTAGAATCCCGTCCCCTAGACATAAACCACATGCTATCTATTCTAGGTGGCCTTGGCCTGGGTTATTTCGGTTCTCCGTGAGACGCTGGGATGGTGAGGACATAACCGTTCCTTCTTTCCCAGCCTTCCCTGTGGTAAGAGGCAGACAGCATTTATGAGACGTTACAGGGGCACGTTGCAGAGTGGCAGACTATAATTTTTGTCTAGCTAAAGTTAAATGATCCAAAGAGTGAGCAAATCCATGACTCTGACAAGATTAGAATTTTATGCCAGTCAGCCAAGTAGCTGGTCCAGCCCAAAGTGCCCACTTGTCCTTTGATATCTGTTCAACTGTGAGCACATGTCCAAGAGACGCAGAGCTGCTATCCAGCCTCTATAAACCATTTTTTATATTTTACATAGTTATGGAGCATGACTCACGGCATTTGATAATTTCATATTTAGAACCTTTCTGCAGGACCACTGACCACCGCTTTAGAGCCCCGCCATACCTCTGATTCTCCTTCTGCATTATTTCTCGCCACTTCTTTTCAGTACCATGAAAAATTCTCGGTACACAGCTCAGTGTCCAGTCCAGTCTGGTCAAGTACAGCATTGCCCAAATGTTCACATGCATCACAATCCCATGGGGGCTCTTGGAAATGTGGGTCTTTGCCACCCCTCCCTTTGCTTGGCCAGATTCTGGTTCCCCAACTCGGGAGTGCAGAGTGGGAGATAACAGAGAACGTTCTGGTTTTTGCTTTAGGTCATTACACTTGGTTCTCACCCCGCTGCCCTGCTTTCCCCATTTTGAGGGAACAACAGAGAAGAATCTGAAGTGGGGGCCACAGGACTGTGTTCAAGTCATCATTTCACCTCCAAGTTCTATGTGAAGTTTCGGTGCCTCGTCAGTTTCCCCATCTGTGACAAGGAATTAAAAAGCGCTCGTTCATTTGCACAAGCACTCTTAGTCGGCTGATTTTGGAAGATTATCCTAAGGCAGGGTATCTTGACGTTGGCACTCCTGACATTTGGGGAAGTTTATATCTTTCTGGAGAGGGGTGGTCTTGTGAACTGCGGGATGTCTGGCACCGTCCACGGCTTCCCCCACCAGATGCCAATACCACTGTCCCAGTCATGATCACCATAAACGTCCCCATATGTTACCAAATATCTGGTGGGTTGGGGGACGCAAAATTGCTCCTTGACCTCCCACTGAAGACTACTGTTCTAATTCAAGTTTAGTTCCTCTTGTTGCTCTAAGGATACCCTAGGACTATGCTTTCCATTTCACCGTCAAATAATCTTCACAGTATTCCAGACAGGGATCATCGGTTTAGGCAGTGAGTTTCAGGCTGGCGTGTGCCTCCTAAAAAAGTCAACTTCAGCATCTGTAACACTGGTCTGTGAACAGATCCCTGACCACGATTGTTTTCTTCGGGTTGCTGTGACCCACTTGTTCCACATTCCATCTTGTCAGTTTTGCCCATCTTGCGGGTACCATGCTATGTTGCCAAACACTTTTCATGAGCCAGAGATGGCAAAAAAGTAAGACCAGGTTATACACCTCACCACTCTTTTTTTTTTTTTTTTAGGGAGCCCCAGAGCAACGTCCCATTAGGTGTGAAAGATTTTTCCATTTCCAAACCTGAGAATAATGACAGCATCAGAGAACTTTAGAACCTCAGAGACCTCCTAATAGAGATATCCTAGTATCTTCGAAGACAGAGGCCCAGGTAATTTCAATGATTTGTCAACGTCTCATATGACAAGTGAGTGTTAGAACCTAGATGAAACATTGTCAAGCCCTTGGACTCAGCCCACTTCAATTTATTGGACTTTGAAGTCCTCCCTGATGCTTTGAAAACCATATAGTATGTATTACTATAGTGATTTCTAAAGAAGGAAAACTGACAGCAAATCCCAAATTTGCAGTATCTATTACTTATGCTATGCTGTTAGAAATTTTCTAAGATGTTTCTATCTGTCGCTATTGGAACTTACACACAAAAATTAGCCTTGCGAATGGTCATTTAGAGGTAGAATGTTGTTTATAAGCTCAGTACACATTCAGACAGTTTACCTAGAGGATTAAATACTTCAAACTCCTGCTCAATATCCTACCAATAGTTCAAAATTGAATTTTGTTTTGTTGTGATAAAGCTGAGTAATGAAAAGAATGTGATAGTCGTCATTCTTCAAAAAATACTTATATTAACACTTTGGGATTTTACAAGGGTCTTCCTGCTTTTCCCCCCATGAGTATCTTAAATGCAGAGCCGACTTTCAGAGTTATTATTCATTTATTAATTAACAACGGCCCTCAACACTTTCCATCTCCATACCCTCTACTGCCTGTCTGAGAATAATTTCCTACATCTAAGCACATTTATTAGAGCAGATAGAGGGGGAGTACAGAAAGAAACTTCCCGTCCTACAAGATCTCATGGGATTTATGCCGCTTTGCACACCATCTGTATGGCTGAGCCTCTCAGTCCCTTGATATCAACCACAATGCCATTCGGCTTTAAGTTAATTTCAGCAAGTTTTTTTGCACACTTTTTTTTACCTAGTAAGCAATCGCCTCTCTGGGCTTCACACCTCACCCCCATCTTTATTTCTCTCTCTCTCTCTTCTCTCTCTCTCTCCGTACACACACACACACACACACACACACACACACACACACACACACACACCTACATACGTATATATAAACACCATGTGTGTATTTAGCAGACCGTGAATTTTATGTATTATTGGCATGAACCTTAATCTCAGGTCACATACTTCTCAACAACTTGTTACACCAATCCCAGGTTCTCATCAGTATTTGTAAATTGGCTGTTTTTAGCTCAGGACACATTTTCCCATTGAAATAACATTCAATTATGGCTATGCAATTGCCTTTTTGAGAATAAATGGGGCTAATGCCTTATTGCATCCATTAAGAAACACAGGCCCAAGTACTGTAAGGCCTCTTTATGATAAGGTTCAAATTCTGCTCTACGACTAATACTTCATTCTAACCTTTTTATCGAGAATGCTGCATTGTGAAGAACCCAAGTTGGGCATGGTGCTTTACTCAGGTTACTCCTAAACCTAGATAACCTTCAAAACTATAACCCTTTAGGCAGACTGGACATTGGAGTCTACACACACTCATAATTTAATATCGTGTTTCAGAAATTAAACACACTGGAAGGAAATGCTTTAAATGAACATGTTGCAAACCTCAAAACAGGCATAAACTACTAGCAGAGAATAAACTATTTAAAAAAAACTATTAAAAAAAACTATTTTAAAAAAAGCTATTTAAAAAAAAAACTATTTTTTTTAAAAAAAGGGTTTTTTGTGTGGCATTTGGTGATTTCCAGTGGTAAAAACATCCCCCACCACAACCACCATCGAACTACCGATGTGACATCACACAGTGTGGCACGCATGAGCACCGTGTGCCCAAGGGTCAGAGGCCTCACCAATGGCTTAGGAAGGGCTGGCGCGCACGACTGCTGCCCAGGGGATCTGTGTCAGAAGCGCACAATTAACGTAAATGCAACAGAGAAAGGTTCTCCGTGGTCTTACGAATCCAAGTGTTCTCAGAGGATCAGCACCTTTGGCCATGTGATGGACTAACTGTGTCCCCCTAAATCCCTATGTTTAGATCCCAGCCCCCACAGTGATGGCATTTGGAGGTGGAGCTTTTAGAAAATGATCAGGTCATCAGCATGGAGCGCTAATGGATGGAAGTAGTACCCTTAAAAAAAGACATGAGATGGGGCGCCTGGGTGGCTCAGTCAGTTAAGCGTCTGCTTCGGCTCAGGTCATGATCTCAGGGTCCTGGGATCAACCCCCACACTGTGGGGGGGGGGGGCGTCCCTGCTCAGCAGGGAGTCTACTTCTCCTTCTGCCTCTGCCTCCTCCCCCTTGCTCATGCTCTGTCTCTCAAATAAATAAAACATTAAAAAACAAAACTCAGTGGCTTAAAACTGCAGTCATTTAAAATGAATAAACAAGTAAACAAATAAATAAATAAAATGACCCACAAGAGCTCTGGGGTTCCTTCCACCACATGAGGACAACCACCCGTGGACTAGGAAGCAGGCCCTCACCAGACACCAGCTCCGCCAACACCCTGCCCTGGGACTTCCCAGCCTCCAGAACTATGAGAAATAAATGTTTAAGCCTCCCCAGCTATGGTGCCTTTTCACAGCACCCTGACCAGATAAGACACACATCATCTACCAAGGTGTTATAAACACACGATCTCAAGCATTTACGTTAGACTTAATTAGAATCTGCATTTTACAAGATTGCTAGGTGAATCGCATTCCTTGTTGAGAAGCCCTGGTCCACAGTCTCATCCCCATTCTAACCCACCCAGAAACTCCACAGTAGGATTCCTACCGCGTCAAACTGCCCGTGTTCTGCTTCAGAAAGTCACCTGGCAACACAGTGTAGGACTCACTGTGGCCAAAGGAGCTGTGTCCTCACCCCCCTTCCCAGCGCAATGGGTGCCCCCCCCCCACATTAGTGCATTTTACCCCCTGAACAATATGGAGATTAAAACCCAAATCTCTTAGGTGAGAAAATTCTCTTTTGTTCATGATGCCCCAGCAAAAGAAAAGGTTCTCACTGAGTGATGTTCCCCCCCGCCATATTTGAGTCACCTTTCTTCTAAGTCGGCCAGTATTTTCCCGCAGTCAGGGAGACCACATACGGAAACACCGGGCACAGATGAAACCCGATCTTAACTAGGCAGAGTGGATGACTGTTTCTGTCAGGGGGAGCAGCCTGGACGGGACAGGGTCACACAAGCAAAACAGGGCAGATATAAAGGACCTACTACATTCGTTGTGATGGGAGGTTAGAGCACATGGTTTACACAGGTCTCCCTCCCTGTCCCCCAGGGCAGCTTTTGCCAGGCGCTGGGCATTGACCATTCTGTGCTACATTTCTAACTCTCTTGGGAAAAGGAAGCAACCCTTTTCTTCTGGAATGTGATGTCCTTCCCCTGCATCCCTCCTCTCCGCACTCCCTACCTCCTCCTCAGATACTCTTTTATCATTTCCCTCACCTCTGTCTTAGATCTCCTGTCTCCTTATTCAGTGATCCCCTAGCAAGTCAGAGGTAATAATGTTCAAAACCTTCCATTTGCATTTAGGCAGCTGTAAATTCCTTGCAGTTCTGACACTCACCAGCTGGCTGGTTTGGGGGGATTCCTTTACCTCTCGGAGTTTGTGTTCTCATCTGTACAATGATTCTCGTAATTCAGAGCCCAAAGGATCCATGAGATCATAAGCTTTGAGCTCTAACAGCTTCTGGACTGTGGTTAGAACATAATTATAGCAGCTCCCTCTATTCCCGTATCATATTATTTAGTACATCTTAAACCCTCTACCAAAACTGTTCTCTTCAAAGTCACAGGGATCTGCAATGGGTTAAGTTCATTGGCTTTTTCCTGGACTAGAGTGTGTCTGAAGCATTTTATTCTTTCACTAAACTTTCCGCAGAAACATGTTTCTAGTTTGACATTCGGTTTTATTGTTGATCATAGGGGCACCTGGGTGGCTCAGTTGATTAAACGTCTTAACTCTTGGACTCTTGATTTCAGCTCAGATCATGATCTCAGAGTCCTGGGATCAAGCCCTGCGGTGGGTAAGGCACACAGCAGGGAGTCTGCTTGAGGATTCTGTCTGTCTCCTATGGCTGCTCGCCCTCACCTCCCCACTGCCCGGCTGCCTGCCCTCACCCCCCCGCCCCCGCAACACCATGCTCTAAGATAAATAAGTAAATAAATCTTATCGTTGATTGTAGTTTATGCTTGCTATTTTTGACAAAGCATTTTGCTCCTTTTTAAAAGCTTGATGAGGGCAAATCTCAGCTCAGAAGAACTTCACCCTTTTTCAGATTGTGGCAAAACTCCTGGTATCGATTTGTTACAGCTTCACCGAGTACCGGAAAGATTATCAATCAGGGCACTAGACAAATCCTGGCTTTGCCACGTACTCCCTGTGACCTTGAGCAAGTTTCTAAAACTCCCTGAGCCTCAGCTTCCTTTGATGAAATTACATATGTGTAGGAACTTGAAGTTCAGAAGATAAAAATGATTACGTGCAAATACTAAGTCTTACATATAGTACTTATTCCATATGTAGTGTTTTCCCTTTCTTCTTTCCTGATTTATAGCTCATGTATTAACCGTTTCACCGAGGAAAAATGAAACAAAACAAAACTTGGATTCCACAAAGCCTACATTCTTTTTTTTTTTTAAGATTTTAATTGTTTGACAGAGAGAGACACAGCGAGAGAGGTAACACAAGCAGGGGGAATGGGAGAGGGAGAAGCAGGCTTCCTGCTGAGCAGGGAGCCCATGTGGGGCTCGATCCCAGGACCTTGGGATCATGACCTAAGCCAAAGGCAGAGGCTTAACCCACTGTGCCACCCAGGTGCCCCTACAAAGCCTACATTCATAATTTTAGTTCTGTAATGATCCCTTTGCCACTTATTTATGCCACATTTAACCATGAGTTGCTGTTCCTAATGACAAATCTGCCTTGGAGATTCATCAGGCTTAACATTTGAACACAAAATGTGTATCTCTGACTTCTATGTATTGCTTTTATAAATGTCTTATCTTTCTTCATTCAAATCCCATAAAGTGCTATGCTTTGTGAAAATGCATTTGTTGATAACATGCCTTCTGAAAGATAGCATTTGGGACAGTAGTATAAAAATAGATATTGTTTGAGAGGAAACACTTCAACAGATAATGGAAAATACCGAAACTCAAAATTATTTCATTTTGATCTTGAGGAGTGCAATGTACAAACTCGCTTCAGATCAGATCTACCAGAACATCTAAGAACAACCCTAATTTATTCACTTTGGTTTTTAATTAGGCATAATTGTTTCACTAGAATCCTAAAGGGAAAGTCCACTCTGATTTATTTAATTTGAGGTACTATGTTAACAGAAATTCAGTGTTTTTGGTGAGAGCATTTTGGGTTTAGATGTGGGGGGGGGGACCCTACAGGCTTCGTTCTCTTAACTACATCATTGTAAGAAAGCTGCTTTCCTATGTGCGTGACCCTGACCCTGAGACACTCTGCTTCCGACATGCACAGGGAGACTTGGAATGAGGAGCTGACTTTGAAAGGTAGGGGACAGCAGTACATGCCTTATAATCACTGTTCTGGGCACTCATTTTCTCCATCAGCAATGGGATTTCATGCCCGGGTCTGTGCCAGATACTTGAGAAGATCTGTTCCCCGGCCTCAAGAAATTCAGAAGTCACACAACCCAGGGCCAGAATCACAAAGCAAAACATATACACCTGCAATGCAACAGTCATGTCAATGACCTGGGGTCCACAGGGATAAGGGGTCAGTGTGTGGACGTCTCAGATTCACACAGAAGATGAAGCACTGGGTGACCTGTGTGGGTTTTTGACTAAGTTGCAAAAGGCAATTTTAGTTCAGTCATTTTAGGTTTGGAAATGCAAAAAAAAAAAAAAAAAAAAAAAAAAAAGACTCTCAAATGTTGTCTATGACCCTGTAGTGAATCTGGGGACAAAACTAAGCCCTAACAAATATTAAACAATGTACTACGTTCTTTTTACACTTGGAATGACTCACAGAACAGAACTTCAAAATGTCCCTATTCTCTCTGGCAGTTACAATTAAAATTGTGTAATAAAACTCTAATGAAATTAAAGAATGCATGATCGCTCATAAAAAAAAAAAGGCAATGTGTATATATATGTGAACCATGCATAAGTAGTAGCGTTTAGGTTGGAGAGCTGAAAATAGCCTGCCTAGTTTTCCTTATTAAGAAGGTGTGAGGCGGAGTTAAAAGCAGGTATTAGGAAGCAGACTGTAAGAGTTATCCTTGAAATGAAACCATACATTTGTTTTCTAAGGTTAAAAAAGTGAGTTCTCAGTCAGCAGTCTCCACATTGGAGAATTTGTTGGGAAGATCTAAATTAAAATACCATTTGAAAATCAATGGGCATCGCGCATCTGTGGGTTGAGTGGGCAATTTAAATGGCAATTAAGCCATTTAAAAACCAAACTTATCCTTTTGCCCTCTCCTACTATTCTCACTTCTGCACCACAAAATGGCAAACTCAGTGTCACAAAGCAGTCAGAGGTATATAATCTTAAAATAAGGAAACTTTAATAAAATTATTTAAGTGTATAAAAGCCTTCCTACCTACATTCTTACTCTTGATATGCACCTGCACGGGTCCTTGAAGCAGCTTCTAAAGCTGTCAGATGATTTACCGTTGGGATGAGTATGGAGGGAAATGACACTCTTAAGGAATGTGGACTCTCCACAGAGCCTGACCTTCTACTACCACAAGGGAGAAAACTATTTAACGTTACCCTTGTGAGCGCACGGTGGAGAGGCTTCTAGAGTAGAACGTACAAAGTACGACGTCCTCCATCACGCCAAGCTGTTGCCTCATGTTCATTAGAAAGCTTTGTAAAACAAGGCTGCCTCCACGCAGGTCTAAGGACAGACTGCCTGGGGGTAGGTTAAGGAATCAAGGGTAGGGAAATTTTTTTTTTCCCCCTTAACACCTTCAAAGCACTAATGATCTTGCTCCAAAAGAGATTCTGTCTTTGTGTCAAATGTTTCCATAACGCCCAGGCGATTAAATATCTGCAGTTATCTTTGTAAAAGGACTTAAAACATTCACGGGCATGAATATTGTAAACATTTTCTTTTTAAACACACGCATGACTCTGCTTTGGTCCCACACGGCTCCGAGCCTGCTTAACGTAATACTTAGACACACAGTGGATTTTTGGAAGCTCTCTTAAATGTTCTGTGATGACTTTGTAGGCTGTAGATTTTTGAGAATGAGAATTCACCCTGCCAAGCAGCACATCTATTATGCACCATTGATCTCTCTAAATGTAGTTTTTGACTCAAGATGGATGGCCGTTAACTTCTCAGAAGTCATCTAAGTAACACTGAAAATCATTAGAATCACAAAGAAGCTACTCAGACTAAAATGTTTCACATTTCCTCCGTCCGCATTTGCTAGCCCCACTGTGTTATTGCTCTGTGCCCAGAAATAGCTGTTTGCAGCACCCCCGCTTACCCCGGCTTTCAAACAGGTTCCCATCAGAGTAAATGGAAACGGGCCCCAGGGAGGTGTTGTGACTTGGAGCCATTCTCCACTGTCTCCCGCAGGTGGGCTTGGAGCCCCTCTGTAGACCCTAGAGCTTGCAATCCCAGCATTGCCAACCACGTCATCCGACTCCCACCTCAAGATACACAGCTGTGGGGTAAAACTCAGGATGGGAGCAAGGTATCCCTGATTCTCTGTGGAGAATCACTCTTTTCCCTGGAGTCATGTTGGGTCCCCCAATGTTGGGTCCATGGTCAAAGGAGTGAGACTGATACAAAGCAAAGGTCAAGCAAAGCTTTATTTTGCACCGAGCACCAAGAATCAAACCAACCGTCAAACAGACCAGTCGGGGCCACCCCTTACAGAGAGGGCGACCCCTCCCTGCCTCACAGACTAATTTTTATAGGGCAAAGACCATGTGGTTGAGCCTGGCCACGCACAGGTGGCAAATGAGATTGTAACACACAGAGAAAGCTGCACAGTCATGCTAGGTCCCACACGGGTGGCCAATTGAACTACAATTTACGCTATAGTAGACATTTGAACTAGCCTATCACCTTGGTCAGAATTGGTACCCAAAAGGTGGGGCCCACACTCCTTGGTAGCTAGGGAGACAGTATGCGTGCCCCACTGATTGGATGTCTCCACCTGACCCGACTCAACCTTGCATTCGGGCTGTTATCTCCACCTGACCTGACCCACCCTTGTATTTGGGCTTTGTTACCTGGGACTGGTTTCCCGGACTTGCTTTTAAATAAGTTCCCCTGGTGGGTCAGGGTCAGTTTAAGTTTTACTGCATAAACAACGAAATGACTGTCAACCAAGGTGGGGTCTCTCTGGCTGAATAGGCCCTTACAGTCATTTCGGGGGGAAATGGGGTCTCTAAGAGCACAGTGCTAACTTCTGCTACTCTTTCTTCCTCTTCAGGCTACGTGAGAGCAACATATTACTTTAGATCCACCAAACTGTGGAACTGTAAATTCTCAAATACTTCCTGGCAACTTGGAGCCAGCGGTAACCCCGTTCAGGGCACTGTAAGTGCAATGATCACAGTCGGCAGACAAGCTGGTTATCGTGGAGTTGCCTTGAGAATGGAGGTGGTACAGGGGATACACACGTGGACGAACAGGAGATGCCTTCCGGTGGCAGAGAGAGCTGTGAATGAGGGACACGGGAGATGGGCCAGGCGGGAGAGACACGGGCCAAGTGGGAGTTGGCGGGAGAGAACAGGACAAGCATCTTCCCGGGGACTTAGGAACCTGCAGGTGAATCTGAGGAATGAGAAGTGAGCTTGAGTAAACAAATAAAAGTAGCTGTGAAAATCTTGAGGCAAAGAAGAGACAGTTTTTGGAGAAATCAGATTAAGGCAGTGTAGCCGGTCCAAGGTCAAGATGACAACAGTAAGAAATGAGAGCAGGGACGCGGCCTGAGTAAGAATCTAGTAGAATTTTGTGGAAAGTAGTGAGCAGCAGATAATTCACCTCCTCTTCCTTGGAGCAGCAGGGCGGATAGGAATATGTAAACAGACATACCGGGAAGTCCATGTCTCCTAAAGTCCCAGAGGAAATTCATTTCTCTCTTTTCCCCCCACATATAAACATTGTCTGTTGTAATTTGGAATCTCATAACACCACTGTAAGTATACGAGTTTTTATTTTTTCCTATCTTTTACCATAAATTGTGTTAATACTAAGATTTTCTTTTTTTATATACAGCTAAAGCATGAGAGAATGTAATTATTTCTTTCCATTGTTAATCTCACGAATGGGAAGGATGTCATTTTTGCTCAGATGTCTTTCCATATCCCTTATTTATTTGGAGATCTTCACTTACTGCTGTCAGAGACACCAAAATACATACTTAGCCCTTTTCTGATAAGCAAATACAGCATCCACCCCGTCCCTTCTGTTGTCCAGCCTGTTATGTGTTTGGAGAGGAAGGACATTAAATTTTTACCAAAAGTGAAAGTCGTCTATATTTAGCTCTGTATGCTGACAAATAATTTAGTACCAAAGACTAATCAAAGATGTCAGCAGAGTTCAAAACATATTTTTTTGTTAATAAATATATAAAACAGAGTAAAAGATATCTGTTGTGTTAAGCTTTCCAGTGTATCTTAATTACTTTTAGGACAGATAATCATGATGCTTTAAATAATTGCTTTTAGCTCTCTCTGTTACTTTTTTTTTTTTGGAAAAAAAAATAATTGAGTGAAATCTTTAAAAAATTAAAGAAGACTCAATCTTGCTGCTACCTTGGATTTCCTTCTTCACACGTGTACACACACACACACACACACACACACACACACACTCTCTCTCTCCCTATATGTGTATATACATACACCACACATATATACACACAGAGAGACATACACATATACATACGTACACACATTTTTTTTTAGCTTAAAAACATTTTTTTGGTTATTTTAAGTGACTCTTTTAGAAATACAAGTGCTAAAATTGTTTCAAATGTTACCTGAAGGATTCCCTCCTTAGATTTGGGGAGAATTCAAAATGACATTGAGCAAATCTCCTTGGCTCTATCTGAAGCATGAAAATTTCCATTTTATTTTTAATATGCCTCAGTGCATTCAAAATAAAGCCTTTAACACTTCAAATTCATAAGTGATGGGAACATACTGTTTAGTATACTAAGTCCTAAACTATGACTTCAATCAATGTGTAAAAACTTGGATGGCCCAAGAATTTTTAAATTCTCTAAAATGTTAACCCAGACCACCAAGCACAAGAAAAATACATTGAATTTGTATTTAAAACATTACTTTCCTATAATTAAGCAACTGCAGTATGTTGCAAAATCTTTAAAGTGCTCTTAAAATGAAAAGAAAGTTTTAAAATTCATTCCATATTTCAAACACAAATTTATAATTCTGTGAGTATGTGAAAAAGGTAGTTGAAATGAGTATTCCTGCAAAGGCTTTGGAATTTGTCTTCTGTTAGGATTATTTTTTGTTTAAAATATTAATGGATCATTTATTTAGAAAAAGATCCCAATTTACACCTAATGCTATAATTTAAATTAATGTGTCTCAAAATGCAACTGACCTTTATCCAATAAATTATGAATGAGTTCATAACTACTGCTGTGGTTCTTGGCCATTTAAAAAGGACAGAAGCAAGCCCTGGAGGAAAGCATGATTATTAACAGACTGCTTTGAGTTTGGACTATTTTAATGATTTGGGTTTCCTAGCCAAATTAATATTGCCAGAGATCATTTATATTTTAAAATATATTTAAGATCTTCCTAAATTCAGTTATCCCCAGCACCTGGGCCAGTGTCCAGCATGTAATAGTCACTCAGCAAATATTTGTTGAAGGTCTTGAAGGACATACTCTAAATTGAATGCTTGAGTGTTCAATGAGGGGTCCTCTGCACGATATTGTCTACACACTATCGTATAAAGAAGCATGGTTTTCTACTTCCCAAACATATTGTGCCACCTAAAGATTTGTGAAGCTTTATTTGTATTCAAATCCCAGCCTGCCCACCCTCAACTTTCAAGATGAGAAATGTGTACTATGTGTCACCTATTTTATATATATATATATATATATTTTTTTTTTTTTTCCAGAATGTTCTTTGTATCTTTCCTGGAAAATGAAACAAATCATACTGAATGCTTTGTCTTCATACATTATTTTGAATGCCTTGATTGTAGATTACTCCTAATGAACATACACGCCAGACCAAAAGCCCCAAGGGAAGAGGAGTTGGGTGAATTTACAGATCTGGATGCATATAGCTCCTTGACGTAATGCCAGACACATTATGGATATAATGAATGTCTCTCATATGAATTAAATACCAAATACAGAACAGCACATACCAGGAAAAAAGAATGTCTGGATCTTGATACTTGTTAAGCTAGGTTTTCCTAGGTAGGTCAAGGCAGCTAAGCTAATTACAATTAAGCTCTCCACTTTTAGAAGCAGCACTCAGAGGGAAGCCATTGAACGGTGATCCCCTACTGGTGGCTTATTAGCCTTGGCATAGAGCAGGCTCTCTTTTAGAGACTAAAAGGAGGGTTAAGGTATGGTGAAAGGAGTCATTATTAAAGGATCCCAGGGTCTACACACGCAACTGCCAAAGTTAGCACATCTTTCCAGGTTTCATGTCATCACAAGAGCCAATACAATGCCTGTACATTTTTGGACAGCAGTCTTGCAGGGATCTAAAGTTGGTGAAAAAATGTTTAAGATTTTTTTTTCTTTTTTCATAAATTTCATCCCTCTTTCCATTCCCAAAGCAGGTAAGCCTTTGTGCACACAGATTGGCTATATACTCCTTAAATATACCAACAAATGAGGATACATTGTTGACCCTGTTAATCTCAGAACTCGTAAGAGTAGGATTAAATAATGGTGCAGGCAGTTATGCTGATTGCTCAACACTTTGAAATATAATCATTCACTATAGGTCTTTTTTCCTCACAATAAGGGCTATGAAGTGAGTTTCCTAACTCTCCCTCAGCTTAACACATAACTTTCTTCAAGGCATGAGCACTACTTCACCTTAATTGGCATTGTTTCTTTTCATATGTGGTGCTATCACCAGCATCTTGACTTATGTGGATTCTATGAGAAGCAGATATAAGGAAAGGGCTTTAAGCTGTCTGAGGCAAGCAGAGACAGGTAGTAAATCTAAAACACAAAATTACAAAGTCATTCTAGAAAAGAATAGAACTCGCTGATTTTATCGCCATCTTCAAAGCTGATGGGGAAATAGGAAATTCCCTTTGACTAGCAAAGTGAAATAGTCGAATAGAAGTTCCATTTTAGTAATTATTTTCTTTCACTTAAAAAGAGCCCTCATTTGAGCAGACAGGGACTTACAGAACAAACACCAAGTATAGTAAACTTCTAATTATGCGTTAATGCAGGAGATGTGGTCGGGCAAATACAAAGGGATTGACAAAGACATTAATCGTTTTGTTTAAGAATTATCAGTCTTACTGTGTTGGCACACAACAAGCACAGACTGACCTGCCCTGAAGCCAAGTTCACCTTCCAACCACCCAGGTCCAATGGCCAGTTCATTCGAGGAGGCCAGCCAATCACAGCATCCCCAAGATGAAAGGCATTTAAAATCTTGGACCATACACAAAAATATGCCTTTACCATTATTTAGGATCTGTCTTGTTTATTTTATTTTTCTATGACAGCTGTTTAGAAACAAAGCTCATCATTTTTGGATTGTGAGAGGGAGAAAATTGTTTGTATTTTTTTGTTTCATTTTGGTTTTGAGTTAAAAAGGATTAACAGCAGTTGGAGTCAGTCATCTCCATTGCCAAAATCGTAAATGTTGTATCACAAATACAAATGTCACAGGACTTATGGTGAGGGCGGCCCTTCATAAACCCCAATTCAAAAATCCCTTATTTCAATGCAGATATAAAAATATGAGGAATTTAAATAGATAAATATATCATTTACACTGGCAGAGATATTCTAAAGGAATCCAAATTCAGAAAACATTCATGACCTTTCACATTGGTTTCTTGCAAATCTGGAGCTGTTTTTATTCACCCTCCTCTCTCTCTTGTTAGACTTGAGCCCACACTCAAATCCTGACATGTTCTCCAAGAGCTAATTGAAGATGAGCATCCTCTATGGAGAAGTCTCTGATTTATCTCACTTGAAGAGAGATTTCCTCTTGGTTTGAATCTTTCAGCAAATGCCTACCATGGCCTTTTCCAAGATCATTAATACTGATGTATACTTGTTTCAGATTATCTTCCTTTTTTTCCAGAAATATACTAATAAAAAACTGCTCATTATGGATGCACAGGATTTTAGTTATATTTATCAAGTCCCCCAAATTAGGTTGATAGTTGACATACCTTCTTTTTTCCTCCCAATCACTAAATGAGGTTTGTATGTATTTTTCTATCTGTTTATAGGCTCTGTTTTCCTTCCTGGCTCAGGATTTTCCTACTCATTTTCATGGGTCGAAGTAAATATAGTCTCTTTTTGAAACCTTCCCTGATTTGCGCCCATGGAACATTCCTCCCCTCTGAGCAACCCCAGTCCTCTGTTTATCTTTCTAAGACACCACTGGACATTTTGTATTGTACTGATTTGTTGCCTGGCCTACCCGTCAGTACCCACTGAGTTCCTCCAGAACAAGATTATTTATCTCTGAATCCTCAGTAGCTAACACAGTGTTCACTCTGTAATAGAAACATTATAATTCATTAAAAGTATTGTTAGAAGAATGCCAGTGACAATGTAAACTCCTGTATAATGATTCAGATTCACCCGTTTAGCTGTTGATTTTAAAGACCACAATAAATCAAAAGGATTACTTATCATTTGGGCCATTTTCAGGGGAGGAGAGAGTATTGTTTGGCTAAGTTCGAAGGACTTAGGTTGTCTAGACTAGAGCTGAGGAAAGGATGAGAAAGGAACTAAGGAGGTAGGTTTCAGAAACAGAAATGAGTAAGCGGTACTATTAAATGATCCACCATTAGTGACAATTTCTGAAATATTTCTACTTGAAAATGTTCTGAACAAGATTATGAAAAATTTCACCTCTTCTTCCTTTGGTCTGAGAGAATGCACTTTTTCCTGTGTATGGCATATAATGAATAATGAACAACTCAAAAAAAGTAAGTAATATAATGATAAGAATGAAGTTAATATAGAATTTATCCCCCAAACAGAAAGAACACAGAAGGGTGGACTGTGGTAAGCCTCGCCTGTATTATACCCTTGAGAATTAATGTCTTTTAAGATGAATGCAATGATGAATTTTAAGACTTTGGGAAATTTGTAACTTTCTACTGGTTACTGTATAGAAAGTTCTTCAATCTAGTCGTATGAGTAAAGAAATTATTTAGTCAAGAATTATTGCAACCCCTTGTTTAAAATGAATATTAAGACAGTGGTTTCCAAAATGTGTTCCTCGGGCCAGCTAAAACATCACCTAGGAACTTGTTACAAATGCAAATTCCCAGGCCTCTCCCAGACCTGCAGAATCAGAAACTTGGCTTGGGGACAACATGTGTGTGTGTTAATAAGGCCTCCGGATGGTTCTAATGTGCATTAAAGTTTGAGAACCACTGTGTTCGTTTCACCGAAATCTAAAAATTGTCGACAAAATACTCCAGTTGGAAGTTCTAAAAACAGAAAACAAACGCTCTAGTCTGATATGAATGTTGAATCAGAGGACAGTCCTCTTATTTTTTCTCTTCTGTCTCACCCAGCTCTGTCCTGCTTTATTTTCCAAGTTTGTCTATGAGGTCTCTAAAAGCAAGGACCGTTTTGTGTTCATTTCTTTATAGTTGGCATCTGAGTCACATGACTATTATGTCAGTTAGAAATAACTCAGATGACAGTTATTTTGACTGGTGGGATCATGTGCCTTCATCTTGAATAGCTCCTCAACAGATGGAATTCACTTGCTTTCCCCCCCCCTTTTTTTTTTTTTAATTTAAAGCTGAGACTGCTTTCCTAATTCCTTGTCCAGCTCCAAGATCTGAGAATGAGGAAAACCTAAGCAGGCCCTTAATACCAGCTTGATCTTAAAAACATGAAGTCAACGGAATGAAGAAACAGAATTCAGGAGAAACATAACCCATTCATCTCAAACTGCTACTTATCTCACAAGCCTCTTTTCTAAGTATTTACTTTTTTAGTATTTATTCAGCTTTGGCCAGAAACTCCTTGGTATTTACAATTTTTTTGAAGATTTCATTAATGATAAAAACTTGTTTTAAAACAAATCAAGCTGAACTTCTAATTTAATCTTTTAATTTTACAGAAAATGAAACCAGAGTTAAATAGACATGTTAAATAGTTATACATTATATACAGAAGTGTATATGTATGCATAAACAGACATATATTTTTTAGCAAATCTTGCTTCTGCCTTCACGTAGATCACAAGAAAATAAACTATTAACTTTGGTTTCATTTCCTATAAAATTAGAAGGTTATATTAGAAGTTGTGTATGACTTTTTATTTTGCTTTTTCTTATTCTCAAAATTTATAGAATTATATGTGTTATATGATAATACATATGTGTAGGCGTGTGTGTATAAAGATTAGGGTTGTAAGAAAATGAGCACATCCAAAGGATTTTTCCATACACTTTTTTGGAAGTTGTTTACAGGGCACTATTTTTAATCTTACAAATACCTTTTCTGATAAAAATGCAAATAAATAGATGGAAATATGCTATTCCATCATCTCTTGAAAATCAGACACTGATAACATTTTGACTTTATAATTTTTGCTCATAAATAAAATATGAATTATAAGGAGGTTTTTTTTTTAAGTCCCAGATGTTACAAATGTAGTGCAGAGGTAAAAAATAAATAAATAAATACAGTGACTGGGCAATTTTCATAGCATTATTAATATGTTAGACTTATTTTGAATAATACCCTTAACACTTATGCACTGTTCATTGAGAACCCTTAGCTGAAGCTCTGTTGAGAATGTTTTGGTTCATGACACCCTAATAAATCCTTTATTTTCTGAGTTTCCCCCCTTCTTCTTTCCATGAGATGTTTACCTACTTCGCCTAGTTTCAATTACTCAAGTTCTGCTTCTGTCGATGATATATCTGTCAATTTTATTGAATCATAAGACAAGTGACTTTATACAGACAGAACTGGTCAGAGGAAAAGATCTTCGGGAACCTGTTTGTGGAACCTCATTTTATAGGAATGTAACTAAGCCCAGGCTAGGAGCTAGAATTAGAATTTTTTCTGTAGGCAATTTGTTCTTCTCATGGAAATCCATAAAGCCACATAAAGAAGGGAACTTTCTTTCGAGAGAGGCAGTTTTTAGTATCCTGGTTAAAAACCCGGACTTCATTTTCAAGCAGCTTTGGTTGGACCCTGGGTATTCGACTTTACATGTAATTTTTAGCAAGCGGTATAACTTCACTAAACCTCAGTTTTCTTATCTGTGAGAAAAGAAAGAAGAGGAGTAGTAACGGCCATTACCCCAACAGCTTCGGTGGGGATTGAATAAAATGACCCCACGCTCGGTCCGGTGCTTCACGCTAACAAGCATCCAACTAGTGCGCTCCAGCCTGAGTGCCCGCCGGATCCTGTGTTCACCTGGAGAGACTACAGGTGTGTTGGTGACCTCACAGTAAAACGGGCCACGTGGAGCGTAGCTCCATTATTCTAGTCATATGAGATTATGATAATGGAAGGCACAATGAAGTTTCAGGTCTCCACACGTCAGGCTAACTTAAAATAACAGGCAAGATGTGAAGCAGGGACGGCACTTAGTTTCCTACTTCGGTGCCAGCTCAAATCAGCTGGGGGTGGCTGGCTGGAGAGAAGGCTGGGGAGGCCTCTCAGACTCGTCTCCACACAACCGGAAAGGTGCTCAGATAATTAGGTCACGGGCAAGAGAATGGCAGGCCCATCTCAGGATTTCAGAGCCAACTGAAGGCCAGCCGCACTGCCTCAGACACACAAAATATCACGATGTCCGACAGGGGAAACCCTCAAAGGTACCTGATGACTCCTCCCTGATTTTACCCGTGTTAATGATCCAAGTTTGAAATGTAATTTCTTATATTAGAATCCAATCATTTGCTATTAAAACTACTGCTGGCATTTTAAAAGCCCACTTCTAAAGTCTATGACTTTATTACCTTAAATAAATGTGTCTGAATACGATGTCAAATAAATAAATAAAAGCCCGCTTCTCCATCTGATTTACCTCAAGAATGATTCACGCAGTGTTATTTCCTATCTCTGTTTTCAGAGAAAGTCACAATTCCCTTTTCCCCCAAAGTTACCTTTCAATGAATGTTCTCTGGTTGGCTCAAGTGACAGATACGTAAGCAGACGTCTACGTGCGCTAGATTTCTGACGGAAGTGTTTCAACCCATTCTCTGATAAACTCCCATGGAATCTGGATTCCATGAAAGTATTGGTGAAGAACAGATCATGTGAAAAGAAAAGCCCTACATATAAGACAGGACATATAAAACTCACACCAAAGGAAAGAGGTTTTGGGTTTTGTTTTTATTTTTCATTGCACCTTCATATAAAAATGGTTGTTAAAAGTAGGTGGATTCTGGAACGTAAAATAAAATAAAAATTATAATTTCCCTAAATTTCTAACATAACCTGACATATCTTTAGGAAGAGTAACAAAGGTAGATTTTCGATGAGTGAGTAAGCTTATCATAAAATATTTAGGCAGAGATAAATTTATGCTACATCTTAATTCACTAATGAGAAAGTATTAAGAAATATTTTTATAATCTAGAAAAATCCCTTTATAAAATTTTATAAAATTTTATGACTGTCTAGATACACAAATGAAAATCTGCTTAACAGAGATATTTCTAAAAGGTACCTTTGAATAAAATGTTATTCACAGTGGAATCCTGATGGTTTAAATAAATAACTTATGTTTTAAAAATGTTCAAAGTTTCTCATTTTTATCAAATACTTTCAAGTGATTTATTTGTAATCCAATGATGGCAAGAATTTCCTAAAAAGTTTATGCTCAGAGTAATCTGTGCACACCGCTTTCCCAGTTTTTAGCTACCCTGGCTTTACCTCAGAAGGGCCTGATCAAAGCCTCCTTACCAGAGACAGACATTCAGGGTACCAAGAGAAGGGCAAGTTTAATGGCTTTGCGTCACATTGTTATCTTTAAAGTGTCATTAGAAAATAATTAAGTTAATTATGCTGGCCAAATAACGTGACATTCTTGGATCTTAGCAAAAAAGTTAATCTTACATATTTGCTTACAAAGCTTACAGTCTGTAGTGCCTGACATGAATTTCTTTTTCCATAAGAAAACTACAGAGCTGATCTTTTCTAAAACTCAAATTCTCATAAAGTCCAAATCAATATTGTATGAGTTACTAATTATTCAGAGGTCCTGTTATGAAGACTTTGTTTCAAGACATATTTTGTTTTTACCCTCAAAGACGGCTTTGTACAGAAAGAGAGGGATGGGGCAAGAGAGTGGCAGCAAACATTCTAACCCCTCCAGACTGAAGAAGGCTGTGAGTGTTGTAAAGAAGAGCCCAGAAGCTGTCCTAAGTACTGCACATGAATTTCCTGAATGTAGGACATCGTGTCTTAACCATATACTTGACACAAAGAATGGGTTCAACATGTTTGTTGAATCAGTGCAGAGACGGATACAGGAATGACTGAACGAATGAGTATGTTCAATCTGAGTGGGGGGTGAGGAAGTCGTCCTTCCCAAGGTATCCCCCCCAACCCCACCCACCCTCGGCCACAGCCAAGGATGACATTGTCTCTCCACTGCTGATAACATTAGAAAACCTGTCTCAGATCTCCAACCCTGACCATAAAACCCTAACCTCCTGACATACCCAAGGAAATTATTCAAGCGACAGATAGTGCAGAGCACAGTGTGGCCGTGATTTATGTAGACAAAAATCTCCACTTGGCATCCTTCCTACGAGATTCATGGGAAGAGCAATAAACAATCCAACCATATAAATAGCAAAACAATAATTATTATTTAACGGGGAAATCTTATTTCCTTTACTGACACATTATTGAGGTCTAGCTCAGGCTTAGCCCCCAAATCCACAAACTGGATATGCTCCAAATTCCCCACTTTCCCTCAGATGATTATCCGTTCACTCCTTCCCCATTTGTTTTTATTCTCCCGGCTAGTCAGTCATGTGTAAAGATGTTTTCACTGCGACCATATTGACCACGCTCTCAAGGGTATAAAAGATAAACCCCGCTGGTGAAGGACTGCAATCCTGTCTCCTTAAATCACTGTGATGGGATCGCTGCATTTGGCAACAATCAAATAAATACTCAGTTGCTTTTATTGTGGGCTAGAGCAAAGTAATATCTTTAAATGAGTGCATACTGTAGTTAAGGCATTAAATGATGGGCTATAAAACATGCATTGTCTGTCCTTTATCCCTCCTATATTTTGTGCTTCCTAGGGTGACTTGTGTGATGCATGGAATGGTTTGATGGTCACTATTGATTCATTTGGTTCTAGCAATAAAGTCATGAGATTGATAGAGGTGAGGTCTGAAAATTATAGTTTTTTGAGTTACATTTCAACTTCAAGCAGGAAGATGTTCAGACAAACATGGGAGCAAGAATGCAGATCTTTTTCTTATGAGTGCAGTGGGCTTTGAAGGGACCATCTCTAAAGTTCTTACAACGTAGAACGTGATGAGGGACTATCTGCCTCTTTTTTCCACAGAACATGTCACCAGCGGAAACTGTTAAAGCAATTTCCTGACACGGTTCTTGAACAGTGTATTCTAGGACACTCTCTTAAATTGTTACCTTTTGTCCCCCCTGGTCACAAGATACTAAAAGATTATAAAAACAAATTGATGGAAAAGCAACCTGCTGTGGGTTTGATTTTAGAGAAACAAAATGCAGTGGGAAGTGATGGTGCCGGTGTGGGCAGAAGTCTGTGTTATAAGCAAACAGTTCCTTTCTCTGGGCTGCAAGAGATCTCTGTTCCCACAGAGGAAGCTGCTAAGTTTCCCTGGAATTATTCTCTATAACCATGGGATCCCCAGTCGATTCATTTTAATCCCACTGATAACGCAAAGTTTTGGAGTGGTCATGGGCTACAGCATAGCAACAACTCCCAGGAATTTTCAATCATTTGATTTCTTCTCCATCACAGCAAAGGCCTGCTATGTTATTATAGCCTTTCACTGCCCCTGTTCTCCTAAGGAATGAAATCTGGTACCCACGAAGAAGTGGATAACATCTGTGCAGAAACCGAAACAGTCAACAAAATGAAAAGACAAACTACTGAATAGGAAAAGACATATTTCCAAACCATATGTCTGAAAAGGGACTAATACCCCAAATATGTAAATAAGTCTTATAACTCAACAAAAACAAAACAACAACAACAAAACCATCCAATAAAGTAGGCAAAGGACCTGAACAGACATTTTTTTCCAAAGATATTCAAATGGCCAACAGATACATGAGCATCTCTAATCAGTAGGGAAATTCAAATCAAAACCACAATGAGGCATCACCTCATGACTGTTAAAATGGTTATTATTTTTTAAAAAGGCAATAACAAATATTGGTCAAGATGCAAAGGAAGAGGAACCCTTGTGCATTCCTGGTGGGATTATAAATTGGCACAGCCACTTTTGGAAAATAGTATGGAGGTTCCTTGAAACATTAAAATGATTAAAAAATAGAACATACAATGCAGTAATTCCACGTTGGGAAACACATTCCAAGGAAATGAAAACACTATTTTCAAGAGATATCTGTTTCTCATGTTCACAGTGGCATTATTTGCAATACCCAAGACGCAGAAACAACGTAATTGTTCACCAATGGACGAATGGGATAAACAAGATGTGGTATATAAATAATGGAATATTATCCAGCCATAAAAAAAAAAAGGAAATCCTGCCGTTTGAAATAACATGAATGGACCTCTAGGACATTACGCTAAGTGAAATAAGTCAGAGAATGACAAACACTGAATGGTCTCACTTATGTACAGAATTTTAGGGAAAAAAAAAAAGCCCTCAGAGAGAGGTCAGATTTGTGATTAAAAGAGCTCAAAATGACTAGAGCCAACACCAAGAAAAACAAAACAAAACAAAAAAATATGAATCCTGTTTCCCAACCAGCAGAACTAATAACTGTCCTATGTTAATTCATTTTTCTACACCACAGGCTTCATACCTACACCTGGGTTTCCCACCCATAATTTGCATTCTGGAAATAATTAAATGGCTTCTCTTATAGTACATATTAGTTTGACTTACTCTGGTGTCGTGCTGCACATGAAAGGGTCTAATTAGTTGCCAATTCTTAGCTATCCCTATCGCAATTTCTCCTGCTTCTGAAAATAGCCCTAATTCTTATTTTCATTTAATTATTTTTAATTTCAGTCTTTACTGATACATAATTGACATACAACTTTGCAATATATTTGAAGTGTACACTGTGGTGATTTAATAAATGTGTGTTTTATGAAAGGATTCCTCCCATCTAGTTAAATAAAACAACCATCACCAAACATTTAGGTTCTAGCAAACTTCAGTTATATTATACATCGTTAGCAACTATAGTTACCAAGTTTCACCTTAGCTCCTCAGACATTTTTCATTTTTAAATTTTATTCCTTACCAAGAACCTAGAAAGAAACATGCTCTATCGTTAGTGTTGGAATGGCACGCGTATAATGTAGATGTATTAATCAGAAATACGTAACCTAAACACATGCTTTAACTAACCAATGACTGACAACAATGATAGATATTTAATCACACACACAAGCTAGGACTACTCAACACCCTGTGAATTAGAAGCCAGAAATACAATTATCAATCATACAAAATACCAGGAAAAAGTATAACTTGTGCTAAAGTACAGAGCACCGTATACTTAATAGCACCTTTCATAAAGAGGAATAATGGCAGAGGCAAGAACCTAAGCTTCTAGAATGAAAATCTAAACAGGAACAGGTTCAAATACTGTGCAAAGGCCTTGCCCAGGTGAGGTAAAGCCTTAATACAGTCGTTTCCTTCATCCCACTCCGGATCTCCGGTTCTAGCTTTCTACTGCTTCGGTTACCTTGCTCAATCCCAGCGTGGAATCAGATCTGCCTCCTGACTTACCAGAAAGTCCACAGTGGCCTCACGCTACGTCACAACGTCTGTCTCATTTACTGCGCTTCATCTCATCACGCAGGCATCTCACCATCTCACAGCAGCACCAGGGTAAGCACAGTGCATCAAGGTATTTTGAAAGACGGCACACACGTGCATCTTTAAATACGGCATATTGCTAAGATCATTGTCTTGTAAATCTCTTACTGTGACTAATACTTAAATTAAACTTTACTGTACACACATATAGAGCAAACATAGTCTACATAGGGTTTGGTACTATCTGCCGTCTCAGGCATCCAGAAGGGTCTTGGAACATATGCCCAAGGCTCACGGGTAGCTACACATGCTGTTTGCATTCATAGACCCGGGGCGTCCTACAAAGTCCACGGGCTCCTGCTGAAACAAAACTTTCACTGACCTTCATTCATTATTTCTTTGTTCCCTATCCCCACCTTGCTAGAGGGCTCGCCTGAAAAACTTGGCTAAAAGTTGAAGTAGTCTCCTCGTCCTCACCTCACTTCTAGGGCCATCTACAGAAAATAGTGTCTGCTTGCCAAGAATGCTATAGAAAGTATCTTTTAGGTATCTCAGGCAAGGTATTTTAAGTATCTTTTAGGTCTCTCAGGCAAGAAACAAATAAGGGTATTCTAATCGCAATTTCTTGATTACTACAAATGGTCATGTGCCATGGCATTGTGTCAATCAACAGCCAACCAAATCAGGCACATACCCAGGATTCTGGGTGTGCAAAATGATCCACGAGTACAGTAAGAAAAGTAGAACTTCAATTTATATATTTTTAGTCTTATCCTTTTTGACTTTATTTTTATGCATGTTTTATAAGGCATACAATATATTGGTATAAAATACATGTGAGGATTTATAAATATTTATACTGGGCATGCATTCTTAAAGTATTTTTACTAATAGAATTCCAGAAAAGCTCGGTAACCACCGTTGACACCTACGCAGATAATATGGTTTATACACATATGTTAACCAGCACTGCGGCCAGGCTGAGAAATCCAACTACCGTTCGTGATAGTAACTGGGGGGACACTGTAAATGTATCATTAGAATCATGGCTAAATATGAGCTCCCGTTATTAGCTGACACGAGTATGAGGAACTCTGTTTGAAGGCCGAATAGGAAGAAAATGTAAATTCTGACTAACAATCCTGGACTCTCACTTTCCTTGTTACTTTCTATCCGCTTCTGCTGCCGTTACCCAACTGGTGGTTGGATCTCTAACCTCTACTTCCTCGGGCTAACTCATACATCACTTTCAAAAGGGCTAGCCAGAAAACTGCAGATTTCTTTCTAGTGAGCCACATGATGATTCTATCTCACATTTTTACATCATGTGGCAGTTTACAGAGTATTTTCACATCCATGATCTCATATGATACACTGCTCGCAAGTCTCTGGCTACCTGGGATATCTATGATCCAAACCCTTCAACGGTGACTTTCAAGTACTGTACCTTCCACTAATGTTGTTGGGTTTTCTTTTATCCTGCCTTCCTCTGTGAATTTTACGTTTCTGAAGGGTTATGACTACCCTCTCTAATCTTAAAAATGCCTCTCTGCTGTGCCAAGCCCTCTTCCCAGAACATGGTAGACAGTTAATTGCTTTGTTGACAATTTGCTTCACACTCTTCAATCAACCTTCCTTCCTGTCAGGCGAGCTCTGAGCTTGCATGGGTGACTCTCTTTCTTGCATGGATCTTCTTACGTGAATCAAATGGCTCCTGACACCCCACAGATATTTTTCCCTGAATTTCTTCTTCCTCCATCTACCTATTTGTAGATTCCATTTTCTACAAAGGAATTATGTGCTCACCATTATTTGTATTTACTGCACATAGTTAATTCATACCCACATATCCAGTTTTTCTAAATAAGTTTATCTACATGCTCAAAATATAGTTAATTTAAGAAGTTATTATGGAATGTGTAGGCCCATTGTTCATGTTGGCAGTGAATTCTATTTGGCAGTAATTACTTATTCAACCACTTCTTATTGTCTATCAGACAAGAACAAGCAAGCTAGTTGGTACAGAGCTTACGTAGTTGGGGGTTATACTGTAGGAAAGGCTATACTGGAATAATAGTAATACTTAGTAGATCGAAATATGTGTCATAGGAGACACTTTTAATGTGCTTTCAAGTTCAAAGGAAGAAAGAGTACATTTAACTAATGCTGACAAGTTTAATAACTATCAAAATGATTCATGAAGTTCCTACTTGTGCCCAACACTTATTAAAAATTAAATTAAAAAAATTCAGTCCTTGCGCTTTACGATCATATAATGTTTTAGTAAAAACATTTAAGGCATAAAGAGACATGGGTATTAAGCACAAAAAACAAATTAAATGTTAAAAGTAGTAGCAGAGAAGTGCAAGGAATGAAAATTGAATATTTCTCGAGCCGTCTCTCACTACTTACAAATGATTTGGAGATGTGAATGTTGCAGACACACTAGTACAGTTGAGAGTCATTAAAGAAGAAAACAAGAAACAAAAAATAAAGTGGGAATTCTATTGCATTGAAACAGCCCTAGCATTTTGTTCAAGGAGATGCTACAGCTTTGAAAGTAATGCTACTGGTTCCTGTTAGCAAGATGTGACTTCAACATCCATAATTCAACTTACCTGTTCATTCAATTATAGTGGTTCTGCTGAGAGGTGTGGCAAACACATTCTCCACAAGAAAACATAATGACAACAAAGAGAATGTTCTGGGGGGAAAAAAAAACTGCTTGGCAGCTTTCAACACTGTCTCGAAGACTAACTTCAGGGAGGCAAGTTATATTAATTTTAACTACTTCCCTCTATTTTTTTTTAAACCACTTAACTAAAATTTAAGAGGCTGAGGTAATTTGCACACCCTCCTTTTTATTTTAACTATTTAACTTAAGATGGTTAACCAGGATTTATACCTATTTAACATTTCATGACTGAATAGAAATGCCTATTACGGCTTCCAAGCCCAAGTGAGCCTTTGACAAATGAGTTCTTGAAAGTGTCGTGCAGACACTTGCGCCTTTCACAAGTGTGCAGAGAAGAAAATCATAAGGGCCCAGGAATTGAAATGCTCTGGTATATAATATTTATGCCTTCAGGGTTCAGAAAAATTGGCCAAACGCCAGTTCCTAAATAAATATTCATTGTTTCTACCCTACAGGCACTTCCATCATATTTTACTAATAAGGATGTTGTTTAGAGGCAGAATTATAAAGGTCAGAGCCTAATGAAAAAGCATTTTTATCTCTGGATTCTCCTGAAGAAGCAAGGGAGAAATTAAGAATGTGCATTCTGTTGCCTGGCTGAAATGAAAGAGCCCCGAACGTGCAAAACAAATAAATATATGTTAATTACACTATGGTTGAATCCTAAGAATGTTGATACTCTAGATTTTCTAGGGCTACTCTAATTTTAAAGGCCAGCCTCTTTTTGAAAGTGTTTTTACTTCTATGTAAATCATCTACTTAAAATGCTACTACAATACTCCTAATAGCTTTCTTGAAATTTTCTGTTTAAAAAAAATATATATATACATATATATATATATCGAACTGTCATTCTTTAATAGCTTCTGATCTAATTGCCTACAAACTTTACTTCTGTTCAGCTCATTTTCTGAGCAAAACTGTTTTCATTCTGTTTCACTATCATGTAGTAGTGGGACTCCTAGGGTCCCAGCTTCCTCAGGTATTTATTCTAGCTCCTTACTTCCGCCCAAAGTATATTTTCCCTGTATGGAATGTGGGGGTCTCTCTAGATATTATTGCAGGGCATATGAATAATGCAATGCAATTTTAACCCTTCATAGTTTTCATTTAAGAGATGCATAATCAAAATTAAGACATTTATTCAGCAAAAAATTTGAATGCTCTGACAAGGATAAAACCTTTCCTAGGTACTATATGAAACTCCATTCCTCCCCAAATTTGAATCTAATTGGAGGAACATGGGAAACATTTCCAAATATCAAGAAACACAATTAATGAAAATTAGTGACCTACAGATGACCTAAAATGGAAGTTTAGAGATAGAAAATACAGTGAGAGACTGCAGACAGAAAGATTCATAGAAGACGGACTGAATAAGGCATGTTTTAGCATCAGTGAGTTAAACAACCTTCCTGGAGCAGGACAGTCTATGGAGTAGGGTGTCAGAGTTTGGAAAGATAGGCTGAGAAGGAGGGATAGTGAATGCCAAGGTAAGACTGGAAGATGGTCTGAGCAATGAAAAAATGTTTAGGGAGATGACTTTCCTAGTGTCAGGAAATACGGAAGGTGATTGGCTAGTCACCAGGAGGCAAAATGGTTAGGCAAAACGCACTACTGAATATAAAATGTCAAGTCAAGAATCATACTACTAGGAAATAATATTATAAAGCATCTGAATCTTACAGGTGTTTCCCTGTAGTGCACCCAGGAACCAGGAAGGATGAAGAAATACTCAAGCAGATCTGTCAGCCAGGAATTCAAGAGCTCCTCACACTCTAATAAGCTTTGGTCTCCACATGCTTAGCGATGTAATCATCTTTCCAGTCTTTCACGATTCCCAGTGAAGTGGCATCCTCGTTCCTGTTTGTCCTTATGATCTCTTAAAAGTAACTTCTGGATTTCTAGACACTTGTGTCTCCGTATTGGATAGACCCTAACGAATGCCCATAGTTTCTGAAGAAATTCCTGAGCTACTTGAGGAGAACGGACTACAATTTAACCTCCACGTTTAATGGCGAGCTGAATGCATAGGAGAACCAGTGTGGGGAAAGGACATGGTTGAGAAATAAGCAGAGTTCTGATTTTGAATATTAGTGTTTCTCAAAATTTGTAAAGAATGTACCATATACCGTGTACTGTACCATGTATCATATTTTCTTGCAAACTTTGATTTAAAGTATTTCAACATTACTATTTATGTATAAACAGAAGATTAGCCTTTACAAGACTTAGGAAAAAACCCACAAAATCCATAAATGAAACTGTAAAGCATATACTATTCAAAATACCAGGTTTTATATGTTATCACGATGATGTTATTTAAATAAAACTAAATTGCCACCTGCGATGCATTTACATGACTAAATTTTACAGCGAGAATTTTTTATAAATTGCACATGGCAAAGACATTATTTGTCACAGAATAACTTAATTCATTCAGTAATTTTGTATATTCTAGCTATAATGAAACTTCAGTTAGCTCAACTTTTGAGGCTTCAAATGGCTTTAAGTTAACATAAACACATTATTTAACTGATCTCTTTCTCTCTCTTCTCTCAGTCCCCTCCCACTGCATGATTTCTTATCAATTATAGTAGTATAATTTGAAATTACATGACACATAAGATGGTTAATTAAGATCTCATTAACATATTAACATTTTAAGATTATAGAATGAAAACTCACTTATCCGTAAAAATCTCATGGAAACCCCGTGTACCCCTGAAAATACATCCAAGGAGGTCTACTCTCTGGAGAAACCAAGATTGAAAAATGCACATCAAATACTAAAAGTCACAAGGAAGGAAGGTATTTAAATTGGTTTTGTTTTCCAGGAACAATGATTACTTTATTTCGGTTAATCAGAGCTAGGTAGGATAGGAAAATATCTTCAAGAAAATTATGTTTATGAAAATTGTACGTTTTCCTTTGAAGAGTTGCTGCCTCCAGATACATGTTTTCCTCAGTGAGAACAGTATTTATAGTATTTATAAAACACTCCAGATTTTCATTCTGTAAATCTATACTTTCTGGGCTTTTAGCCAAGATGTAGAAACATGCTGATAACTCTGGTGACAATTTTTGTATCACCTAGGTCATTATGATAGCTACAAATTGAATATTTGAGTGGTATGAGATTTATCTTTCCATTTAACAAAAAGAAAAACAAAAGCCTGATTTTTTTGTTGTATTTTCATTTCAACAGCTTCAGTTCCTTGAGAGCATAAAGACCGGCCATTACATGATTAACATGAATGATTATATTTTATACATTAATCGTTTATAACGATTAACATTAATCACATCACGGCCATGATGGTCAGTCTTATATTATCACAGGTGAATGAAAAACAGATCATAGGAATCATTCAACTTTTAGATGAACATGAGGTTCCTCACAAGCACTGTTTACTAATGTAAGAAGTATTTAAATACGGTTCATACTTTTCTCCCCAAGTACTCTGGGACACATTGACTTTCTCAGGAATTTCCATTCCTTTCCTTTGTGTCCTGACTAGGGAAGAGCTGGTGTAAGAGAGGAGTGAAGTATGGACAGACAGACCTTGAGTGGTTTCCAGCAGACTGCCCTCCAGAGAAGGAGGGGCTCCATGAGGAGGGGCTTCTGTGGCTCCATCTGGCCTGATTTCAAGGCAAGAAGGACCATCTCTTGGTACTTAAGCAAAGTGGATTGATAACCATATGAATACACAAAAATCAGTATGCATCTTAAGGAAATCCTAGAACTTGGAGATCTAGGGTCTCACATTTTCAAGTAGTAGGACATCAAAGTGACTGCTGACCTGCTTGAGGTCATTTAAAGATGGTACAGCCAAAGAATGACCAAGAGATGTGATTTTTAAATGTGCAGAACAAATAAGAAAATGCCATTTGGAAACTACTATTAATTCACTTTGAGGAACTTATCCTAAAGGGATGTCAGAGGATATACAGTCTACAGAGAGGTTCCCTGTAGCATAGCTACCAATAATGAAGAACAGAAAACAAGATAAATGTTCGACTGTGGTACATGTGTAGCATGAAGTTGCTAGAATGTGCTCACATGATACTGAACAACATGTGGGGACTTTCACCACATACTGTAGACAAAAAGAAAGGCAGTCCATAAAACCATCTTTGAGCTCCAGTATGAGTCAACGTCATGGCACACTCAAAATGGCATAATTTTCAGACAGTTTAAGAAAGGAACCATTTACAAAGATATGGGTGGGGTGTTCCCAAAACCCACTGGGTTCCACAGGAGAACACTCCCCAGCCCTAATATGGCAGAGACAAGGGAGGAACAATTCCTAAAACCCAGAAGAGGTGTCGAGCGAAGTGTATATGGAGAGGAACTAAGAGTTGTGGTCAAGGTTCCTTGAGGTAACCATGGAAAGAGGGAGTCAGGAAAATAAAAACCTGAATTCACTGTCCAATCCCCTTCTCATCATCTTCTTTCAGGTCTTTTCACACCCTGAATCGAAAGAAGCCATAAAGCAAAGGAGGCTTTCATGCCTCTTGGGAACAGAGAACAGGATGAGAAAGCATTCAGCTAAAAAGGGGGTTGGGACTATACCGTCACGGGTGCAATTTTTTATGTACAATGAAGGCCTAAAAAAAAGTCTAGTAGAACACACTAAAATGTCAGTGGTAGTTATCTCAAAGGGTGGCGCAACTGAATTATGATGATTTTTTCTTCTTCTTTAAATTCACCATAATCCACTAGCTGCAATCCGTATTGTTTCTACAATGAAAATCTCACTGTAGAAAGAACACTTTCCCCAGATTCATTTTATTATATAATTCAAGATTTAATATGTATACTTATTCTCCATATGAAGGTTTTATACTAGTTCTGTTTGTTTAAATGAAGAAAATTAATCCTTGGGAATTCTGAAGAGAGAATGGTGGCATATGATCTCCCTTGAATCACTCTCCAGAGTTGAGTGAGAAAAGCTTTTATTTACTTCAAGGTGAATGTACAAAAACAATGACAGTATGTAGGAAAAAGGAAAAAATGCAGAGTTTTATTCTACATAGAATGAAATTCACTGGGAAAAAAATCTGTTTTTTTGTGCTTTAAACATTTACCTGGAACAGCGATATAACTTTGGTCTCATAAATATGCTAATGACCAAAGTGCCCATGAAAACATGTCAAAAGTTGGAAGGTATAAAGAAACACAGAGCTTGATTCCGAAATGAGAGGAAAGTGCTACGGCTCAGGAGCACTTGGTGCAATGTTTTTTTTTTTAGACACTTTCACGATTATTGAAAATGAGTGGGACTAATGATCAAAAAATAAAAGGGAGATGCACCTTTGACGATGGAGGGCAAACCGACAGTACAGATGTAGGTTTTAAAGAACGTGTGCAAGAGGACTTTCCAGATGTAAAGAGGAAGAAACTTTCTGGATTCTTCAGTCTTCTAGGAAAAATCACATGATGAAAGAAATTAATTCAGAAAGTTTCATTCTGGATTCGAGGCTGTCTGGTACAGTTGAAATCCTCGTAAGAGACACTCCCATCCAGCTTTCAACTTATAATCCCAGACAAACTCATTGCATGGACAATTAACTGGAGAATGATCCTACTCTCAAGATTATTTAAGCTTTCTGAATTTAACAAAATACAGATTTACTATTGAAAAGAACCGAAAAATAAGTATTTAAAGAAGAAAAAGGCAAAACATCCCTCTGTCTGACTGGGGGAAAGTTGTTTTATGAGAGACATAATTAGTAGGTCTTGGCTCAAGAAGAGTAAAACAAACCATTAGACCCCTCTACACAAACATGTAGGAGAAAGGATGGAGACGAAGGAAGGTATTTTCTGGAAGCACGAGGACCCACAATCACTTGTGAGTAAGAGTAAAAAATAAAATCAACATAAAACTTTGAGATAAAATCAACAAATATCAAATATTCTCAATTCTGTATTAGTAAAGCACATTAAGGTACAGGAATGACCTTTAAAGGTCAATTAAAATTTTCTCAAGGGAATCCACTGCATTTTTTTTCCGTACCAGGATTAGTCAGCTTTGTCCAGCAAAATTAAGCATGCAAAGCCTTCCAGTATTTTTTCAGAAAAAGAACTTCAGCAAAGTCATATGTACACGTATGTTATCCAAGCAGAGAACTGTATTTAAAAATGAATACGTCATTTATCACTTGTAAACTCTTTTCATTTTGACTTTCTGCTATAAAAATACTAAAAACGCTCAAGCTTGCTGTGAACACTGAGTTTATCCTGGCAAGTAGCCTGGTGAGATCCTGGCTTTCTAAAGAGCTGAGTCCCATTACCATGGGCAGTATATGTGGTTTGTTTTTCTTCTTTCCCTTATTTTCATCGGTAGGGATAAATCCGTAGGAAGAAAATAGCACACAGATTGCCTTTATGTGGTAAAACAACATCTACATGCTTGGACCGGACTGGGGATCCGAAGCCCTCGTACTAACCCATCTTTGCTGTTGGGACTTTCGCCGAGTCCCTTCTTGCTCCATTTCCTGATCAGAAATACGAATGCAATAATTCCTTCCAACCTTTCCACAATCATTTGGCTAAAGTGTATGAAAATTTGTGACAAGTAAAACATGATTAAAAATGTAAATTAGTCTCCAAGTTTTGAAAGAAACGAAGAAAATATAAGGGGTTCAAGAACAGCACAGCAGAGATTTAAAAGAGAGATGAAAATGTGTTTAGGTATTTCAGAAGAGGGCTGGATATCAATCATGTCTGCTTAAAGTTGTTTTTTGTTTTTTGTTTTTTGTTTTTTTTACAGGCAGTGAGAGAAGTGGAAGAGAGAATATGAATGAGATGTCCTGTATGCATGTGTAAGTTTTATAGCATGTGTGGAGAGGAAGCAGCCCTACTTTTTTCATACTTTATAGAGATTCCTGGAAAAGACTTATGGCCTCAAAGTTTCCCCCAGACCACAGAGATGATCATGTTCCCTTACATTTAGGTTAAGCCATCACAGAAGCTTTTTAAAATGTAAATTATTACCTAGGAAGGCTATTGAGGCATTTTCAGTTATTTAACTATCTGATTACCCAGCCATGTTTTGTTTTTTTTAAAGATTTTTTTTTTTTTATTTATTGGACAGACAGAGATCACAAGTAGGCAGAGAGGCAGGCAGAAAGGGGGGGGGGGGGAGCAGGCTCCCTGCTGAGCAGAGAGCCCGATGCGGGGCTTGATCCCAGGACCCTGGGATCATGACCTGAGCCGAAGGCAGAGGCTTTAACCCACTGAGCCACCCAGGTGCCTCACCCAGCCATGTTTTAAGGGAAAGCATTACAAAAAAAGGAGCAATTTCCTAAATAAAGGAATAAAAGAATAGGGCTCTCATTCCAAGTTTCAGTAGATCAAGAAAAGGAAAGCCCTAGAGAGTAAACAGCCTAAGTAGGGACGCTTAGGAAAGAAAGTCAAGAAAGATGTATTTAAGATCTACAAGGAGGCACTAAAATGAGAATAGTTTGCATTCCCCACAGCCCACAGGCTAATCCCCGGGGAGGATGCATGGACAATACAGGCAGAACATCTTTACCTGGGGTTGAGCAAGATACTACACCTTCATTTTCAAAATGGCAGTACCCTACAAGGTCAGGGCACTCAAAGTCAAAGTTTACAATCACGAAAGAATAAGGACAAAGCACGCCATAAATTACCGTTTTATCAGAGAGAGCAATAAGGAGTTTATCGGAGGCTGCGTGTCCATGCCCGTAACAAGAGATTTATTCCTAGAAGAAAGCCAACAACTGACTAATCGCTTTGAGCATCTCTCCCGCAGTCTTAGTACCACAGGTATTTGTATATCCAGCTTGAAAAATGATGGAAATGTCTCAGAGAAGTTAAGGAGCTTGCCTAAGAGATCACAAAGCTAGTAAGAGCTGAAGCTGGGTTTACAACTGAATTTTAATTGATCCTGAACCTGTGTTCTTTTCATCACAGCATTTGTAGGGGGCGGGCAGGGGGAGAGGTGAGGGTTGGGAAATAACAGAAAATTTTGCACAAGAGCTATCAAGAGTGGTAAGGTAGTATGAACACTATGCTAGCCATGTAACTAATGATAGACATGTGAAGATTCAATTTATACACAGACTTTGTTGTAATTTCATCAATGCTAATGTCCCCTAGGGTATGGAAGACTTTGTGGATTATACCCTTGAAAATACCTCCTGATAACTTATTTACACATTTAGGGGCCCCAGCCATAAAATTCCAAGCTTTTAAAAGTAGTGTTTGTTTTTTTTTTTCCTCTTCAAAATGCATTTCTTTTATAACTCATTAACTCGACCTGAGGGTTAGCCTATTGTATACCAGATTAATATGCCAACATCACCTGATCATAGACATACAGACCATGTAAAGAAACAATGATTAGTCAAAGAAAGAAGTTACGATTCGTGAATTTACTGACCATAGTAACATAACGACACACAGAGCCACCCTGTTACGACAACCCACAGCAGGGTTCAAATGCCTCAAGGACAGTGTGTTGAACTTGATACCATACCCACAGGGCTGGGAGGGACAAAGCGTTGCTGGTCTACCAGCAAAAATCAGCTAGTGAGATGCGGAACCAAGAGCAGGAATCAAGATCAGTGTTCGCTCTGGTAGCTGTTGGAGGGCACCTTCTGAAGACTATACCATGATTTGCTATGGCAACACAGACAACACAGACTTGGAGAAAGGCAAGCTAAGAAACAAGTCTGTACTCTGATCATTTCTTATTACATAATGAAGATACTCTCTCCCGAAACACGCAGTTTACTTTTCAATGGATTCTTGAAAATTTAAATGTAAGCTTGAGTCAGCAAAAACATTTAACTCCTGGTTAAACCTAATATATCACCAGATTTTAAAAATGCGTATGTATTCAAGTAAACAATATATATGTTCTCATTGCCAAATAGGTTTTTATAGCAAAAACATGTTGATACGATCAAGCAACCTTTTATCAGTGAAACATTTTTAAACTTCAAAATGACCATGCCATTCTCCGATCTCAGCCAACCAAGTCACAAAGACCGGTAACAAAAAACTGCAGTCATACCCCAAGTGGCTGGTAATTTCTTTGAAAATTGTCCCAAACTATCTGGAAACTGAAACAAATGTGATCAACCTGAACTGTGTTCTTTGTATTTTTCTTCAACAGCTATTTTTCTTTTAAAAGCACCAGGTTAATTAATTATTCCTACAAAACAGAAAAATGTGCCAGTCTCTCCTTTCTACGTAATGTCTGCACCATGAACAATAATCCAGAGCTTAAGATAATTAATACTATATATCCTTGCCTTTGAACAACACAGCTGTCAGCCATGGGGCTTTAAAATTAATAGGCTCTTCAAAGCTATAAATCAGAAACCATGATAATTTTATATAATATTTCTTAAAAGGCACTTACCTTCTGGAAGAAAACACTTCTGGCAGCAAATTGCCTGTTAAAATAAAACATAGCATTTATTGGTATCCAGTAAATAATAAAAAGGTTGATGCATTGTTATACTTAGCACAATTATAGGGCAACTTTGAAAACTTTTCTTGATTTCATTTAGTTTCTTTCTTTCTTTTTTTTCACTAAAAATTAAAAACCATCTCCTTGGTTTTAATAATTAAATGCCTTTCTGTTAAATGCATGTGCACTGAAATCACAAAAGCTAATGAGTTTCATGTCTGAGAGCAAAATACAGAAATCACAGGGCACATTATCCAGGTCATGGGGGTAGAGCCCAGCATATTCCCCCACTGACTGTGAGAAGAAGCACGTGAATTCATGTCTAAACCAAGAGTTTTAAGGGCTACGTGTCACAGAGGATTTCATCTCTACTAAATAAAAATAAAATACCATCAGGTAGAAGTTACTCTGAATTGTGCTCTTTTCAAGTATTACATTACTGACTTGAGTTCCGTATGTACTTTTCACTGGACTACATTGAAGCCTGAGAGATTTTTATTTATGATACCTCATAAATATCACTGAGATAAAATGAAGTAAACTCATCGTTCATGCAATATAGAGAAAAGAAACAGACAGGCTTGAATCAATATAATATGTAATCCTAATCAGAGGCAAAGGAGTGATACGCAGGTAGCAGAAGAAACTCAATTGTTATTTCTTTCCTACGGGAAAGACCTAGAGAAAGTCCCGTAGGACCTAAATTAGTTTTCTCAAAAGTGAAAATCAAAAATATGGAAAAATTTTCCTTGGGAATTCTGCTTCTTTGACACATTTCTTTCCCAACTGTCTACATATGTCACCAATGTAAATATCCAGATGCCTCAATTTACATGAAATACTTTCACGGAGTTTTATTGTAGCCTCAGAACAAGTAAAATGTAAAGCCTTGCAAAACTGATGAACATTTTGATACTAATTTGTAAACAGAGGTAGCTCCTGTTGTAAATTCATCTGAGTTCACTTGAGTGTGAAATTGTCAGGACAGCAAAACCACTTCTCAGTGTAGTCCCAAGACTGACTCTGTAATAAGAATTAGAAAGGGGGCAGAATGCTCAGAGATGGACGGAGTACAGTCTCTTCCAGGTAGGCTGTTCTCCTGGGAAGACCTCTCCCGGCTGGTCCCCTGCTTTTTCTCCTGTCGCTTTGGTGGCCCTATGGCAGCATGGGGCCAAATCCCCTCTCTGAAGGAGCCCTCACACCAATTAAGGGCAAAACTGATTAAAAGTAAATGAAAAAATTAACCTAAAGGTTCACCTGTACATAGGCATGATTTCGAGATGTCTCTTTCTTTTGATATAAACAGAAGCATTCAGGATGAAAAGTATGATCCATTGTAGTTCTGCTAACTTAAAAAAAAAAATAGTTCGCTTCCCCCACTAACTACCCCCCTAGCTCAGTTTCCATAATTTCTCATGACGCCACCATTTTAGCTTGCTGAAGGGCCTCCACAATTCCACTGCTTTTCATGCAATTTACTCCAACCCCAATCCGTTATCCACATATGTGCCAGAGTACGCTTAAAAAAAAAAAAAAGAAAGAAAGAAAAGAAAAGAAAAGAAGTAGGTATAAGCAAGTCTCAGTGCTTACTTAAAAATTGCAATATTTTTTGTTACCGCTCATAGAGCAAATTTGAAAATCCTTGTTCTGAATCTTGCAGACGTCCCTGGTCTAATTTTTCACATCAGGTTCCTGTCTCCTCATACTATAGACATGGGCCTTTTTTCCCTCTTCCTCAAATTAGCGCCCCCCCCCCCCACTTTTGGTCTCCGGTCTCAAGGGCTTGGGACCTTGGCAAATGTGCAAGCAGATGAAACCCCTTCATGTAACTCTTGACCTAACTTGTAGATCTCAAACATTCCTTCCTGAAAGTCTTTCCACAAATCCTGAACTGGGTCGCTTTTACAATCTAGGAATTGTGGTTTGCTCAGCGTTCCCTTTTTTAGGTATTATGGGAGAAGTGTTGAGCTCTGCTAAGCTCCCCTACGGACAGAGTAAACATAACATTTGTCATCTAACTGGGAGACTGTGAAACTAAAAGAAGGCATTAAACAGACCAGCTGTCAGTACTGGCCATGCGATCCAGAACTGGTCTGAGCAAATCCAGGCATCTGGTCCACCACCCCACAGAGGGAAAGTCAGCATTTCTATGGGTGGTAACAAGTCTGAGGCTGCTCAAGTTAAACTGAGGGGACAACATGCAAGCGGTTCCTGAGCTTTCAAAGCGGAGGGTTACTCGTGCAACACGTTACATGAAGTAGAATGTGATGCTGCCTCAGAACTATTGTTTTCCTATACTAAACAACTATAAAAAAAAATCTATAAACATCTAAAAATCAAAATGGGTTGGGACATCTGGGTGGCTCAGTGTGTTAAAGCCTCTGCCTTCAGCTCAGGTCATGATCCCAGGTCCTGGGATCGAGCCCCACGTCAGGCTCTCTGCTCGGCAGAGAGCCTGCTTCCTCTTCTCTCTCTCTCTCTGCCTGCCTTTCTGCCTACTTGTGATCTCTATCAAATAAATAAATAAAATCTTTTAAAAAATTAAAAAAATAAAAATAAAAATGGCATTCAATAAACTTACAAGGTTATCAACAGCTGGACCACAGCCAAAATCACAGCCACCAATTAAAGGCTCACTGGGTTAATTTCTGGGCAAGCCAGAAGCTGCCACTTCACAGCCTCCGGGCGCGTTCCTCTCTGCCATCAACACATTCGCATTCGTCAGCTTATTCCCAAGCCGGGACTGCAACCACTGACAGGTGTTCCTCTCCTCCAGTGTACTGATCATGGACCGGTTAGAGGGACAGTAGAATGGACTTTAGCCCCTCTGAGACCTTCCCACCCTCTTAGCCAGATCCGCAAAATATCCTCTTCAACAATATTTCAGTGTGAGGCACAATTTGAGTCCAAGAACAGTAGACTTCCTGTCAGACAATTAGCTTTCAACTTTATTGTCCAGAGAGACAGGTAAGGAAAAAAGTAAACATATGGACATCTGGGTCCTTGAAATAGGCCACCTTTCTTTTTCTGTGTTTAGTACTCTGGTTGAGCTCATCTTCTTTTATGTGCATGTGTAACATCTACACACACATACAAACACACAGAAAGAGGGGCGCCTGGTGGCTCAGTGGGTTAAGCCTCTGCCTTCGGCTCAGGTCATGGTCTCAGGGTCCTGGGATTGAGCCCTGCGTTGGGCTCTCTGCTCAGCAGGGAGCCTGTTTCCCCCTCTCTCTCTGCCTGCCTCTCTGCCTCTGTCTGTCAAATAAATAAATAAAAAATCTTTAAACACACACACACACACACACACACACACACACACAAAGAGACAGAGAGAAGGTGGGAGGGAGGGGGAGAAAGACAGAGAGGCACTTGCACCCCTGGCTTAGCAAGGTCATATATTTTTCCTCCTTTGCGGGTTGAAGTGAAAGTGAGACTCTTCAAGACTGAACGGGATCTAATCAGATAAACTAGCGGCAAACCGACAGATAAAGGCTAGAGACATGGGAAACCTGACAGCCTAGAGTATTACCAAGCAGATCACTTCGGCCTAATTAGAAATTGGAGGAAGGCTTTGGAGGAAGAAGACGGGACATAATGCTAAAGGGCCCAGATCCTTATGAGGTGTTGAGTCTACTTTTCTAAATTGAAGGATATAAATGATCTTAAAAAGGAACGTGGATAACATATTTTTGGTTTTGATAATCAGCATAGCACTATGAACGATGGTTACAGTGGGATGAAACAGACCTGCTAAGAGACTTTGGAAGTAATTTAAAACTGAAATGGTGACAGATTTAACTGGGACAAAGACAGTGAAGAGGTAAAGAAAGGAGGAGATTTCCAAGGTATTTAAGAGCTAGAATTCATCTGGGAATGACCCACCTGGGGACAAATGTTACAGAATGTCTTTTCAATGTTTGGCTTGAGGGACTGAAACACCAGTTGACAAATTAGTGATCACAAGAGAAATTAAAAATAAAAGTGGGGAATGAGAGAAGACAGTAAGTTTTCAGATTTTTAAAGCTTCAGAGTTTTGAATTTCAGCCGAAAAATCCAGTAGGCAGCTCAACACTTGGACACGCCGTGCTCTAAATTTGTAACTGAAGAGATCACAATGAAGAAAGTTGAAATCTAAAGGTCAAACAGAGGCTTTGTGGTCAAAGAAGGGTTTTATTTTAATTTCTTTGACTCCAAATGCCATCCCCCTTGTAGAACTAGCTCTGTGGCTTTGTAAATTCAGGCCTAAATAACCATGGTTTCTTCACCTATGATGCAAGAAGGGTACCTCTCTCTTCGATTAGCTGAAATACTATAGAGGTAAGATTTAGTCAATAAAAGCAGAAATCCCTCAAATGAATGTTTTAGTTGACTTGGCACAGACCCTTTGAAACCTAATTATTGACTGGCAACTACCTAGACAAAAATAAATAAATAAATAAATAAATAAATAAATAAATAAAACCTTAGGTAGGTAGATAGAGAGGGGTGTGTGTGTGTGTGTGTGTGTGTGTGTGTGTGTGTATGGTTGTGCAGCTCTGCCCCTCCATTCTACATTGATTTCACTTAGTTAGGAAACCAGAACCTGTTCATGTCTATGCTGCTGAGGACAGTGGATACGGAGCAGGAAAAGAGACCAGATGGTCCTTAATGTTGAACCAGCTACCTAGGAAGACATTTACTCTAGGGGGAAAAGAAAATCCATTTCTGTTTCAGACTGGCTTCTCATATTCTTTTAATGAAGATTTTTATTTGTGTATTTTGGTTGTTAAGTGAATTTTTTGCTACTGAAAAGGTGGAATCTTGAGCCTTTCGTGAAAATTAGTACGCCTCTTTGTGGTTCTAGATAACAAATGTATCCTTTAAATGGAAAGGACAATTAAAGGGGTTTTTGTTACCTTTCCATTCTTAAACTTTGCTGGTATTGATTTATTTGGATTGCTAATCATCACCAAACGTAAAAGATTATCTCAAATCAGAGCATGTCATGTCATGTCTATTTTCCTCTTTGCTAGAAATGGACCATTATGCTGCCAAGATACATTGTTAGAGCAATTTGTTTTCCTGGTTTTCACCCTCCTCCACTCTACTATGCAGAGATATGTTAGTGTTTTCATCTGAAGTCTTGCATTTTCAAAGAGGATAAGAAAAGAATTGGTCATGCACACAACAGAGCAGAAACATTTATCACTGAAGTTAGTGAAGGGCTGAGACATATTTAATTGTGTAGTGTATATAGCAATAAATCCGCTTGTGGAATTTTTCAAAAGTTGCATTTAGGAAGAAAGGATTTTGATATTTTAAAGGTATAAAGCCCTTTGGATTCAATTACATAGTATTTATCAAAAGTGAATGGATAGAGATTAAAGGTGTTCACTTTGCAGTCACACTGCCTGGGTTCAAAGGGGACCTCAGTATTTCTTACAGTGTGAACTCCAGCAAGTTACTTAACTCTCTCTGGCACAACGTCTTTCAATGTAAAAGAAGGAAAATAGTAATCACCACCTCCTGTGGATATTTTGAGAATTCAATGGGTTAATACATAATAAAGCATTTAGAACATGGCTTGGCACATAATCAACCCTCAATATATGTTAGCTTTCATAATGAACTGAATCAATCTATTGTTCTACTGTTTAGTATAGTAATTACCAGTTGGGCTTATAGAAGCTTAAGCTTTGCTAACATAAATGGCATAATGCCTCAACTATCCTACACCCAGAATAAAATCAGATAGTGAGAAACAATATGAGTAGCAAATGTTTATCATCAATACCATGCACAAAATCTGAACGATGTTGGCCATATGAACAGGAAAACCTCCACCTTTTGTCTGTCTGTTTGTTTAAGTCTGACATTTGGTGACAAACGATACAAAGATAAACAAGAATCCTTACCCTTAAGCAACCTGTGATCTAGTTGGAATGTAAATAAGAATAGATACAGTATTAGGAAACATAGGATTATTTCTAAGAGATAGTTACAAGGTGGGAAGTGGGGAATCACTTTTGTCACAAAAACAAACTTCTGGAAAGAATTCCCCATGCTGTAGGATTTTACATGGAAACACCTTGCCATTTGGCAATCTTTTTAATAGAATTATGAGCTCTTGCCTTTCTACTAAGCTTTCGTATAAGGCTTTCTAACAGCTAATGACTCATTTCTAATTATTTGCATTGCTGAAAGAGCCCCGTCAATGTAACCAATATTTTTTGAGTACAAACTAAAGTGAAACACAGGAACACCCACCCCATCATCAAAACTTGAGTGCCCTGAGAATGACGTAATGAACAAGCCAAAAAAGACACAGAAGAGCCAACACAATCTTGAGAAAGAAGAACAAAGCTGGGGGGTATCATGCTCTCTGACTTCAAACTATATTACAAAGTTGTAAAATCAAAACAGTATGCTACTGACATAAAAACAGACACATAGATCAATGAAACAGAATGGAGAGCCCACAAGCAAACCCATGCATATGCTCAATTTATTTATAGCAAAGAGCTAAGAATATACAACAGGGAAAAGACAGTTGCTTCAATAAACAGTGGTGGGAAAACTGGACAGCCACATGCAAAAAAATGATATTGGACCACTATCTTATACCATACACAAACAGCAAGTCAAAATGAACTGAATACTTGAATGTAAGACCTGACACTATGCTCCACATTACTCGGCATCAGGGAAATACAAATCAAAACCACAATGAGATACCACCTCACACCAATCAGAATGGCTAAAATTAACAAGTCAGGAAATGACAGATGCTGGCGAGGATGCAGAGAAAGGGGAACCCTCCCACGCTGTTGGTGGGAATGCAAGCTGGTGCAACCACTCTGGAAAACAGCATGGAGGTTCCTCAAGAAGTTGAAAATGGAGCTACCCTACGACCCAGCAATTGCACTACTGGGTATTTACCCTAAAGATACAAATGTAGTGATCCGAAGGGGCATGTGCACCTGAATGTTTATAGCAACAATGTCCATAATAGCCAAACTATGGAAAGAATCTAGATGTCCATCAACAGATGAATGGATAAAGAAGATGTGGTATATGTATATACAATGGAATACTATGCAGCCATCAAAAGAAATGAAATCTTGCCATTTGTGATGATGTGGATGGAACTAGAGGGAATTATGCTTAGCGAAGTAAGTCAATCAGAGAAGGACAACTATTATATGATCTCCCTGATATGAGGAAGTGGAGATGCAATGTGGGGGGTTTGGAGGGTAGGAAAAGAGTAAATGAAACAAGATGTGTTCGCGAGGGAGACAAACCATAAGAGACTCTTAATCTCACAAAACAAACTGGGGGTTGCCGGGGGTAGGAGGGTAGGGAGAGGGTGGTGGAGTTATGGATATTGGGGAGGGTATGTGCTATGGTGAGTGCTGTGAAGTGTGTAAATCTGGCAATTCACAGACCTGTACCCCTGGGGCTAATAATACATTATATGTTTATAAAAAAATTTTTAAAAATTATTAAAAAAATCCTACAAGAAAGCATAGATGGTGAGCTCCTTGATTCAGATTTTAGAGATGAGTTTTTGGAACGGGCAAACAAACAAACGAACAACAACAACAAAAAACAACAACTGGGAATATATCAAAAACCTCTACATAGCAAAGGAAGCCATCAACAAAATAAAAAAACAACCTACCAAATAGGAGCAAATAATTGCAAATGACACATCGGACAAAGAGTTACTATCTTACATATATACAAATATATGCATATATATATATATATAAAACTCTTAAAATCTAACAGTGAGAAAACAACAGCAACAAAAACTCACTAAAACTTGGGCAAAGGAGCTGAATGGGCATTATTTTCACAGGTACCATACAGAAACTAACAGGTACATCAAAACGTACTCGACAGTGCTAATCATCAGGGAAATGCAAATCCAAACCACAATGAGATACCACCCCCCACCACTTAGAATGGATTATTACCAAAAGCAACCAGCGTCAGCAAGGATGTGTAGGAAAGGGAGCTGGTGCACTGCTGGTGGGAATGTAAATTGGTGCAGCTATTATGGAAAACAGCAGGGAGGGTCTCACGAGATTAAAAACAGAAATCCCATGAGGCGCCTGGGTGGCTCAGTGGGTTAAAGCCTCTGCCTTCGGCTCGGGTCATGGTCTCAGGGTTCTGGGATCGAGCCCCACATCGGGCTCTCTGCTCTGCAGAGAGCCTGCTTCCTCCTCTCTCTCCCTGCTTGCCTCTCTGACTCCTTGTGATCTCTGTCAAGTAAATAAATAAAAATCTTTAAAAAAAAAATAAATAAAAACAGAAATCCCATATGACCCGGCAGCTCCACCTCTGAGTATTTATCCAAAGGAAACGTAACACTAACTTGAAAAAAAATATTTGCACCCCCACATTCACTGCAGCATTATTTACAGCATAATTGTTGTAATGTACTAATAATTGTAATAATAATCACATAATGAATAATGTTACATTATCACAATAATAATACAATAAAAATACAATTGTGATTATAATAAATAATAATTTGAAATTAAAAATTAATAATTAAATAAAATTAAAAATAAATAATAAAAAACAATAAAAATGCAATAACAATCATTGTAATAATGTAACATTATTTCCAAGATAAGGAAACAACCGAAGTGTCCACTGAGAGATGAATGGATAAAGAAAATGTATATAAATACAATGGAATATTATTCACCCACAACAAATCCATTAGAGAGCCATTTGTGATAAGAAGGATTGACCTTGAGTACAACAGGCTAAGTGAAGTCATACAGAGAAAGACAAATACTGTATGATCTCACTTACACATGAAATTAAAAAAAAAAAAAAAACACACAGAACCAAAATCCAAAAATAAATAATGACTGAGCTCATGGATATAGAGAACAAATTAGTGATTACTAGAAGTTGGGGGGGTGGGGGGAGGTGTCAAAATGGGTGAGGGGGTTAAAAAGTACAAACTTCTAGCTGTAAAATATGGCACAGGGATGTAATATACATGGTAACTATAATTAATACTGTGTTGTATATTTTAAATTTATGAAGAGTAGATCTTAAAAGTTTTCATGCCGAGAAAAGTAATTTGCAACTATGTATTTTGATGGATGCTAACTAGACTTATTGGGTAACCATCTTTGCACTATATACAAATATCCAATTGTTATGCTGTAAACTAAAAACTAATATGTTATGTGTCAGTTACATCCAAATTTAAAAAGCTATTAAAAAGAACAAAGCAGTCTTAAGTACTTTACAATAAACCAGGGGGCCACACAGGGCCAGTGTGGGAGAGAGAGGCCATTTTGTTTTGTAGGGCCAGGAAAGACAGGAGACTTGATCTGAGACAGGAATGAAGGACAAGTATGTACAAGTCTCGGAGAGTCTAGCAGCAGAAAACACCAGGAATAAGGAAACACAAGAAAGAGAGCCTAAAGGAAGATTAAAGTGTTGCAATGTGTGAGAAAACCTTTCTCAGTGAGAAGGCTGGTGAATGAGGTCTGAGAAACACAGGAAGACTTTTGACATAAGGGCCACTTATTTTTTTTTTTTAAGATTTTATTTATTTGACAGAGAGAAACACAGTGAGAGAGGGAATGGGAGAAGGAGAAGCAGGCCTCCCGCCGAGCAGGCAGTCGGATGCGGGGCTCGAACCCAGGACCCTCGGATCATGACCTGAGCCCAAGGCAGACGCTTAACAACTGAGCCACTCAGGCGCCCCATAAGGGCCACTTTTAACTATGAAGGGGCAACACTGGGGTTTGGGAGGAAGAAGGACAGGATCCAGTTTATGTTTTTAAAAATCATTCTTCAACTGCTTTGTGACTTGCTAGCACGGTCCCGCAGAGAAGCCAGGGGAACCGGGGAAACGTTACTGAAACAGACCAAACACGAAAGGATGAAGGGTCAGGCGTGGTGGCTAGAAAGAAGATGCAGAGGCATGGAGGATGCCGGAATCGAGCTTACAGGTAGAGCTCACCAGACTTGCTGGCAGATTGGAGGTGAGACCGAGGACAAGACAGGAATTAAGTACCATTCCTAGGTCTCAGGGAAGCAAGATAAATTATGCCGCCACCTATGAAAAGGGGATTGAGGGACGCCTGGGTGACTCAGACTGCTAAGGTTCTCACTCTCGATTTCCGCTCAGATCATGATCTTGGGGTAGTGAGATAGAGCCCCGCGTCAGCCTCTATGCCGAGTGGACCCTGCTTAGGGTGTCTTTCTCCCTCTGCTCCTCCCTCCCTGCACACCTGTACTTTCTCACTCCCTAAAAGAGAGAGAGAAAAAAAAAAAAAAAGAGGGGGATCTGTATTTGGCCATATGAAGTGTGAGGAACACACTGGCATGTTGCATACATGTTTCTAGAAGAGAGTGTCTATAGGCTACAGGGTTTTCACGCACAACACTGTTCACTTATATGCTGGATATTTCTAAGTTGCAGAGGCTGTCCTAGGCATGTGTGCATGGTAGGATGGTTCACGACATCTCTTGCCTTTATCTACTGGATGACAGTATATGCCCACCCAGTTGTAACAATCAAACATGTCTCCAGGCACTGCCTAATAGCACAGAGTAAGGGGGGGGGGTGGTGGTGCCAAATTGCTCTGGGCTGAAGATCACATGGCAGGAGATCAACACTTAGATGTGAAAAGGACGACTGAATTTAATACCAGGGGCATGGTTGATCTCACCATGTAAAAAGAAAGTGAGAGTACAAGACTCACCCTAGGAGACTCCAAAATTAGAAAGTGAGAAAGATCCAGCAAAGATAACGATTAGGCAGGAATTAAACCTGATGTGCATGGTGGGTTGGAATCCTGGAAGTGTTGCCAGCAGAAAAGAGTGAGCATATGTGGCTCATATGAAAGAGCTTGATTAGGTAAACAAGGACAGAAATATAATCACTTGCAAATCTATGTCTAAGAGAACCAGCCTATAAAAGTCACGAGGCAGGCTCAATCTGAAAATCTCTATCATCTTACATCTTCTTGGCAGGACGTTTTGCTTGGACAAGGGTCTGACAATTGATAGGAACTGATGCTCGGTCCTTCCTCAATGTAATTAGCTGTGATTGAAGTTTGTAACCCAAGGGGCCAGGGGCAGATAAGGCTGGCTGCTAAGGTTCCTCCCTTGAATTGGCACAGAGGGTAAAGGCACCTCCAGGATGCCCCAAGCTCCCTCCTGCCCCCCACCCTCACTGAATTGGAATGTTTTGCAAACATGTCCAATGTCCAGGTTGCTTCTCCTCAAAGCCAGATTGGAGAAAAGGGCAATGTTCCTGAGAGGAACGTTATTATGAAGGTAAAAGGAGTCTGGGCCAGGATATAGGTCTGGAAGGACAAGGAGTCAGACAGGTCTTGGAAGCCAATATTAGAACCTTTCTGGTCTGCCACTCTCATCCCATAAGCATGTGGGGAGGCGGTGCTATGTGTGTGTGAATCAAATGTGTTTCCAAAAACCTCTAGTCTCAAGATTTGGGAAGGGACAGAGGAAGCTTTGTCTGATCCGCCCAAGACCCAGAGATCTACACTGAAGTAGAACATAAGGCCAGCGGGAATGGAAAACCTTGTCTGTCACGAGGTAGGTTGGTAGCAAGGACAACTTGGCCAGTGGTCAAGCCGACCCACAGTGGAACTGGTACAGACTTTCAGCTCCATCATGACTAATCTAACTATGACCCTTGAGGCCAGGGAGCATCAACAAGGAGAAGCCTCTGTAAGCGGGGTGTTCGCAGATGGCCAGGAGCTAGGAGATTTATAAATTTTGAAAAATTCAGTCACAAAAGACCTTTCAAATTTGTAAAACGTGTTTCTTTCTCCTGTCGAGCTAAATGTGCCCGGTCCAGGGACATACAGACATCATTTTAATTGCTCTTGACAAATTGTTTTTTTAAATAATTCATAACCCCATTAGGGAAGAGTGTCGATTTCCCAAAATTGTCACCAGCTCTAGATGTGAAAGCTTCTTTAATGTTGACTACCTGATGGCTTAAAAAACATGTTCTCTCACTCTTGCTCTAATTTGTATTTCATGTTCACTGTTCAAAGCAAATTTTCAAATAGATCACTTGTTATTTCCTTTTCTGAAAATTGCCCATGCATGCTATTTTTTTTTTCTGACTCTTGGTCTATTTCATATTCATTTGTAGAAATTCTTTATATTAGGGTCATTGAGCTTTGTCTAATTTCAAAAGATCATATTACTGAATATGGGTGTATTACTTCAAAATAGTTCACACATCCCCATAAATCATGGACGCATGCCTGCTACCCTCGCTGGAAAGACCAAAAACAGACAATTCCTTGGTTAAAATTTAGGAGGGCAACTCCTGAAAAGGACTGAAATTCCTGTTACTAAAACAGGTGGGGGTTTCAATTATTAAGATACAGGTTATTGTGATGATTCATTTTTGAAGAACAGGGCTGGCAAAAATAAATAAATAAACTGGTCACTTTAGGATAAGGATCTAGCTCACCAATCCTCTACTTTGAAAGACACCTGGATCTTTCTAAACCGTCTTAATGTGTTTCTTCATTTAAGGTAATTTTCCCAAACACAGTGTGTTCCGTGGAGTAGTGTGTGTTAAGTGTGGGCGGTCTGTGGCCAATTATATTTGGCAATGCCTTTTCATGAAATGTTTTTATTAAAGGATTTCACAGAGAAATCCTAATGTTCCTTATGAAACTAAATAAAACTTGAATGTGCAGAATTCCCCAAATTGTTGGACTATGGTCCTTTGAGATTTCTTTTCAAACTACACCACCAGAGCTGGTATTCATAAAATAAAATGTTTATAAATGCTGACTAGGAAATACCCACACGCTCCCTTGAAAATTAATGGCTTTTCTTGTATCTTTGCCTTAGTAATGCCACCTTGTCACCACATATCATTCAGATACTAGAACAAACCCTGCCTAAAATTACCAGTGGAAATTTTTGAGAAGATGCATAAAAATCAACAGAAGGTTTGCGCTGAGTTGGAAGAAACTAAATGTTGTGAGAAGCTAGTTGTAGAGTGGTTTTGTGTGTGTGTGTGTGTGTGTGTGTGTGTGTTTATCTCCATGAAGATGATAAAAAGTAATTTTTTAAAGATTATTTATTTATTTGAGAGATAGAGAGAGAGAACAAGTGGGTAGGGGGAGGGGTAGAGGGAGAGGGAGAAGCAGACTCCCTGCTGAACAGGGACACCCCCCCCCCCGCCCGCTTACCGGGGCTTGATCCCAGAACTCCAGGATCATGACCTGAGTTGAAGGCAGATGCTTAACAACTGAGCCACCCAGGTGTCCCAAAAGTCACTCTTAAAGAATACATAAAGTGTTATGTATAGAAAGATGATAATTTAATTTGTTGAGAAGGCTGCACTCAACTGAGTAAAAACAGAATATTATGTTTTAAAGTATTTGAGTATTTTTGCATATAGTTGTGATAAAGTAAAATTTTAAGGGAAAGTAAAATCTAGGTCTTTTATTTTAACAAAGTCAGGATCTACCTAGAACTCTTGTTCCGAAATCTAGTTTTAAAATTACTTTCATTTTTGCCCACTTAAAATGTACACGTATGAAAAGGGATCAAATTATAAGGGACTATTATGATTGAGAGAATTATCATAAATCACTTGTATTGACATGACTCGTTCACTGTCCATTTAATTAGCAGGTACTATTGATAAACTATATCATGGAAAATTATTCACTTCTGGTTTCCTAAGCTTGCTACTTTACCTGTAGCTTCCAGTAATTACTGGTCCTTTCACTCTTCGGCACATACAAACATTTCTTCTAAAAAGTAGGATTATGCATTGCCTACTAAGTTATTGCCAGCATCTCAGAAACTGAAGTAAATCCTTTCCCAAATAGCATTTCCAATGAATAATGCTGAAATCAGACTTTTTTTTTTTTTTATTGAAAGTGCCTCAAGTAGTTGGCTCCTTTCCCATCGGCTACTTTGTAACTGCGAATATGACAACATGACGGTGATTCACAGATGCCAAAATATGACGAGCAGAGCAAATCTGTGTTCCAGATACGATAAGGTGAGAAAAGCGGAACTCTCGGCCCCAGGTGATTTCCATGAAGACACCTATGTACAGCGGGGCTCGCTATCTATACCGTGCAGCCGCCAAATCTAATAACCTGAGCAGGAGAAAAACACATCGAAAAATGCAAATGAATGAAAAAATAAAGCTGGGTTCCATAGGAACATCTTAAGCAGATTGGAGAGATGTATGTTTGGAAAGCATCAGCCTCAGCCTTGGAAAATGTTTTTTATTGTATTCAACACATTTTGGGCTAGAACTGAGGACATACGTCAAACTTATGGATGCTTTAGAAAATTCCGCCTCCGACCCACCAACCTTATAAACAATGTGATATTAAGTGAATAACAGCTTGTTGTTTTTATCATAATATTTAGAAACTTATTTTAAATATACGCGTGCTCCATGGTTTAGAGGCTACAGTAACATCATCGGAACAGAAAAAAAAAATAGATTGTGAACTTGTAGCTCAGAAAGATCAGCTACACATTCATATAAACCTCTTCTCCCATCTTGCACTGCAGCATTTGGGACTAACGGAATCATGAAGTTTACAAGGCTGGTTTTACTGTTTGTATGTATACACTTAGGTATATTCTACTTATACATGCTGTCTTCTGCTGAGTGACTGGCAACTTAACTCATGTAAGCTCATTTATGGTCAGAATTTAGGCTCAAAATCAATCTTTTCCCTGCCAAACCTAGAACAGGCATTATAAAACACAACATAATATAGATATTAGGGCATTTTTACTGAATTGATGAGAAAATTAAAGGCATATTTATGTCAGGTTATGAGTCTAAATATATTGTTCAAAATCAAATTTGTAAGTAAGAAAAAAAGGCAATGTTTCCTCTGTTTCCTAACTAATTGACATTATTTGGATGTATCTGAACACTGAAAGCAACAGTGGTATTTGTGAAAATTATATAGTACAAGAAAAGAAAAAGAATTTTTTCTTTGAAAAAGAAAAGCACACAACCTTTCTCAGTTGGCTTTCAAGAAATGCTCCATGTCATTCGTCATGGCAAGCCATACATAAGTTGAGAAGTTACTTAGAGATAGTAAGCTCTCAGAGAAGGAGCCTGTTTGCCATTGTGGTAAAAAAGCACACATAACAGGGGCGCCTGGGTGGCTCCGTGGGTTAGAGCCTCTGCCTTCGGCTCGGGTCATGGTCTCAGGGTCCTGGGATCAAGCCCCGCATCGGGCTCTCTGCTCGGCGGGGAGCCTGCTCCCCCCCACCCTGTCTGCCTCTCTGCCTGCTTGTGATCTCTCTCTGTCAAATAAATAAATAAAATCTTTAAAAAAAAAAAAAAAAAGCACGTAACACGTAACACAGCATCTGCCTTTGGTTCAGGTCACGATCCTGAGTCTTGGGATCAAGCCCCGCTGTGGGCTCCCTGCTCGGCATGGAGTCTGCTTCTGCCTCTGCCCCTCCCTCTGCCCATCCTCTCCTGCACGCTTTCTCTCTCAAATAAATAAATTTTTAAAAATTTTAAGAATTAAAAAAATAATGAAAGTACTTACATAGTACCAAATTCATAGTACATGCTTAATAAGCATTTTGGGATAAATTAATTAATGGATAAGTAACTGGGGTCAATTCAAAAAACGAGGCCTAATCAAAACGTTTTACATCATACCCAAGCCTAGAAATTATTACAAAAATACAATTCTATCGTAAGCCTAACTGTATAAATTCACCTTAAAAATTTATGGCCACGAACTACTCAAAATATTCCTCTATCTTTTTTTTCTTTTTTTCATTTGTAGTGTGGTATGCAGGGGGGAAAAGACCCAATCAGATACTATACTTTCAAGAGCAGTTTCAAAAAATATTTGAACTCTAACACACAGCGTTGCTGATTCACAGCAATTCTAGGGAGAAAGACTCTCCCACCTGCCCAACCACATCTCTTCTCAACCAACATGGCCTCCAGAGCTGAGAAAAGATCCATGCGATCCCCACAATATGATGTTCAGTTAAACATCCATTGATACTCACTTTACATGCTTCTGATAGCATGTTTCTATCCTTTTTAAAAAAATTTTTTAAGTTTTTTTTTTTTTTTTTTTTTTGACAGAGAAAGAGATCGCAAGTTGGCAGAGAGGCAGGCAGAGAGAGAGGGGGAAGCAGGCTCCCTGCTGAGCAGAGAGCCCGATGTGGGGCTCGATCCCAGGACGCTGAGATCATGACCGGAGCTGAAGGCAGAGGCTTCACCCACTGAGCCACCCAGGCGGCCCTGAGAGCATGTTTCTATTCTTACAGAATGTGTACTGTGTTCTAAATACACAAGTTCTGTGCACGGATCATCTCATCGAGGTAAGCCCTATCAACATCCCCATTATATAGGCAAGCAAATATAGGCTCAGATAGCTAGGGAATTTATGTAAGGTCAAAAATTAGGAAGTCATGAAACTGGGCATTTAATGAACACTTAGGGAAAAAACATTCAGTCAATGTCTCTCAGCTAGACAGAAGAACTATTATAAAGGAGCTAGAAGTCAAGAGAAGTAAATTTGGGGACTAAAAGAACGTTCAGTGGGTTTCTGGATTTTAAGTCAATAACAGCTCCAAAGGAATATTGGGATGAAGGGAGGAAACCAGGTAGCACAGCACTGAGGAGTTCATGCAACAGTAGAAGGCAGAGGTAACAGTTCCATTAGCGTCTTTAAAAAGGAAAGAAAGAAATTGCATTATGTGACGAGGCTAAAGGATAGATTTGGTAGCAGGAAGAATGACGTAAGTGTTGTTTTCAGCCTGAGAGGGAGTGGCCTGTAGCAGAGAGATGGACTGAGGAGACAAGCTCCTTGGGGTGGACGGTAGGGAGCCGTCTACAGACTCATCGGAAAGCCCTCTGCTGACTCAGCACCATTCTGGGGGACCAGGAGATTTTCATACCCATCTCCGCAGAAAACACTGGTGTTGCCTGTAGTCTATAGTAATTAGCTATATTCATTACAGACATATTAAGTAACACAGGATTGTCAAGATGTATGGGCAACTGATTCAGTAATGCGTGGTGATCATGGGAGCTGTTCTGGTACTGGGGCACAAGGATGAGGGGCTTAGCCCTGGCCTCTGGAGCCTTGGAGTCTAGCAGATGAGAAAGGGAAGATGTGCTTTTGTACCCAATAAAGCCAGTGCTCTGAGATCACATAAGAGGGAGACCTAAGCCAGTGGCTGGAGAGGAAGGCTTTCCAAAAAGTAGTAACTGGAACTGAATATTGAAGTTGAATTTTAATAACTTAAAAGGAGCTACACCTGCCTTAGGATGTATGCATGTGGGTTTGATATAGGGTATTATCACTGCTAGGTTTCAGAACCACAATCTCTCAAAGAATATTAGACTGTTTGAAATCAAATTCTAAGCAATAGAAAGGTTTAAAAATACTTCATCTGAGTATCTCTAGACATTGATTTGTGCGGTATTTTTCTTTTTCAAATAGATTTACTTAGAAATTACAAAAATCAAAATCGTATTGTTTAATAACTGGTTGTACTATTATTTTTGAGAATCAAAATTAAGATGACAAAATTTCAGTGTACATAGTATCATAATAAGATGCATTGGGGCAAATGTTTTAATAGGTCAACATAAAATGGTAATAACAGCAGAAACTGCTGAACATCTATTCCTCACAACATCCAACTTGGATAATGTTTTTGCCACCTTACAGATAAAGACACTGAGGCATTAGGATATTAATAGACTGGTCTTTCTAACACAAAAGAAGATTCAATAACAACTCTATTAAGGGCAACACAGAATTTATCATCACGAAACTTGCAAGGTTAATAAGGGACAAATGAAATATCAATAGATGAACAAAAGCTATCTTAATACTAATATTCAGTAATCGAAATATCAAAAATGCAGATAAAATAACGAAGACTTAATTCTAAATGCAAATACGTAAAAGCTATTAACGTATACAGCTCACAATGAAAGGACAAAAATGTACAAAGTAACAGGCCAACGTAACACAAAATCCTGCATGCACCATGTTGAAAAAAGGTTTATTATTATTTTTTTGAAGTATCTGTTGTTAAGATCTACATTACATCCTGAGATATGGACTTTTAACATTAATGAAATAGGTATATTAATAGAACAGAGGATGTCATTAATATATAAAACTACTAATATTTAACATCTTAATATTAGTTATGCCAAAGTGACCCAGAGAAACAAAGTAAAGGTGTGGAAATAAGTCTATGTCCAAAAATAACGCTTTGTGAGAGCCTCTCCTTTAATTGGGTTTGTAGCATAATTATTTTGTAAGTAAATAAAGGGGTAGATCTCTCTTTTTTTTTTTCTTTTTCTTTTCCCCCTTCCTCTCTTCCCAGCCCATCTCTCTTCTCGTTTCCCTTTTTTCTCCGTGAAAGCGAGTGTTCCTTCCATGAATCTAAAAAGAATGCCTGAAACTGAAAACTTGGTACAACCGTGAATATTAAAAACTGCTCCTACGGGATGCTTCGGCTAAATTTCACCTTTGGCTACAATGTTATAAAATCTAATATGAAAATGATCACAGTGAGCAAATATGCAGAGGGGAGAACTAGTATCCTGTTTAAGGGAAATAATTAAGATACAGATATTGGGACTGGAGCATCCTGAATGCCAAAGAATTTTCAATTTTATTCAAAACACAGTAGGATGCCAGTGAAGGTTTTTGAGCTCCGTGATATGGCCAATGTCATGTGTTGGAAAGAAAAGTCTGACAGCACTGCTTGGATCCCTCAGGAAGGAGAGAATCTAGGAACTAGGAAATTATTTAGGAAGCCCATTAAGCAGTGTACAAAACAGTGCATGTATCTATCATTAGTGATCAAAATTAGATTTATAATATTTCCATTGCTTTGCATATTAATCATTTCAAGATTTTGCTGACTATCACTGCTTATGATAGTAGGCATTAATTATGCCTTGAGTCATAGGATCATAGGAATTAAAGAAGATATCTTAGGGAATAATAGAGTGAGGCATATTTAGAACAAAAATATCCCTTAGAGGTTAAAAGGGAGAGGGGGAGAGAGAAAGATAGAGAAGGAAAGAAAGACAGAGAGAGAGAGAGAGAGAGACTGTCAGCATCCTGTGAAAACTTGCCTTCTGCGCTGAAAAATTACCCTCCAGTGAATTGCCTTCAGGCTGCATTTTCAGAAATTATATTCTAGTAGTGGTCAATTTTTCAACTCGAAGGGTGATATTTCTCTCCATAAATTTGATTCCTCGTCAATATTTCTTATGTATAATATGATCTAGGTATTTCACAGTTAAAAATAACCAAGGTTAAAATGCCTCATAAATACCCAGTATCATTAAACATCGGCCACATAAGGTGAGTGCCGGTACTGGGCCGTTGAGCTAAGTGTGTTATAGACCTACTTGTCATTCTTTCTTCTTAGACAATTCAACAAATAAACAGTGAAGCCCATTATTTACAGTTCCCACTGTCAGAAGCTGCCATTCTTATCCCTGACCCAATAGGAGAACCTGCTAGTTATTTCTGCAGGGGGACGGGGCTACTTTTTATAATGCCAAAAACATGCTATAATTACAGTGAAGCCGACTGCATCCAGATAGATGATAAAGATACGAATGATGAAGCATAGGTTCATTCCAAGTTCATGTTTATTTCTTGAGAAAATAGCCCTCACATGTTTAATAAGCCTGTGCACTTCCCCCCACCCCCTCTATATGACAAATCAAATCCACTGAAACTAGATTCTGGCACGGAGCTCTGTACAATAGGAGCGCCCTGGAATGGTGTGAGACGCTGATACACCCTGACCTACAGGAAACGGGGATCTGCGAGTGGTCCATTCTCAGCTCTCCAATTCACTTCCTCAACTCAGGGGCCATCATTCATCCCAGTGACTTCAATCACGGTGCCTCTGTTTTAAGGGACTTGAGTCTCCAATACTGACTTTTTCACACGAGGTCTTCATTCACAACTTAATATGAAGTATTTAATTTGTTGCTACGGCTTTGAACTCAAACTCTTGTCCACTGCTGAATTCATTCTCCACCCCCACCACTGCGAGATCCATCCTCGGGACTACCCACAAGGCACTGGGGTGACTGGTGATACTGAGAAGCTTGGAACCACTGGCAACCCTGGTCTTATCAGCACCCAAGACCAGAGCATTCTTTTTTGAGTCCTCCCTTTGCAGATGCTCTTTGATGCGCTTCTTCCCAGCTTGCCATGTTAACAGTGGAATTCTTTTTTTTTTTTTTTTTTTAAAGGTTTTATTTATTTTTTTGACAGAGATCACAAGTAGGCAGAGAGGCAGGCAGAGAGAGAGAGAGAGCGGAGGAAGCAGGCTCTCTGCTGAGCAGAGAGCCCGATGCGGGGCTCAATCCCAGGACCCTGAGATCATGACCTGAGCCGAAGGCAGAGGCTTAACCCACTGAGCCACCCAGGCGCCCCAACAGTGGAATTCTTTACCCCAGATGACCGAGAGAGCCTTCTAGCTGTCTTCTTGGCCTCCACCCTGTCGTCTGCTGGCTGCAGAAGCACACAGAGCCCCATGCTTATCACGACTCCCCAGCTCAAGAACCTGACACCGCTGCCTTTGTCCTCGCTTCGTTGGTAGACGCACGCACGAAAGGACTTACCCAAGAGAAAGGGCTTGTGTAAATCCATGAATTTAAATGTGTTATGAATTATGACTTATCACAAACATTCTACATGAAGTCAAAAGAAAAAAATACTAACAACCATTCCCAAATTAATCTTTCAGGCTTTTTACACCCGTGGATGATTCTGCTTAAAGGTATTTTGTCAGATAAAAATTTTTCCACTTAGATCTACCCATCATATGCCACTCGGAAGTGACTGTCAAAAATAAAAAATTGAGGGGGCAGAGATTTTTCAACAGAGAGAAATCTGTGTGAATGGTAGAAACTTTATCCATTTACCTTCCCTCGTGAACTAAATTCCTTTTTAAGTGACATCTAAATATTAATTTACTTTTAGTCTCAATGCTTTATATGCAATCAATATTGTAAAGACAGTCCAGCTTAGGGGCTCTGTTCGCTTTTATTTATGAACAGAATATACATGCATGCCTGATATATGCATTACCTGTAACACTTTTTCCTGGATAATAGCTTCTGTCCTCTAAGAAGATTTTATCTATATAGTACCAATAATCAACATTTCCTGAACATGTAAATATGTGCAAATATTATACCCTGATTTATCTACAGTATCTTATTTAAACCTCACCATACCAGCCGAGGTTTAATAGATGTGAAAATTGAGGCTTACAGAGCTTAACTTGCCCAAAAAACACAAGAGTAAATTTCCAAATGAGAATTTTGATATTATTTTCTGACTTCAAAGGCCAGGAATATGATCTCCATGCAACACTGTCTAACTATGATGCAGGTAGTATGACATTTATCTCAATTATAGAAAAAAAAATATATATATATGCTGTCTCATTTACTTGTCAGATATGAGCTTGAGGAAACAATATTGCTATTAATATTTAGTTTTAACATAATCTAGGATCTACATATCAACCAGCCCAATTACCATCGAATAGAACTAATTACACTTTGGGTTAGTATACACAATACCTACTCTTTTGTGTAGAAATAGAATATCTCATAGATTAAGTATATTGTATCTTAATATTTTACAAAAATATTTTGAAAGTTTTCATTTACATAACACCAAAAATTGCATTTTAAGTAGAGTGGACCATTTTTTTTCTGTAAAAGGCAGTGGTTAAGTGCATATTAAAGGCAACAGCCTAATGACACTGGAACAATGACTACAATCTTTGTGCCTCGTTTTCTCCGTGTGCACAACAGGACTGACAAGAGTAAAATGTTTGCTTAAGTCTGATAGGAAAATTAAATCAATTAATGCATACAAAAGCACGTAGGTCACTGCCTAACATGTTGTTAACACTAAATGCTAGCTATTATCATTACTTACATGTAATACAGCTGTTTTCAAACATTCTGGTGTCATATGGGTCTTATTTTCATCTTTTTTTGCTCTTAAAATTGACAACCTCAAAAGCTTATGCTTATGTGGGTTATAGCTATTGTATGCACTACTAAAGACTAAAATTGAGACTATTAAAAATATTAACCTGAATTACTAATAACCCTAGACATGTTGACAAATGTTCATGTCAAAGTAATATTTTTCAAGTACAACATAGTGAAGAGAATGCCATTATTTTGTATTTTTTCAAGTCAACTTTTTCCTTGTGATACCACAATCATACGGCGTCTCATAAACTCATTGGACTCTGGATGATAAAGGCAAATCCTGTCTTAGCTGTTTCACTGGATATAGCTTGGAGCCTCAAGTTTCCCTGAAAGGAGATCGAGGAACCCAGTGAGAAGTGATGCTTCACAGAAAAACTTTTCTTCAAGCGGGATGATTCTCTGGGAGTGAAATTGAAGAGACTGCTTTAACTCGATGACTGTGAACACTAACAGTTAATGCCAAGTTCTTCCATATGCATCCAATATTGCCTTCACCAGGGTTTGGGCATGTGATATTGCTTACTTTGGAAAAAAATATGATTTTCTACCCATCAGGACAAGAAAATCAAAAATAAGTAATCTTTCCTTCTCAACAGCTATGGGACCATTCTGCCACGCTCCACTCACCGATGTGTGTGATAGGTATGGGCACCTTCATTAATACCTGCCTCCAACACTTCTCTAGGCTGAGGCTATCACCAGAGATGATCTTTCTACATTAGAAATCTGAGCATGTCCCAGCGTGTTTAAAATCTTCTCTAACTTTTCTTGTCCGCAGGATAAAATTGCAACTGCTCAACACAATAGGCGGCACCAAATGTGTTGCCGTCCAGCTTACCTTTCCCTTCTCAGTTTTAATGGATGTCCTCTCCGCTCCCAAACTTTGCAACTATTCTCCAGACATCTGCAGTTTTGGAAAGCACCATGTACCTAGTGCTCACCATCTTTCTCTGTGCTCGGATTCTACCACTTCACTCCCACTAGCTCCTACTGGATTTTTACAACATCTTGCCTCACAGACACTTTCTCTGACCTTCCCATGTCACTACTTTGTTCTTCCTCCACACTGACATCGGGTGCCGAACACTCCATTGGCAGGCAGTGCTAACTTTGACACTGGGCTCGTTTCCCTGTTTGCTTATCTCTTCTCTCCACTTAATGGGAGGGATGGGACATACTCATGTATGTATCTCCAGCACCTGCCAGACAGATGCCCAATAACTGTGTGATTAATGAAAGTTAACTCTATAAAGTTCAATGAACATTTTCTTTTCCCTTTGCCATACTTAAAAAAAAAAAAAAACCTTACCAGATAATTAGTCAATTTAAAATATTACTTTTCAGCAGTAGTTCAACAGTCATAAGCTGAAAAAAAAATAAACTTGATTCTCCTAAGCTCAAATGAAATTTTTAGAATTGCTCTTTTTTTTTAAGTGCTGTATCCTGTGTTCTCTTAACACCATTCTCCAGAATCCTTCCATCCATTAATCTCCAAAAAGAAGGGTTTACATTGGTTTAAAAATAGTTCAAAAAGCATTTTTAAAATACATTTGGCTGCAATCATTAGAGGGTTCTTGGAAAATGTCAACTGCTCTGTGCAATATGACACATCCCTGAGATCACTGGTTCTAGAATTAGCCTTACCTGGATTTCAGTTTTAGTTCTGTGATTTCTTAACTGTGCTGTTTTGGGGGAAAATTGACCGCCCTGAGGCTCCATTTTCTCCAGCTACAAACTAAGGGCAGTCACAGTCTCTACCTCTTCAGTTGGGAGACTGACGCAAGAGAAAGAAAGCGTGGGTTGGACGAAAAGCACTTGGGTCCCTGGGTGGCTCAGTTGGTTAAGCAACTGCCTTCGGCTTGGGTCATGATTCTGGAGTCCCCGGAAGGAGTCCCACATAGGGCTCCCCGCTCAGGGGGGAGTCTGCCTCCCCTCCTCATGCTCTATCATGCTCTCACTCTCTCAAATAAATAAAAAAAAAAAATCTTTAAAAAAATAAAAATAAAAGCATTGCCAAAGTAAGGCTCTATAAGTGACTCCATTTGTAGATTTCATTTTCATGCCTTATACCTTTAATATCACACTTCAGGTTGACACTCCTCTGGACCCTATCCCACAAGGTCTACTTTATTCATAACCCACATGGGGCTGGCAGCACTCTGGGATGTAGCATTATCAGCCTTGTCTTAAGAGGCACAGAAGTAGTTAGAGCATCTGGCTCTTCCAAACCAGCTGGCCTGTCTCATAAACCCTACCTCCTGGTGTCCAAATTTCCAAAGTCAGCATGAAACTCCTAGGGGATTCGAGAAGACAGTACTGGCACTGAAGAAACAATAGTTTATGATTCTACAGGGTCACAATTCATTGTCTTTGTCAAGATGGGAAGCTTCTGATTTCACAATCATTGTTTTTGCCTAAATTACTCTATCAAGTCTTTCAGAGATGAGTTCTCAATGCTGGTGTAGAAACAGATGGTTAGCAGGGCCTGCACAAGGAGTGAGTTAACTTATTTCAGGGATAAGGGCATGCAAACTGTCTGGATAAAGACCAGAGTGGTATAGTGATGAGGCCTGCCAGCCAGGTGCATTGCAGCTAGGATCAGAAAGGACTCTTTATTCCTAACAAATGGTATCAAAGTCAAAGACAAGGACTCGAAGAATACCAGATGGAAGCAAGATATTTCATCATCCCTTAATTCTTGATATTTCTTACTGTCCATATTATTTTTCTCCTTCTATTGAACTATTTGTATAACCATTTTATCAATTCTACTTGCTTGTGAATTCCACAAACAGGCTTTATGTGCAACGTTGCTATGTATGTAAGGACTGGCAATTTGCCAAAGGAAGATGAATAAATTAATTAGTAATAATATATCTGAACTTGGGACCCCTATGTGACTCACTTAAGTGTCTGCCTTCAACTCAGGTCATGATCCCACAGTCTTGGGATCAAACCCCACATCTGGCTCCCTGCTGTGGGGAGCCTGCTTCCCCCTATCCCTCTGCCTATCTCCCCACTCAGTCTCTCTCTCAAATAAATAAAACCTTAAATTAAAAAAAAAAAAATCTGCACTCAAACTCTTACTGAAGTAGATTAGATTCTCATGTATGTTTTAGATAGTAGAAATTAAGCCAAATAAATATGAATATCAATGGGATAATCCCAATTGCTAAAATTATTACAGTAATAAAACTGTCACAATTTATATTTCATGGTTAAGTAAGGGGAAGAAGTTAAAAGTAATGTTCTAGAGTAATTACAGCTAGTCCAGTATTTAATCAGAGTAATAGGGAACAATCTCTTCAATGAATTTGTAAGTGACTATGTTTCCAAGGCTCCATTCAAGATACTGTAAGGGATTAGGTAAGATCAAAATAAGATAAAATACAGAATGAAATAGGTAGGATAGAAACTCATTTGCAGATAACTCGTTGCAGATAAGGAACATGAGTGAAAAACCGGGTGGATTTCTTGGTGGGGCTAGCGTTGATTAACTAGGTGTCTCAAGAGAAGAAATGAGAGGAATAAAATGTGTGGAAAAAAATGTAATGAGGTATATAAAATCTCTGAAGACTAACAAGGCTTATAATCTACACTAATAAGGTCGACACTCAAGGAAGGACTCAACTAGGCAAGATCAATTATAATAACTGTCCATTTTCGGCAAGTTAAAAAAAGAGGGGCAAAAGTATATTACATCTACATGCCATGTGACTAAAATTAGCTTATATTTCACGACAAGATTCCTGGGACAGTAAAAATGTGACAATACTGAAGAATTAATTAGGAATTTCATAGACACCATTTCTACAACTGTACCTAGGTTCCTAATGGATATTGAACCATATAAAAATACAAAGCTAAGTTATAAGTAATTCTTTCTGCTCGAGACAGCTAGATAAGGGAGCTGGCCAATTGTTTCCCTTGGTTAATCACCATTTCATGCTTCGCTAAAAAGAATTAGTATGAATTACATCCCTTTCATTGGCAGAAAATTATCTTTCAGTTTCTTCTTCTCTATATAAGTGATAATCTCTAAAAATAGTTGGGAAATTTCTTCTGTACTTAGAGAATCCTAGAGTACATGTTCAGGGGCATGTAGATATTTCTTAAAATTGACCCTCCATGTCTACTGGAATTTCAATGAGCTCTCCAATATCTGTAGCAATTTGTTAAAAAGAAGAGATGCGACCTCCTGAGAATAAGGAAGGCAGGGAGGCAAAATGTATGGAAAAAGAACAAGAAAAAGCTAACAAAGTCAATATTTTAATTTGGATTTTTTTTAAAGATTTTATCTGTTTATTTATTTGACAGAAAGAGATCACAAGTAGGCAGAGAAGTAGGCAGAGAGAGAGAGGAGGAAGCAGGCTCCCCGCTGAGCAGAGAGCCCAATGTGGGGCTCGATCCCAAGACCCTGGGATCATGACCTGAGCTAAAGGCAGAGGCTTTAACCCACTGAGCCACCCAGGTGCCCCTTTAATTTGGATTTTTAAAAATATTTTATTTATTTATTGGACAGAGAGAGAGAGATCACTAGTAGGCAGAGAGTCAGGCAGAGAGAGAGAGGAAGGGAAGAAGGCTCCCCGCTGAGCAGAGAGCCCGCTGCGGGGCTCGATCCCAGGACTGTGAGATCATGACCTGAGCCGAAGGCAGAGACTAACCCACTGAGCCACCCAGGCACCCCTTAATTTGGATATTTAATTAATATGTTTTCTACACAGGAAACTGGGGGATAGTATTAGATAAGATAAATAGGAAACTGACAGAAATAGATAAATTTTAAGATATTCTCTATTTTTAAAACAAGGATCTTTGATTAAAACCTATTTATTAAGCTAAATTGTATATAATATATACAGCTGATATAACATACATACATCAGCTAAAGCTTTACACAGTCTAGTTCTCTGGATGTTGAGTTTTTATCCGTTTTAATAGCACTGTTCTTCCTCTGTGTACAAGTCTCATAAGTATCAAATTAAAAGAAAAACAAAAACAAAAGGATGGGTGTACAGAGACAAGCTTACATTCTCTTGAAGAAATTGGAAAAGCTAGTCAAGAGTTGCTTACAATTCTATGCACATGCATAGACTGTTATGTCTCTTTTGACATTGAAAGTGAAGAATTCTATGATTCTTTAGCCACTGTAGACAATTTAAGTATTTTTATGTAATGTAGTACCACATATTTCAAGCTGTAATGACCATGACCCACAATAAGAAATATGATGTACATGGCAACCTAATGTTCACCTATATTACAAAAGTTTTATGAAACAATATACACCCTTACCAAATAAGGTATATATATATTTTCAATTCTTTATATTCTAAGTCTAAGCTTATGTATTCTTAGTGTGAGCTAAGTTATACATTTTTTAAGATAAATTCTTTTACAACACCATTAAGAGTATGTGAATTCAATGGGGTCTGAAGTCCATTTATGAAAGTAAGATTCTCCTTTTAAGTGTAGAGGTCTAGAAGCCAAATATAAGATTCAGAAAATCAATTAAAAGCTGACTCTAAATGCAAACTTTAAGCAGTATGCAATAGAGAAATGTTAATTTGTTATAAAAATAACAAATTTATAAGAGCTTTAAAAATATATCTAACAATCACTTATGTGATGATAATTATATGTCAGGCACTGTGTTCAATGCCCTGTGACTACTATGTCACTTACCTCTATCAAACTCGTGAGGTTTCCATTCACACTTTAGGGCACTAGAGCACAAGCGCTTACTATCCAAAAAGCTATCTATGAATGGAGGCTACGTTTGCAAATAGAGTACTAGAAACAGGGATGTGTGGTGGTGAGCACTGCAGATTCCATCATAAAAGACACCCTTGATAAGACCTAAAATATCTAGACATTGGCCAGGGAGGAAAGTATCACAGATTAACCTCGGTATAACTTAGGGATTCATGGAAGCAGACATAAGCCATCAACTCCATCACTGAAGGAAACAATCCCAGCAGTGAGAAGCTTAAAAGTTTCTCACTGGTTTCCCAACTGCCCTGAAGATTGAGGTTTAAAATGTTACTGCGTATTATAACACAAACAACTGGTATTGACATAGAACAGACACGTGAATCAATAGGACATAATGAGCCCAGAAATGAACCCACACATATACCGTCAGTCTTCAACAACAGAGGCAAGAATATACAATGGGGAAAGCAGAGTCTTCAATAAATGGTGTTGCAAAAACCGGCCACATCAAAAAGAATGAAACTGGACCCCTATCTTACACCACACACAAAAACGGATTCAAATGGATTAAAGACTTGAATGTAAGACCTAAAAGTCCTAGAAGAAAACCGGCTGGTAAGCTCTTTGAGATCAGTCTTGGCGATGATTTTTTTTTTTTTAATCCTACGTAAAAAGAAAAGGCAATAGAAGCAAAAATGAACAAGTGAGACTATGTCAAACTAAAAAGCTTCTGCACAGCAGCGAAAAGACAACATACTGAATGGGAAAGAATATTTACAAATTGTGTATCTGACAAGGGGTTAATATCCAGAATATATAAATAACTCTTATAATTTAATGGTCAAAAGAAATCAGTTCAAAAATGGGCAAAATAGGGGCGCCTGGGTGGCTCAGTGGGTTAAGCCTCTGCCTTCAGCTCAGGTCGTGATCTCAGGGTCCTGGGATCAAGCTCCGCATCAGGCTCTCTGCTCAGCGGGGAGCCTGCTTCCCCCTCTCCCTGCTCTGCCTCTCTGCCTACTTGTGGTCTCTGTCTGTCAAATAAATAAATAAAATCTTAAAAAAAAATGGGCAAAATATTTGAATAGACATTTTTCCAAAGAAAACATACGGATGGCCAAAAGGCACATAAAAGATGCTCAGCATCACTCATCATCAGGGAAATGCAAATCAAAACCACAGTGAGACAGCACCTCACACCTGTCAGAATGGCTAATATCAAAAAAGACAAGAAACAACAAGTGTTGGCAAGGTTGCAGAGAAAAGGGAATGTTCGTGCATTGTTGGTCAGGATGTAAATTGGGGCAGCCACTGTGGAAAAACAGTATGGAGGTTGCCCCCAAAATTAAAAATAGAAATACCATATGATCCAGCAATCCCATTCTGGGAACATACCCAAAGAAAATGACAACACTAACTGAAAAAGACATCTGCATTCCCATGTTCATTGCAGCATTATTTACAATAGCCAAAATATGGAAATAACCTAAGTGCCCATTGATGGATGAACAAATAAAGAAAATGTGCTGTACACACACACATACACACACACACACACACACACACACACACACACGAATATTATTCAGCCATAAAATGGAATTAAATTTTGCCATTTGCAACAACATGGACAGAGCATTATGCTAAGTGACATAAGTCAGAGAAAGAAATAGTATATTATCTCACATACATGTGCAATAAAGAACAAGTTCTTAGATAAAGAGAACATTTTGGTGGTTACCAGAGGTAGGGTGGTGTGGAAGTATGCAAAACAATTGGAGAGGATGAACAGTGCAAACTTCCAGCTATAGATAAGTCACAAGGATACAATATACAGCATTGTGAATAGATTTAAAGTTATATTACATATTGGAAGTTGCTGAAAAAATAGGAAAGTTCTCATTACAAGGTGAAAAGAGTGTAACTAAGTATTTTAATAGATAACTAAACCTATTGTGGCCATCATTTCTCAGTGTGCACTTATGTTGTACACCTGGAACTAGTGTTACGTTAAATATATGGCCAACGAAATGCTACTGTGTGACCTTAGGCAATTTTTTTTTTTTTTTACCTCTGACTCTTCTAATAGAGTGTAATGTCAACTTGTATATAATTGAGGATATAATGAAAAGCATGTCTGCAGTGCTTAATAAAATGTCCTGGATATAGAAAAACCATTATAAATGGTTTATGTTATACTTCAGTTTACTTTATCAGTTCATTTTTTCCTCCCTAAAGTCAGACTGGGATAAAATTGTGAGATAAAATTAAATCTACAGTGTGGCCCTAGCTTTAAAGTGGAGGGATGGACCAGTATTAAGGAGGGCACGTGTTGTGATGAGCACTGGGTGTTACACGCAAGGAATGAATCATTGAGCACTATATCAAAGACTAATGATGTATTATACAGTGGCTAACTGGACATAATAAAAGAATAATAAAAAATCAAGTAGAGGGATGGGAATCAGACTGGCTGCATGTATTTATACGGTACAATGACTAACTTGAATTTCTATTTTGGAAATTCTCTAAATTTTGATTTTACATTAAGTACTTGCTTCCATCTGTTGTTGAATATGTTATGAAGTATGCATATCATGAAAGGAGGATAAAGGTTATATGACTGTCACTTCCCAAGTGTGGGGGGCAGAGATTTAAACTATTTATTTAGTTGGGGGCGCCTGGATGGCTCAGTGGGTTAAAGCCTCTGCCTTCCGCTCGTGTTGTGGTCCCAGGGTCTTGGGATCGAGGCCCGCATCGGGCTCTCTGCTCAGCAGGGAGCCTGCTTCCTCCTCTCTCTCTGCCTGCCTCTCTGCCTACTTGTGATCTGTCTGTCAAATAAATAATTTAAAAAAAAAAAGTTTAAACTATTTATTTAGTTAAAATTGTTAGGTGAACAGTGTTTTATTATTGGGTTTATGGTATTTAATGAAGTAAAATTTCAGTTTTTCTTTCCTTTTTATTTTTTTTAAAGATTTTATTTATTTATTTGGCAGGGAGAGACACAGCGAGAGAGGGAGTCAGATGTGGGGCTCAAACCCGGGACCCTGGGATCACGACCTGAGCTGAAGGCAAATGCTTAATGACTGAGCCACCCAGGCACCCCTTTTCTTTCTTTTTTAAAAAGAATAATACTCCTTACTACATTTTCTCCCAAAGAAACCTAGGAATTTGGTATTAATTTCGCAAAGGATATATGGTCACATTTTTTATTTAGTAAATCACTTTGATTTCTTACCTGCTTCAACAAACCTTCAAATACTGTTAGGTACTAAAGAAGTTGTACCCTTAGACTGAAGCCCCAGGGGAGAAAAATAAAAAAATTTTAAATAAAATTTTTTTTAAAGATTTTATTTATTTATTTATTTATTTATTTATTTATTTGACAGAGAGGCAGAGAGGCAGGCAGAGAGAAAGAGAGAGGGAAGCAGGCTCCCTGTTGAGCAGAGAGCCCAGGACCCTGAGGTCATGACCTGAGCCAAAGGCAGGGGCTTTAACCCACTGAGCCACCCAGGTGCCCCCTTAAATAAAATATTTTTTAAATACTTGTACTTCTTCACTAGTGAAGGTCTGATTAAGAAACATGCCCACATGTTTAAGCAGAAAAGCAAGAGAAATACATCTCTAAGAAAAAAACTACCCTTGAAAACATAATTAAAATATCCCATAATTAATGATATGAAAAGCAAATGATATTGTGGGAAAATATTTGCAATAAATAGGTTAACTGGTTTATAACACCCTTTACATACAAATTCTTTAAGGTAACAAAAAATTTTGATTTTTTAAATATTTTTTATTTTTTTATAAACATATAATGTATTTTTAGCCCCAGGGGTACAGGTCTGCGAATCGCCAGGTTTACACACTTCACAGCACTCACCATAGCACATACCCTCCCCAGTGTCCATAACCCACCACCCTCTCCCTCCCCACCTCCCCCCAGCAACCCTCAGTTTGTTTTGTCAGATTAAGAGTCTCTTATGGTTTGTCTTCCTCCCAATCCCATCTTGTTTCATTTATTCTTTTCCTACCCCCCAAAACCCCATGTTGCATCTCAACTTCCTCATATCAGGGAGATCATATGATAGTTGTCTTTCTCTGATTGACTTATTTCGCTAAGCATAATACCCTCTAGTTCCATCCACGTTGTTGCAAATGGCAAGATTTCTTTTTTTTGATGGCTGCATAGTATTCCATTGTATATATATACATATATATATACACACACACACACATATATATATATATATGTATATATATACACATCATCTTCTTTATCCATTCATCTGTTGATGGACACCTAGGTTCTTTCCTTAGTTTGGCTGTTATGGACATTGCTGCTATAAACATTCGGGTGCACGTGCCCCTTCGGATCACTACATTTGTATCTTTAGGGTAAATACCCAGTAGTACAATTGCTGGGTCATAGGGTAGCTCTATTTTCAACTTTTTGAGGAACCTCCATGCTGTTTTCCAGAGTGGCTGCGCCAGCTTGCATTCCCACCAACAGTGTAGGAGGGTTCCCCTTTCTCCGCATCCTCGCCAGCATCTGTCATTTCCTGACTTGTTAATTTTAGCCATTCTGATTGGTGTGAGGTGGTATCTCATTGTGGTTTTGATTTCTAAAAAATCTTGATTTTAATCTCTATTATATAAACTAGAAGTGAACAATCAAGTTACCATTTTTTTCACCAAACCAGCTTTCTTGACCGTCTATTGTGGGGGTAAAGAATGTGGGAGATCGTCTGTAGGTTTGGAATAGGTGTTAGACACACATACATCACTATGGGTGTTTGAGGGACAGTTTGAAACATATCTCAGAAATTGATAGAAAAGTCTATGGAATCACATCAAAAAAAAAAAAAAGAGAGAGGGAGAGGGAGAGAGAGATTTTAATCCAATCTTCTATCAAGGATTGATTGAACTACTTTTCTCTGCTATATTCTTTATAAGTTTTGGCAACTAGTTTGTGCCTAACTTTTAAAAGTCAAATAAATTCTTAACCTCTGTCTGTCAAATAAATAAATAAATAAAATCTTTTTTAAAAAATTAAATTAAATTAAATTGTTTGGGTTTCTTTAAAACAAACAGAAGTCAGCGTGCCTATCTCTATGGTAGGGCTTCCCTCCTTGTTCTTCTGGAATCGTTGAAGTGAACTGCTTCTCCAGTCTCAGAATGAGTGTTCATTCTTGAGAGTAGAGGAAACACAGAAGAGTGACGAATGTTCCTTTTTTGCTGCTGAAATTCATATTACATGATTTCCTTTATTTAAATTTTTTTTAAAGATTTTATTTATTTATTGGTTAGAGAGAGAGAGAGAGAGAGAGAGCGAGCACAGGCAGACAGAGTGGCAGGCAGAAACAGAGGGAGAAGCAGGCTCCCCGCCGAGCAGAGAGCCAGATGTGGGACTCGATCCCAAGATGCTGGAATCATGACCTGAGCCGAAAGCAGCCACTTAACCAACTGAACCACCCAGGCGTCCCCCTTTATTTAAATTTTTAGAAAAAAAAATTACAAAGATAAAAGCAGACCAGCAGTTTCCGAGAACAGAGGGTTGGTGTGGGAACTAACTGCAAAAAGGCACATGGGGAATCTTTAGTGGTGAAGATACTCTAAAATTGAATTTTATACAAATTTACTCTAACTCATGAACTTCAAACTCAGAATGGATGGATTGTATACTATGTAAATTACACCTGAATACCACTGTTTTAAAAATTGAGTTCAGTTTACATTTGCTATATTTGTTAATCTATTTAACTATTTAACTTGTTTCTTTTTTTTTTAAGATTTTTATTTATTTATTTGACAGACAGAAATCACAAGTAGGCAGAGCAGCAGGCAGAGAGAGGGAGAAGCAGGCTCCCTGCTGAGCAGAGAGCCCGATGTGGGGCTCGATCCCAGGACCCTGGGATCATGACCCGAGCCGAAAGCAGAGGCTTTAACCCACTGAGCCACCCAGGTGCCCCCTATTTAACTTGTTTCTATGGTATTGTGTGATATATGTTTATCAAGCTTTCTTCATTAGAATTGAATAGATCAAATTACCTTCAGTTGGCTTAACAGTAATAGCTTAATTTATTCTACACCTAAATGATTGAAATCCATTAAATCATCAAATTTCTCCTATAAATAAGTGTCTTCTCAAAATATGCATCCTCAAACACTGAGCCAGACTATGATAACTTTATGTTTTCCCTTCTCTCTTATCATACATGAGAACTGTCTCCTCATCCTCTGCCATAGTGGTGTTGCACTGAAAAATCCCAGCTGTTACAGGAAGTGTTCCATATCACCATTCATTTAGGTGAGAGTGTGTTTTTCTAAAGTCTTGCCTCACTCAGGCTTTTTCTATATTTGCTACTATATTCACCTACTATATATTTTCTGTTCTGGCATTTCTCAGGTTGAATTTGGGGAAAAACCCAAGAGCTCATGCCAACTCATGGTTCTTCCCAAGACTTTCCCCATGTACTGTATTGCTCAGTGAATGTTCATCGTCTTGACCTGTGTTAGCACTCACCAGCCATGCAATGGGCAGCTAATATGTATTAATTTGCATGCTTATTTCTAGTTTTATGCATATTCCTAGCTTCTCAAAAAGAATCTTTTATGAGTCCTAGGTCTCCTCTTGATTCCTTTTTACTCACCACAGTTACCATAGTGATTCCTCCACACCCTGCCCCAAGAAACAGTTTTTAATAATGTTGATGAAGGTGTCTAATGACAGTATCAGAGAATTTCCTATTTCAGGTATGCTTTATATTCAATGAAATATAGTCCATAGATCGTATCATTAACAAATAAAACATGGTCATTTTTAGAATTTGGTCTTAAAAGAACTGAAAGATGCAAGATAGAATTTTGACCCTATCTTATACCTCATCCAAACTTTAAAAAACACCAAGATTAAGAAAACAGAAGTTTCAGATTCTTGGCACTCATCTTGTCTATGATAGAATGGCACCGAGAACCAGCCAACAGGTAGTGAGCTTGCCAGCAAGGTATAAATTGGGAAGTAAGATTTAATTATACCGAAATATCCTAAACATATACAAATGAAAATAAAATCAGAGTTTATTTAGATAACAAACTCTATATCGTTTATTTAGAAATAGAGATTTCTGATTTTATTTTATGTTATTTCCATTTCTGATTTGTTTTATGTTATAGGGACAAATATTTATGTCAAAATATCCCAGTGTCTTCTAGAAGATAATCTATTCTTAATTTTGCTTCCAATGTTTAATGTCACTTGTGTGTGAGAGGTTGGAGAAACTAGTTTTGTTTTTGTTTCTATTTTTGTTTTTATTTTTGTTTTTTTTTTTTTTAGCAGTGTAACTAACCAACAAATGGGGATTGGGGACATCTTTAACACCAAAATTTTTTAGGGGATTCAGAGTAAGCTGATTAGACCACAAAATTATATGTCAATTAACAGACATACCTCTTTCGTTTTTTTTTTTAGTTTTTTTTTTAAGATTTGAGAGAAAGAGGGAGAGACTGAAGGTGTGAGGCAGGGGCAGGGGAGAGAGAATCTCAACTTGTTCCCTGCTGAACAAGGAGCCTGATGCTGGGTTCCATCTCCCAACCCTGAAACAGAACTGAGCCAAAACCAAGAGTTGGATGATCAACTGACTAGGTCACCCAGGCGCCCCAATATGCCTCTTTTGTATTAACAACAATTTCTTTGTAGGAGACCAGGCATGCTGACTACTAGCAACTTGGTTAAGTACCAAAGGGTGACAGGGCAAAGAAAATTACTCCCCTTTATCCTAAAAAAGATGCAGTAACTTCAAAGTGTCCATAGCCAGGGTGCACCTCCTACAAGGACTCCTGACTTTCTCCCTATTTTGTTCAAGGACTCTAAGCTAAAGGGTTGGAAAACCACTTGCATAGAAATAAAGAGAATCTTGAATTTTTCCAGAGAAAAGAGTAGGAAACCTCTTCTCCTTAGAGCATAACCAGCAAGGACTAGGTCATGGCATCAAAACCAGGCCTGCTTCCAAACAAGAGTTTGCTTTCTTGTTGTTGTTGTTTTTAAGGAAAACTCTTAAGAACTCCTTAACTTTTGGGGCGCCTGGGTGGCTCAGTGGGATAGGTCTCTGCCTTCGGCTCGGGTCGTGATCTCAGGGTCCTGGGATCGAGTCCCGCGTCGGGCTCTCTGTTTGGCAGGGAACCTGCTTCCTCCTCTCTCTCTCTCTGCCTGCTTCTCTGCCTACTTGTGATCTCTCTGTGTTAAATAAATAAATAAAATCTTTATTAAAAAAAAAAAACAACAAAAAAGCAAAAAACAACTCCTTAACTTCTGTGTTGGGTATTAAAGAGAAAAGTGACAGTTTTCCTTTTTTTTTTTTTTTTTTTTTTAAGACTACTAACCAACTGGTAAGTTAACAAAAAACTTGAGGAAGTGAATTTCTTTTAGATTTTCACTGACCAACGTATTTTCACTGATCTGGATATTTCCCAGTCTTGGCACTAAAATGCCTATACCCCAGCCAACTGCTCTATCCCATGGAAACCCAGACAGCTGGTTACCTTAGGATGCAAATCTTAACTACAACAGACCACTCTGAAAATGAGAACTAGCCTAGTATCATTTTGAAAATGTTAACACCATCTTTAGACAGGAGAAGAAAGAGTCCAGAGGAGACAAGTGTTTTGAATAGCATACAGGGAAGGGCTTCTTTTCAAGTAAATGCAAATTCTTCACCTCAAATACAAAGGCATATGATATATTTGATTAATGACTATCCTGTTTGCCCAATATGTTCCCTAGGTCTATTATCCAGGCCAGGTGCCAACCACTACTGATGTCCCTTCAAACAGTGAAAAACCAAAAAAAAAAAAAAAAAAAGAAAAAATTAAGCTAGAGCACTTTATTTTTCCTCGAGCTTAACTCTGTATTCAACTCTTGACTTAAGCATATCACTGAACCTGGCATATTGCTTATGAATGATTTTCAAAGTATTTATTTAGTATTCAGACATATTACTACAACAAGACCTAACTGGTCCATAAAACTTAAAAAAACCCATTGCTCTTCACAAAAATTACATTGGTACTTTTGACTACTACCAATATTTCCAGGATCTGCAAAAAAATACAGATTTTTTTCCAGGGTATTGACTATATAGGGACAAAATGTGTATTCATTTAAGGTCAGAGTTCCACGAAGGCAGTTAATTACTCCATGGTTGTGTTACATAAATCATGCTCTAATGATTTAATTAGAACATTAATAACATTTGATCTGAATATTTCTTGACTGCATCAAATTTTCCTGGCTTCTACACTAAAACATTTCTGATGTGACTACTGACTCACTATATCATCAAGCTGGTTAAAATAATGCATATCAACAGTGTTCCAAATGAAATATAAATTAGGACAAATGTACAATCTTTAAGCCACTTAGAACTTTGAAATAATCAAAGATTATTAAATGGGCTGGATAAACATGACAAGGTGAGTACTGTGCGAAACAGAAAAATGTCCTTCCCAACATTGTAAAAATTCAGTTGGTTCTCCACATATCTTAGTAACATTCAAATGTTCAAATGCACAGATGTTTGGATTCACCATCTAGACAAAACATCCTAATGACTGCCTGAATTGATTAAATTTATTCACTGTCTTACAGATGCCAAACACTATGTGGGCAGTCTACATATTTGACAGTTTGCCTAACGATATCTTGAAAAAATAGACTTTTTCTGGAAGAGATTTTCTTTCTCCCCTGCAAAAGCTGATGCTTTCAGTCTTGGGAAACTTCAGATGCCATAAGTATTTTTCTTCTCTTCTTTTCTCTTTGAAAGACATGAGTAAGAGGCTGATGCAAAACAATCGGTTACCCCAGACTCTCTATATACAGATTTGAGCAGATCTTGGCATAATTTGATTTTGAAATAGTCAGTAGTATAATTAAGATCACGGATTTGGAATATATTTTGTACTGTTCAATAGCCATTTCTAGAGTACCTTTTTTTTCAGTCTGTATTTAACACTGTAAGTTGTAAGCACCACACACTTGTTCCTAAATCTAACAATATCCATTGCAAAAATCCTTCAAAAAATTGCCGTTCCAGAACCATATTTATGTTTACTCTTAAGACTTTTTTTTATTTATTTGACAGAGAGAGACAGCGAGAGAGAGGGACCACAAGCAGGGGTAGTAGGAGAGGGAGAAGCAGGCTCCCTGCTGAGCGGGGAGAGCCCGATGCATGGTTCGATCCCAGGACCCTGAGATCATGACCTGAGCTGAAGGCAGAGGCTTAACCCACTGAGCCACCCAGGCACCTCTGTTCACTCTTGATAGAGCACAGGCACTCCCAGCTACACATACATTTCAGGCAATGGTCAGGATTAGACTTTCTAGCTCACCATACTATCGGTGTTAGAAGAAAAGTACAGGAACCAGTATCTTTTGGATACTTTGGATTATTGGAGGGAATAGTCTCAAATGTAATAAAGGAAGTTATGTAATATATTATACCTATATTATAAATGTTATTTTCTCATATTTCTCAGCGCAAAAGAACATCAAATCTAGGGAAATAGATCTTAAGATAGATGAAGTCTCAATATCCTGCTTATGACTTTAACTGTATCATAACTAATGTTATGTCGACAAAGAACCCCCTTCTTCCAAAAAACACTGAATTGCTAATAATCAAAATGCCTCCCATGCAAGAATTTCACATCTTATAAATAGGTTAAATGAAGAGAATTATGAATTAGTGATTTGCTCTACTTCCAACTGACCTCTTCCATCCCCCATCTAAGTAGCTCCCTTGTTACCATTCATTTGTAAAAATCACTACTTTTCTGAGTTTTTGTGTCCTTAGAAAGCTTGATTATTTCCTTAGCAAACATTTTGGGAACAAAACTAACTATGCCTTTACTTTAGTTAAACTTCTTCCTCTTCTTCTCTATCAGCTGGAAGTTCCAAGTTGCAAACACAAAGACTATCTGCCTGGAAACATCATAATGGGAAAAGAATTAACAGTTACTAAAATAATCTCTTGATTCTAGGCAGTGTCCTCAGTTTTATACCTTTAATATTATCTCTCAGGCACAAAATCTGTGCTACTGATGAAGAAAGAAGACTCTGAAATGATGTATTTAGAAACTTGTTATATTGTAAATATTATGGATATTATATAAGTGCCAGAGCTGATATTCTAATGGACCTGATTTCAAGGTCTTCATTCTGTTTACAATAATATACAATACCGTAAAAAGTGAAAGATTATAGGTCACAAAATCGCTTAGTCCCTCAGATCAAGATGGAAGATTCCTGAAAATCATGCCCAACTTGCATATTTTATGACCCTATGAAACTGCTCGGTCCTATGGTTCCCACCCCCGCTCTCTTGCTAGTAAGTGCTAGGTTTTGATCAAGTCATTCTGCCTTTTCAAACTGAAGCATCTGTAAAATAAGAGAATTTGAGGTGAACTACTCAAATAGGAAACTTCCATGATTACGTCTCGGATACAAGAGTATTTTACCCCTTATCTGCCACTAATCTCAAAGTATTTTCGTGAAAATGTGTTGATTACATCGTTTTTCAATGTTTTTTCTCTTTTTGAACACAAGGGTTATAATAGATGCATTTACTGCTTGAGAGTCCTATTTATAATTCAAAATATAAAATTTTGAGTCACTCAAACAAGGTCAGTTTGGATATATATGTCATATATACAAGGACTCAGAGGAAACTATTCATTTGAATGTGGAAAACATTATGTTAATTATACTTCAACAAAAAATAATTTAAGGAAATATTAAGAGAATAATTACATACCCACAAATGATGAAGATACTCATATGAAATTCAGCAACTTGCAATAGTAATTGGCGTAGTATAATTCATGGTTTTATAAAGGTAAAGTATTTACATAATATAGCCACACAAAACAATTTGTGGCTAAATAATTTTCAGGACCTTATGTGTTAAATCCACAAATTAAATCACATTGCACATCATACAAATAAAATTAATTCAGTAATTGTCATCTTTTCTACTTCTCTCTTAGAGCAACCTAAAAAATGCTACTGGCCATGGCTAATGCACTAATGCAGTGAGCTGAGACATATTAAAAAATGAAATAATTTCTGAGGGTTTCAGTTAATTCCTAAAAGCTGTGTCAACATTTATGTTTTGAAATTGCATTTTCAGAAATATGGAAATTTCTGAAATTGAATCTAAATTTATGGGACTTCTGGTATAAAATCCTCATTTTAACATTTGTTAGATGAAGCAGAGACACAGCAAAAGGTAGGAACCTATTACTAACCGAAAGTTATTTGGCTAGCTGGAGGATTCATGATTGTTCAATTTGTTATGGACAGATAGATAAACAGATAAATTTCCATGATGAGAATGTGTGATGTACCAAGGGTAAATTAATTCCCTATAATTGAATTTTCTTAAAAACACTAACAAACCAAGTACAAACTTGTATGTAATTATTCTTGTTTATCTTACAGTATTAAGCTAGATAAGAATTTTTTTGAGAAACATGAGTTAATAGAATTTCTTTAAATAAGAGAAAAGGATTAAGCACACTTGTATAATTATTGCAGATGAAAAAAATTAAAATCTTTAGTTTATATATTGACAACTCATTATCATGCATAAGTTGAAACTTAAAAGTCCTGCACAGTATAATTGTTGAAAAGCATTTAACATGGTGTTGCAAGTTCTAGTCATCGTGTTTAACATTTAAGTTAATTCACAATTAGTGAATGGAAAATGCATGCTCTTGTTGAAATAAGGCATTCTTTTCTATTTGTATGGTCAGTTGGAAAGCAAGTAAAAATGAAGTACCTTGGAAAGGAGGCTGAGGAATGAAGAAAAACAGAATTTGAGAACTAGATGTGTTCTGATCCTTCTTTAAAAAACAGCCTTAGGGAAACAAGACGGCATCTAGCCTTCACTTTGATTAAGTAAGCATGTGCTAATTAAAGTCATCCGAATAGCACCATATCCATGGTTTACTACGGGCAGAGAATCTAAAGTAAGAAATCCTTGATTCATCACTATCATAATCAACATCAACATCACCACATTCTTCCTCCTCCTCCTCCTCCTCCTTATCGACATTATTCTACTCCCAAACTCTAATTCAAGGATGGCGGTGTGAGGAGCAGAACATAAGTTCATCCCAAGTGTGGAGGAGAAACGTAACATTGACATACAACTTTAAACAAGACAGCATATGCTATTTACTGCTAAGAGAGAGCAGCAGCACGCAGTAATCTAAGTAGCCATCATTCACGGGCAACAAAAATAGAGCGGAGCTTCTAAGGTGAAGAGATAGAAATATGAACAGCCGTTGCCCCCACAAGCCACAGCCACAGCTGCTACCCAGAAGACATACTACGAGGGAGCTCTCACGGCAAACCATTTAACATTAAATCACACGGACGAGAGCCACACTTTCTTCATGGTCTGAAAGAGATTCTGTTAAAATCAGTGCAGTGCTCAAGACCAGGGACTATCATTTTATCCTCAAAATATAAACACATTTTCAATATGATTTAATATATGAGTTGATGTCTAGGAAATTTCCCCAGGTTATTCTAATATTTTGAACCACTTCAAATCTGATTCGGGTCTTTAAATATTTAGGTTTCATGCCCTCATGGAGGTGGCAGATGCCCAAAATACTTGTACCATTTGATCTACTAAAGATACATTGTCAAATTCAGTTGATAGCTCTTAATGTTCTAATTAATACATCCTGTTCAGTTATTTTATCAGCACTATTCCACTGTTTATTGGGGGAGGGACTTATACCTCATTTATATCACGTACTATTTTAGGTACCATACATACAATTTTGTACAAGACAAAGTACCTGCCCTTGGCAAACAATATTCTCAAGATCAAAAAAGGCAATAAATAAGTAATAAATATTTAATTCATAACTGTAAATGGTATGAAAAGATAGTGCATTGAAATGAAAATAAAAATATTTGAAAGTGTATTGGTCAAGGCAAATATTTCCGAGGAGATAGTATTTAGATCAAAACTAGAAGGATGGGGGCGACTGGGTGGCTCAGTGGGTTAAAGCCTCTGCCTTTGGCTCAGGTCATGATCTCAGGGTCCTGGGATCAAGGCCCGCGTCGGGCTCTCTGCTCAGCAGGGAGCCTGCTTCCTCCTCTCTCTCTGCCTGCCTCTCTGCCTACCTGTGATCTCTGTCTGTCAAATAAATAAATAAATAAATCTTAAAAAGAAAAAAAGGAAAGAAATAGGAACTACATATACACTACATACAGATATAATATGGGCTATCCTAAGGGGGCTCAAAATAATGGCTTTGTACTAGTGTTTGGATGCATGATTTCATTCATTATGTTGGGGGAGAAACTAGTTTAGAGGGATTGACGGGTTCTGGTTTGGACATGCTATATGTGAAATGGCTATAAAACATCTGATGAAATGGGGCACCTGGGTGGCTCCATTGGCTAAGCAGCGGACTCTTGATGTCAGGTCAGATCATGATCTCAGGGTCTTGAGATCAAGCCCCATGTTGAGCTTCATGCTCAGCAGGGAGACAGCTTGAGACTCTCTCTTTCCCTTTCTCTCTGCCCCTCCCTCTAGGGCACTCTCACTCCCTAAAATAAATAAATAAATCTTAAAAAAAAAAAAAAAGACATCTGAGGAGATGGAGTTGTATATATACATCTAGAAATCAGAAGGGGGTCTAGTCTGGCCCTAAAAAATCAGGAATTGTGGAGAAGTCGAGGGCAGTTAAAACCATGGGCAATGAAATAACCCAAGAAATAGTATAAACTGAGATAAAGGTATAAAAGTGGTTAATATCACATCCTTCAAGATTTCAACATACCAAGAACAGGTTAGAGAAAAACAGAGAAGGATACTAATGTTAATGGTCAGTGAAATCAAAAAGATAATATGGCTCCATGGAAAAGATTCAAGAAGAAAGAAGTCATTGTATGGAAACCTGCTGCGAAGTCTATGCAAATCTAATCAGCACACATGGAATGATGCAGAATCCATCACTGTTCCTAATGAGAAAAATTCCAGGGGACTGTTGGGTGAAGAATTCAGTCTGAGGTGGATAGAGGAGTTGATAATAAATCTAGAATATACTTTCAAGACAAGTAGCAGGGAGATAACCAAGGAAGAGAATTCCTTAAATTAGGTTGAGGAAATCTAACATCAGAGAACCAGGACATCAGAGAGGAATTTTAACAGAAAGAAAATGGGACAGATTGGTATAGAAGCAAGTACATTTGCGTTACAGTTACCCCTGAGAAGATGGCTGCCAAGAGACATGACTCTACCCCATGTGAGCAAAGGGTGCTCTGGAGAGAAAAGGATAGGAGGCTATTTTTAGAGAAAGGATACACTTAGTAATAGTGTGGGGAAAGAACATGCTAGAACAATAGCCTGAATGCAGGACGTGATTATCTGTATAAGTTTACTGATCTGTGAATTTAAAGGAAAACAGTGCATCAGTCCCTCTCTCTCTCCTCATTCCTCTCTTTCCCCTCAAACTCAAAACTGCTTGTGTTTTAGGCACAGAGAACCTAGACTGGATCCAACAAAGGATATTTACTTACAACCTTGGCATTTCCCTCCACTGTTCCCAATATCTGTACAGCTGGCTACTGAACTGTGTGGGGATTAGGGGTACCCCTCTCCCACACAGTTGAGCGTCTGTGTACAACAGACTCCCTGAAAACTGAACTTACTGATAGTCTACTGTTGACCTAAAGCCTTGCCAATAACATAAATACACACATTCTGTATTTGTATGACATATTGTATTCCTACAATAAAGTAAGCTACAGAAGGTATTAAAAAATGCAATTATACTGTATTTATTGAAAAAATCTGTGTATATGGTATTGTTTGAAGGTGAACTGTGTACTCTCATGCACACCTGATATCCTTTATGGATTTGCTATTTTCTAATTCCTTCTGTGCCTTTTTTTAAAACCTGTGTCTTTTGTTTCCACTAAACTCGTCTATCAGTTTAAGTCATATACAAATATATAAGGTATATGTTATAATGCATATATATAATAGAACCATATGCATTAGCTTTTAACTATAAAATTAAGCAAATAGGTGGGAATGGTGTGCGTATGTGAGCTATTATCCTTCCATTTACAGTCTCTGAATGGCTTCTAGGTGCCTTCAGGAGGGCGTCCAAACAGCACTTTTCATTCAAGGTGTTTATGTTTTGCAGTGAGAGTATCTCTGATCACCCTTCATACAACACGGAAAATAGGGATATTTGCAACACTTTTAATTATATCTTAATATAACCACTTTAAAATTCATTTTTCATTTAAAAGTCTATCTACCTAAGACAAGCATAAATAACTGGAGGGTGTGTGTGTACGTGTACACACACACACACACACACACACACACACACACACACACACACGCTTTCCATTTAACCTTAATTCACAGATACTTCCTCGTGCCATTGGCTTTTTTCTACACTGAATCTAATATCTGCTTAGAGTCAGCTCCCCTAATATTATCATTATTTCACAATACAGCAGATTAGGGGCATGTATACCACTTTTAACTACTCGCTTTTATAAATAATGCTGTGATAAGGGGCCCCTGGGTGGCTCAGTGGGTTAAAACCTCTGCCTTCAGCTCAGGTCATGATCCCAGGGTCCTGGGATCATTCCCCGCATCGGGCTCTCTGCTTAGCGGGGAGTCTGTTTCCTCCTCTCTCTCTCTTTGCCTTCTCTCTGCCTGCTTGTGATCTCTGTCTGTCAAATAAATAAATAAAATCTTAAAAAAAAATAATAATGCTGTGATAAGTATCCTTTCACTTTTTTTTTTTTTTCTCACCTCATTTTACGTCCTAGAAATGAATGACTTGGCCAAAAGATAGGAGGATCCTGAACACACTGACAAATTACCATTTAAACACGTCATACTAGGGGGCGCCTGGGTGTCTTGGTTGGTTGAGTATTTGACTTTTGGTTTCTCTCAGGTCCTGATCTCGGGCTGGTGAGAATTAGCCTCCTACGGGGCTCTGTGCTAGGTGTAGAGGACTCAGCTTAAGATTCTCTCCCACCCCCCCTCTCACCCCTCCTCCCTGATCTCACTCTCTCATAAATAAATAAATACATAAATAAATAAAATCTTTTAAATAAAGTTATACCAGATAATACTCCATCAAGGGATGCCTGGGTGGCTCAGTTGGTTAAACATCTGCCTTTGGCTCAGGGCATGATCCCAGGATCCTGGGATCGAGTCCCACATCGGGCTCCTTGCTCAGCAGGGAGCCTGCTTCTCCCACTCCCTCTGCCTGCTACTTCCCCTGCTTGTGCTCTCTCTCTCTCTCTGACAAAGAAATAAAATCTTTAAAAAAATACTCCATTGTAAGTGTATGAAACAGTCTATTTTACCACATCATTGACATCTCATGTTATTTTATTTTTTTGACATCTTATGTTATTTAAAAAATGTTACTCAGTTCTTATAAAAAGTGATCAATACCACCTATACGTCGCTGATCTATCTCTATGACTGAGGAGTATAGTATATTCAATGTAGGCACCTGTGAAGTCTTTTTTATTGTTGTAGGATCAGAGCACTCCGTGTTTGATCTTGGAATAAACAAACAGTTTCCCTGAGTCTCACGTCTGTAGGTCTAACTGCCTGTGGTATTCCTCTATCTGACGAGCCACAAATAAATCCCAGGCTCAATATATCATAAGTGAAGCTGATGTAACCTGTGTTACTTGATTACATGCACACTCTTCCCCAGAGTCACTGACATTTGAAAACTTCAGAGTCATTTCTGGGTGTTCTTCCCGTCTTAAACTCTATTTTCAATAAGCCACAAAGTCACATAGATTATTCTTAAGTATTTATCCTTGTGTCTCCTGTAAAATGCCTTTAGTTCTAGTTTTCATTCTTTTGTGATTCAACAGTAGCAGCTGTCTCTGAAATGGGCAGTCCAACTGTGGACTTCTCTTTCTAACTACCCCATAGGCTACATCAGAGTTTCTTAATCAAAGAACTATGGATATTTTTGACCAGGCGATTCTTTTGCATGAGCTACCCTGTGTGTTAGAAGATGCTTAGCACCAGCCCAGGTCTCTACCCACTAGATGCCCATGAGAACATCCCCAGTTGGGACAACCAGATATATCTCTATATATTATCAAGTGAATCCTGGGAGGCAAAATGGTCTCTACCCTCACCTAACTCCTTGAGAATCACTGATGTACATTACAGCTTCTAATCCTGGGAGGTCTCATTTCCTGAGCGCTAAAATCCAAATTTCTGATGACATTCAGATTGCTTCAAATCTGACCTAATTTTATCTTCTCCATCCTCATGATCCACTATAATCTCTTTCTCCCTTATCTTTCCCTTCAAATTAAATAAAACATCTTGCTATGTCTGGAGCATACCATGTGTTCTATTATGACTAGAACCTAGCCACTCTTCAAAATCTGTCTGATTCCTTTCCTGATTCAGGTATGTTTTAAAAGCTCTTACAGCAGTTAGTGTTCGGTCCTCTGCTATTCTTGATATGTTGGGTACTCCAAGATCAAATTGTTTTTCATTGATCTTTGAGCATAGTGATCAGCCCATGGCAATCATTCAATAAATACCTCATGAATTCAAGTGTACTATTGATTGCTTTAGGTGTACACACATTCATACCTCAGCACAGCTAAAGCATAGTTTGTTTTTAATGTGAATGACTATAAATTTTGGTGCCATCTAATAAAACTTCCCTCTAAATACCAGTACAAAATTCCTTGCAAATGTGAAAGTATTTTTATATGCTCTCTATATCTTTTTTTTTTTCTGATACAATCCTTACTTTATGTAAGAAAACTAACCATACAGGGGTGCCTGGGTGGCTCAGTGGGTTAAAACCTCTGCCTTGGGCTCAGGTCATGATCTCAGGGTCCTGGGATCAAGCCCTGCATCGGGCTCTCTTCTCAGCAGGGAGCCTACTTCCCCCTCCCTCTCTGCCTGCTTGTGATCTCTCTCTCTGTCAAATAAATAAATAAAATCTTTAAAAAAAAAAAAAAAAAGAAAGAAAGAAAAAAAGAAAACCAACCATACAGAAAAATTTCACTGCAAAATTTTCATTAACATACATTATGTATAATACAAAGTCACTTTATATATGTTATGGAATTATATTTTTTTCAGTTACCTTTGACTCTGGCTATCTTGACCTTGAATTTCCCTTTACATAGCCTAGATAATCAAGAGTTGGATAAAGTCTCATTTTTGATGGAGTACACATAACCTGAGCACTTAGCTACCTTATTTCCTCCTATTTAACACAACAGACAATTTCAGAGGAAAGTAGGAAATGGATATAGTCCTAGAAGCCCTGAAATATATTGTTACTGACTGTTCACAAAAAGTAGAAGAGATAATGATGAATCAGCTCTAAAGCTTACTGATGGTCTTCCTTGAAAAGGAGAGGAGGCTGTTAGTACCAGTGGGTTGGAAAAACATATATTAACTATGGTTTCGTGGAAAAAGCCATCAGCCCGTATCTCAGTCTGCACAGAGGTCAACACTAACACAGGTGAGGTCATCTTTTACACATTTTTTTTTTTTTCTCACCCCATGCCATCATCTGTTAGTGTGCATGCTTTAAGGCAGTAGTTTAAGATACTCCATAAATATTAATAATTTATTAAAGTTGCCCACATTAGAGAGGTGAGAAATGCTGTTATTTTCACAGGATCAATACAGAGATTCCAGAAGAAATTAAATGACTTAATCATTGGAGTAAAATCAGAAAGTAGGATTACGTTAGAATACACAACATTCAACAATGAGGGGCTCTGTAGACCTGGACTGGCCTTCAAGCATTCTGCAGCTGGGGTTAAATGTAACAGAAGATATACACATATTGTCTAAATATAATGAAATATTAAATGACAATTTTGAGGGCAAGAATCTTTCACTTGTCCCAGCAAAACTCCAAATGACGTCTCTAGATCAGAGTTTTCCACAAATACCCTAATATAATAGGACAACACTATATTACCCACCACTGGCTCTTTGATGCATTAACAGTTGCAAAGTATTTTGGAGAGTAGAAAAAATACATAATTTAATTTCATTGCTTAAAATAACTCCAATGTAGAAATTTCAAAAAATCTGTCTGGTAGAGTGGAAAAAGAAACATGTTTGAAGTCAAAGTCTAGTTTTAGCTCAGCTTCTGACTTGATTACTGATTAACTGTGGCACTTTAAATAGTCCTTTTAGGGAGATGATAGCATTAGCAATCCCTGCTTCTCTTGATTTTTCCAACTCTTACTTAAAAAGTAAGAAGTTAAAAAAGCAGGAAGGAATATTTACATAAAAGTGACAAAATTTTCACATTCTTCTAAATGTCAGAATCTACAGGGGAGATAGAGCTATTAAAATTTTCCCACCCTTCAACCCTAAATTATGATTGTTTAGATGGTCCATAACATTCTTTAGAGAAGGAAAGAAAAAATTGAACTAGACAGTTTGAAAAAAATTAAATATATCATAAAGTATGAATTTCCAGGAAAATATATTCACCTCCTTTCACTGACAGAGAATGTAAAAACCCAAAGTAGAAAAATTTTGACATTTTTGACTGTGAAAGAACCATGGACACCCCTTCATCCAAAAAGTGTATTACATTCTGGATTGCTTACAGGTAATGAAAAAAAGTGTAAATGACAGAAACAAAAATGATGACATCATTCAGGATGTCACAGCAGAAAAGAAAGAATATTGAAAGAAGTCTGCCTCTATGAGTCAAATCACTATTTCTCATTCATTGTATTAGTTCCTGAATGAAGCGGAACAGAAACAGAACAGGGTGGCACCATGACAATACAATGGGCAAGAAAGGTAATACGTTTAAATAAAATTGCATGCATGTGTCCATTTGCATTGTAATCAACATAGTAATTTGAGGGCTAAGCACAAAATTATCTTACGTATAGAATATATGTGGAGAAATGTATAATTCTGGTTGTAACTTGATGGGCTTTTGAAATGTCTGATGTGCTTGAAATATGGGTACTTGAAATATAAAATATAAATATATTTTGTAAATAAAAATGCTAAGATGGGTATTGAAATATAAAAGAAAAATGGAAGATAGAAGACATTGTCACTTCATTTACCTCTGTAGTTATCTCCCTATTTTAACCTAACGTTAGATTAAAATTGCATTTCCATTATTTATTCTTTAGGATGTTTATCTTTTAAAAAAGCACAAAGAAATTACCTTTTCTAATTTTCCAATTACCTTCTGTTTTTCTTATATGTACTATAGAGTTAAGAATACCATATCAATTTAAAGAAAAAAAGGAATATCTTATCATAAAATTCAACTAAGGATGGTGGAATACAGAAGACTAGTTGACAATCCTTATCAGTAAGAGAAATGGGGGCTTCTCAGTTATTTAGTACCATGAAAAGGGACCACACAAGACGAGGTACAAATTCCAAGAGTAATTTTGTAGATTACTTGACAAAACCCTTAATGCCATTTTCTACTTCCATTGACAAAGGAGGGGGAAAAAAGATGGTGCTTAATATGCAATTGTATGTATCTGGGAGTTCAAAACACAAAGTACACGACAGTACTCAAGAGCATCTTTTTTCTCAAAACACACCTTTTGGGTCACTTAATTGCACTAGACTGAGCCATCTATTAAATGAATTGCAAGCAGAATTTGGTGCAAGTGTCTTAGCATTCTTAACAGAGGAAAACAATGAAGGGCATCTATTCTTTGTCCTCAACAACAACAATAAAAAACCCCAGCTACCACCGAAGCCATCTCTGAGGTACTTCCAGGGGCAAAATTATTCTGAAAAACAGTCACCATGTATTAAGTCCCCACCATATGCTAAGCATTGTACTTGGCATTTTATGTATACTTTATCATATTTAGGTGTCACACAAGTGAGCTGTGGTTATCCACATATGAGAAGACTGAAGCTCCATGAGTTCTGGTAGACGGCACGATGGTCACATGAGCCATTCAATTATGCAGGACCAGGTGGTTTAAGAGCGAAGTAAGATTTTCTGGTTCCCAAAGTATGCCTTTTCTCTAGCATTAATCTCTTAATTTGGTACATTTCAAAGACCGGTGCTTAATGAAAATTAGTTTCCTATAATGAGTAACAAACCAGTTGACATTATATATCTTTGTTCCTATCAACTGAATGGGGATAATTTTTCTGCATTTCAGTTGAAGTCAGAGATCCTCATCATTTTACACAATGTGTAGATAAAGACACCAAGAGCTGAGCGGCTTTCATTTATGAGCACTTGGGTAGCATAATGTAAACAAGATACCTAAACTCCTACGACCAACATAAGCCACGGCACTTTTGCCAGAAATTACAAGAGCTGACAGAAGTTACAAGGATACTTTAATTTCCTCTGCATGCTGTAAGGTACACACTCAACCATAAATCACTATTATCCCTGAAGCAACATCTGGAAAATAAAATCAACACACATTATTTTCTCTACACACAAATTTCCAGTGACTGTCAAAGTTTATGAGTGTTCATAGCCCAATATGGAATTTGCTGGTAAGCAGCCATACCCACCCACACCACAAAATAAAGATGAACACTTCTTTCACTTATGACCAACTTCAATGACCACTTCCAACGAACATCTTACCCCATTCCCATGGTTATCTATGTTTCTAGCTATTGACATCCATATCCAAGTACAACCCAGCTCTCATTCGGATTCTTCTCACTACTGTAATATTTTAATGCAGACTCAATATTTATCTTTATACCTTTTTTTCTTTTTTGAAAGAGGGAGTGCACTCACATGAACAGAGGAGGGGCAAAGGGAGATGGAGAGGGAATTCCAAGCCATCTCTACACTCAGCACAGAGCCCGACTTGGGGCTCGAACTCAGGACCCTGAGATCATACCTAAGCCAAACTCAAGATTCAGACACTTAACTGACTTAGCCACCCAGACACTCCCCTATCTCTACAAATTTTAACCAAACGTTCTTGGGATTGTGATTTTTGTTTCCTGTGTTAGAAATAATTCTGTGGAATGATTGGTGTAATGTCCCAAGTAGGCTCAACACACGAGACCTGTCTCCCTAGATGGTACACTTAGAGAATATATTCACACTTCTTTTTGTCTAGCCAATACCCCCTTCCATTTCTAAAGATTACCAATTGACCGCAAATTAGTGAAAGAAAATTTCTGTATCTAATTAGACTTAACAAAATGTGTCCCTTTTTCTTCTTCAAAAATTAAACGATTTTGGCAGTTAGAAAGAAATGAGTGAGTTAAAATAATTAAATTAACATTCCAGACGATTATGATTTGGGAAGTACAGGGAATGGAGGTGCATATATTCTTTTGCTCTACCAACATTTATTAACAACCTGTTGTTTTTATGTGATAATTATGTTGCTATATGTTTCAATTAGGAATTTTTATGTTACAAGTGACTAAGATCTACTTAAGTCAAACATATTGCCTTAATCAAAAAGATAATTCATTAGCTTAATTGAATAGGGTTCATTATATTAATTGAATAGGGTTCTTCTGGCTTTAGGCATGACTTGATCAGAGCTCAAATGATGATAGCAACATGTATTTTGCAGCATTCCATCTTTCCATGACATAGACTGGCTGTCTTCTCCACCAACTTATTCACTCTTCCTCCTGAACACACACAACTAAATTATATCATACAACCCTCTTTGCATGTAAGGTGGCCATGGACTGTATTCTGGCCAATAGACTGTGTGTGAAGATAACACTGCAAGTATGGTTCTTCAAAAACCTTCCAGTACTATCACCTTCCCTCTTTCTGCCCCATCTGTCAGCTAGCTGTCAACTTCAGGATACAGATGTTGAATATGGGTGTTTTGCCAATCTAGGTTCATGGAGTTACATACTACCAGTATCCTTACCAATTGGAATTTATATAAATGAAAAACAAATTTCTATCATATTCACCCCATTAGATTGCATTTATCTGTTATAACAGGCAGCAGTGTCTTAATTAATTCACACAGGGGTGCCTACATTCTTGGGATGCTATCCTCTCGTGACCCCAAGAGTTCTGTCAGGACGTCCTCCGCAGGTGTGTCTTCCATGAAAAATTTAACAAAATTGCTGAGTTTCCCTATGATTGGGCAAATTTAGATGTTATGTTAACTTCTGAATTAATCACTCTTAATTAACTAGGTTCATCTCTAGGCCTGACCCATGTTGCTGAGGCAATCAACTTCTTTTAAGCACATATGTGTGTTGTTGAGGGACAGAGCCATGAGGGAACAGTTACACAAATAAGAGGGTGGTTATACTGCCTAGTATGGTAGGAAATGGGATCTGGAATGGCAAAACTCATCAAATGTTTGCTACACTAGAGAGATAAAGTTGAGAAACTATCAAGTTTTGTTATCTTTAGTACACAACTTGTTTTTAGTTACAAATCTAGGCTGTATTCCAACCAGTCTCTAAAGAAATCTTACGGCCTGGAGGAATTGTGAAATAAGAGCTGTTCAAAATCCTACTCATAAACTTTGTGGCTTGACTGGTATACATACTCACAAATTCTCTATTTGACCTAAGCTACAATGGGGTAATTATTTTTTACTGCAAGCACGTGCTTGTGTTTTTGTACAATTATTTTCATCTTTTCAGTTTGGGAAAGACTCAAAAAATATTTTTAAAATTCTACTTTTAATAATATTTTGAAAAAAAAATAATATTTTGTTTATTACTAAGTGATGGAGTAGGCGTATAAAGCAAAATATCTTTTCCTCAGCTATCCTCATGATTTGCCTCCTCAGATTTTCAGTTCCTTCTCGAGTATCACTGACTAGCAAACACTCAAGACCTTCTGTAATGAGCACCACCCTCTAGGACTCTCCATCTCCTTGTAACAATGTCATTTTTCTTCAATGCATATTTCATTATCTAACATACCATAACATATTAATGTATTGATTAGGTCTTGTCAGGAGAATCTAAGTTACACAAAAGGCAAGGACTTGTTTTGTTTGCTTTTGTCTATCTGACAATACTAGGCATGTAATAATAGATGGTCGGTATCTTCAGATGTGTAGCTGAGTTGATTCCTTATTTACTTTATCCTATATACATACCTGCTTCCAAAGTTCCAAGTATTTTACTGTTACCATATTTAAAACACAATCGAGGCTACTTACAAGCAGTATTAATAACAGGTTTGATACATTTTTAAAAATGTGTCAAAGAATGTTAGTGTCAGTTACATAATAGCTACTCCATAAATATTTCTTCAAACGGTAACAATTTACTGAAATATTTCATAAATATTGATTTTTTTCATATATTTCAAGTTCTATAAAAACATTATTGGAAAATCTTTACAATATTGTTAGCTTACATTTAAAGAGTTTTTTTCTTGATAAATAAAATACATAACTTAATTTTTAAATGGGATTAAAAGAAGGAAAGAAGTAAAGAGAAGTAATTAGAAAAAAATACGCAGATACACATATACTTTCCAGAGGAGAGTCAGTAGGGACCATGTTTGTTTTGGTCTTGATCAATATTCCTCAACTGAGAGCAAATTCCCACTCCCTCTAGGAGACAGATGACAGTATCTAGTGACATCCATGGTTGTTACAACTAAAGGCAGGTGCCACTCTGTTGCTGGTATCTATTGGGTAGGAGCTAGTAGTGCCACTGACAGTTTCCACCTATAAACCATAGAGTCAAAATGTAAATAGTTTGAAGTCATGAAATCTGGGGTTGACCTTGGATAGATTTTAAAATTGAGATAGATCAAGATTCTGAGGATAAAGAAAATAGAGTCTAACACACACACACACACACACACACACACACACACACACACACACAGGAATATTACTCAGCCATTACAAAGAATGACATCTTTCCATTTTGAAACCATGTGGATGGAACTAGAGGGTGGTATGCTAAGCAAAATAAGTCAGTTGGAGAAAGACAAGTATATGATTTCGCTCGTATGAGGAATTTACGAAATGAAACAAAGCATCATAGGAGAAGGAAAGGAAAAATAAAATAAGACAAAATCAGAGAGGGAGACAAACCATGAGAGACTCTTAACTCTAGGTAACAAACTGAGGATTGCTGGAAGGGAGGTGCGTGTAGGGTTGGGGTAATTTGGTGATGGGCATTAAAGAGGGCACTTGATGGAACAAGCCCTGGGTGTTATATACTACTGGTGAATCACTAAACTCTACCTCTGAAACTAATAATACATTATATGTCAACTAAATTGAAAAAAAAAAAAAAAAAAGATAAAGACTCTGAGAACTACTAAACCAAGCTGACCCCTATGTGGATTTGGGGACTGATGTAACACTACACTTGTGGATCAAAATATTCAAGATGAAAAAGAAAAAAAATTCTAAACTAGTTCTGGGATGGTCATAAATGAAAGTGGGAGAAATTACACCCGCTGTGATTTCTCAGCAGCAATCATAATGGCATAAAAACAGATTTGAAAATCGCTAAAACGTCACTGAATTTAGAGTATTCACAAAATTTATAAAGCACCTATTTAAAATACTGGGGGAAATCTCTTAATCTAGAATGTATATTATGATATCATTAAAAAATGAGGGTAAAAAAGAAATTTTCAGGCAAGAAATGTGAGGATTTTTTAGCAATTGAACCTTACTATAGAAACTCTTTTTATAAAAATGCCTGGGATATAAGAATTAATTGGTGAGCAGGATAGAGGGAAACACCAAGAGGATAAAAATAAATTCAAATAGAAAGGTGAGTGAAATTAATGAAATGGAATTCTGCATTTTTAAAGTGCAAAATGATTACCTTTTGTTTAGATATCTGGGTTTATACCTTTCTAGTAACTAGGCTAAAACATGGTACATAAAGAAAAAAGAATGAAAATTTGTTAACCAAAACAAAGTTTTGTGGATACATTCATTTCAGATAAAATGTGTAGTAAGAAAAGAAAATTACTAAATACAAAAGATATTGACAATGATAAAATGTTTAATGAACTAAAAAGATAATAGATAAATGCATGTAATAGTATGTCTTCAACATATACATAAAGCACAGAATGACAGACTCTCAAGGAGAAATTGACAGATTTACCATTAGTTCAGTAAATTCTAAAAAAATGTCACTCCATAATTGATCAATCAGACAAAGAAGTCAGTGAGGCAGTAGATGACTTTCAATAGACTAAGCCTCCTTCAAGGATCATATTTAGCATATAGCCCTCAGCAACTGAAGAATGCATAGATTTTAGCAAACACACACAGAGTACTTCCCAAAGTAGTCCCCATGTTAGGCCACCAAGGAATTCCCAACCAATTTCCAAGAGATGGTATCATATAGGTATGTTTCTAACTGTTCTTCTATTAAGTTAGAAATCAATAAATAACCAGCGAGACATGCACAGGAAAATTTGAAAATACACTTTTAAGTAACCCGTAAGTCAGAATCATAGTGTGGAAATTAAAATGGAAAATATCAACTACTCTGTGGTAATGAATACACTATAATTCCAAACATAATGGTAGATACTCAACTACGTTTTAAAGGAAAATTTAGGCTTAACACTTCTGTTAACAAATAAGATACCATGAAAATGAAAGACTTAATAATCTCTTAGAATATCAGAGAAGGAAAAGACACTGTAAAAATCCCAAAGATAAAAAAAAAAAAAAAAAAAAAAAAAAAAATCCCAAAGATACTAGGACAATAATAAAGAACTAAACTTCCAGCAATTAAAAGAAAATAAAGGGGATAATTAAAAGGGAATACACTAGCATTTACAAAGACATGAAGAAAACGACTGTTGATGAATAACTATAAACTAATGAAACCTTAGACAAATGGGTGAATTCATAAACAACTTAATTCACCAAAACACACTCAAGGAACAATAAAAACCAACACAAACAAACAAAACAAAAACAAAAACATAAAACCACAATGCCCTGTAAAATTTAAGGCACACTTCAAAAAGTTTCCAAGTGGCCCATGGGTTAATAATCTTGATTTATCCAACAAGGTTGAAAGTATACATATCCTATGCCCAGAAATTCCGTTTCTTTGCTTATGTCCTCAAGAATCCTATTCATATATACACTCAATTCACAGCAGCAGCAAAAAGAAAAATGTCGTGAAAATATATTTGTGGACGGGCAAACAGATAAAAGCCTGTTGGACTAAAAGTGGAGCCTTGAAGAAAAGTCAGTGAATCTTAGGTGCACACATCATGACTGATTACACCTATACGCTGAACAAATGTATAATATTTATTGGCTAACAAATAAGCAATATCTTTATGGCTATATACATATGTACTAAAACCACCAGTAAAATTAAGAGAATTAAAATCATCACAAAATGGCTCTCACAGGGGAATCAGAATGGAATCAGAGAGCAAAGGAGACTTCAAGACAGAGAAAATGTGCTATTCCTTAAACATCAGGGTGGATACATGTGTGATTATTCTCATCTACAACTTCGTAATTTGATGCCACGCATGATGAGATATTTAGTCTGCAGAGTGGGTGGGCGAGGTCTGAAAGAGGCAGAGCACCAGTATCAGCCCAGTATCAGCCCAGTAAGAAACAGTAACAATGTCATCACTGACATAGTTATATCACAGAAATTTTCTGTGCAACTCTCTGAAATACTAACTTTTCACCTTTGAGAAGGCATATAAAGGCCTTGCAATGTGGTATTTGGAACTTCTTAATTATTATCATTAATATCATTTATTTTTCAAAAAATATTATTTATTTGTCTAATTGCCTTATAAAGGAACTTGCTATTTAGAAGATGCAACCAACATACCAGCATTACCTATGTTCCCAGATATAAAAGCATCATTTTGCCTAAGAGTTAACGATCTATTACCATAAGGTAAAAATAAGTCTTGCTTTCAAAATGCTTCAACAAAATGACTTTTTTGACCGGTGTGTGCTGAGAGAAGCAATGTCTCCAGAGGTGCCTCGAAAAAAGCATTAGTTTCCACCCCAAGTGTTCACCATCTACTTCCTGCACAGCTAACCCACCAATAAAACAAATTCTAAGGAAAAATATTGACTTTGCTCCATGTATATGTATAGTTTTTTTAAGATTTTATTTATTTGAGAGAGAGAATGAGAGAGAGAGAGCATGAGAAGGGGAGGGTCAGAGGGAGAAGCAGACTCCCTGCTGAGCAGAGAGCCTGATGCAGGGCTCCATCCCAGGACTCCAGGGTCATGACTCGAGCCCAGGGCAGTCGCTTAACCAACTGAGCCACCCAGGCACCCTACATGTATGGTTTTAAAAACAGCATATTAAACTGTCCCACATCCCCACTCCTGGAGCCAGCATTAAGCAGAAATAGTAAATAGGTTTTGAAAGTGTAAAAGGGAAACAAAAGCATCAGGAGACATCACGAACTGCTCCTTCTACCCCTCACACAGATCTACAGACTGCCTCCAGCAAGCATGACCACGGAAATGGTAGAAACACCACCGCGTCCCTCTACCTTTCCATCTTAGGTTGCATAAAAACACGCAAAACAAGGCGATCGGGTGATAGGAAGTGCTAGCTAAAATGCTAACTTGGTGTCTAACCGGAAAATGCTACGGCATTACTTCAAGAACCCGTGACCAAAGTGGGGCCCTTGCAGATGTTCCCATTTCCTTGTTTGGTGTGTATCGTCCACACGCAGAAATGAAGATGGCCGTCCACGGCAGTAAGGACGTGGCCGTGTGGGGAGTTCCGGGTGACCGACCGGAAGGCACGAGGCTCCCAGGACAACAGACAGAAACATGGAGACTCAGCCAGGCTCCACCACAGTAACAGGTAAGAGGCTTCTCTCACACTTCAGTGAAATACATTGTTGTGCTCAGAGGAGCACAGATGTGTGAAAGAGGGAGTGTATATTCTGACAAACTAAAAACTACCCTGGATATTCAGCCACCAGAGAATTCTATTTCCATGTAGTTCCTGAATGTGAAAAGTGAGGGAGAATGTGAAAAGAAGTAGGGCATCATCTCCCAGGGAGAACTATTAAGAGGGAACTGGGAGACTCTTCTTATCAACATCCCTTCCTTTTCGAGGGGAGCAGGGGGCTTGTCAAAAAAATAAAATAGAATCTTTCCATCAAAAAGAAAAAAATTCCTTTCCAAGTATGAGAATCTATACATTTCCTACGAAGGTCAATTTTTAAAAATTTTTATTTAGTATATAAGAAAATTTTAGGAAAAAACGGAATTTGTTTTTCTATTAACAGAAGGTTCCATAAGTTAAATATGAGAGCTTTTTTCCCCACCATAACCACCTCACCTAAATAATGTCATTCTGATTACAATAAGTAGATTCAGTGAGAAAACCATTTCCATTTACTTATGTGGATTTCAGCCATTTGACATTTTAGTCAGCAGATCCTGAAGGGAAGTTATACATCGTCCGGTGGGTTTCCCTGTGACTTCTGCTCTCCACTTTGTATTCAGTGTCGAGAACTACATTTTCCCCCCTCAACATGGCAATTATATTGCAATTCAGCTTGGAAAAAGGGGATCTATTATCCTTAGCTTTAGTTCTGTTACACGGAGGGTAACTTGTTTTATTTTTATTATCGGCTTATAAAGGATATAACACCTGCTTCAAAGTTGTGAATTGCAACTCTGATTTCTGAAGTATATGATACTTGACTTTCCAGATAATAACATTAGGAAAGAGGTGATGCATACAGCTCTATTCATCCCTTCTTACTGCTTTTAATACCAGCCATCCGCTAGTTGCTTATCTTTCCCGGAGCTGAATTCTAACTGCCCATCCTCTGGTAAATCCATATGCTGGACTTGTGTCCTCTGAGGCACTTGTTTCTGTAAAGTATGAACTGCCAACTTTGAGCCTCAAAAAAAAAAAAAAAAAAAAGACACTGATTAGCTAAGAAGTAATAGAAGAATTATCCTCTTCTTTTGTTTGCTTTCAGATACCTTTGTTCTCTGCTCTGG